>NC_091177.1:6723025-6903025 GCF_040958095.1 Procambarus clarkii
CTCACACTATTCTAAATATGTTTCGATTCCATTTCAATGTGTCCGGTTTCATTGATAAATTGAATTTTCATAGATTTTGAATTATTTTCATTTTGATTTAATTATTTTGTGTGACATTATGTTGGATCCGAGCTCTGTAGTTTACCATACCATTCATTTTGTGAGTATAGTTTATTTTTTTTTTCATTTCGTTTTTTAATTGATTTTCTTACATATCAAAGATGGTAACATCAGATCATTTGATGTTTCCAATTTTCTGATTGGAACATCAGATCATTTAGGAATGCATCAGACGAGGGAGTGGGGAATAGGCGTTGAGGACGAGGGGACAGGAGTGGGGGGGGATGGTAGGGGGAACGAGGGGACAGGGGAGGGGATAATGGTGGGGGAGGACGAGGGGACTGGGGAGTTGGGGATCGTCGGGGAAGAGGGGATAGGGGGGATGGAGATTGGTGGGGGAGGACAAGGGGAAAGGGAAGTGGGGGATGGGGGGGTGGATGAGGGAACAGGGGGGGAAATGGAAGGGAGGACAAGAGGAAGGGGGAGTGGAAGATGGTGGAGAGGACGAGGGGACGGTGGAGTGGGGAATGGTTAGGAGGACGAGGGGGACAGTGGAGTGGTGGATGGTGGGGAGGACATTGGGATAGGGGAGGTAGGACGAGGGGACGGGAAGTGGCGAATGGTTGGGAGGACGAAGGGACGGGGAAGTGAGGAATGGTTGGAAGGATGAGGGGAGGGGGGGAATTGTGGGGAGGACAAGGGGACAGGGGAAGTGGAGAGTGGTGGGAAGGACGAGGGGATGGGGGAGTGGAGAGTGGTGGGAAGGACGAGGGGATGGGGGAGTGAGAGTGGTGGGAAGGACGAGGGGATGGGGGAGTGGAGAGTGGTGGGAAGGACGAGGGGATGGGGGAGTGGAGGATGGTGGGGAGGACGAGGAGACGGGGGAGGGGGGAACGGTGGGGAGGACGAGTAGACGGGGGAGGGGGGAACGGTGGGGAAGACGAGGAGACAAGGTAGTGGAGATGCACACACATCCCCAGGAAGCAGCCCGTAGCAGCTGTGTAACTCCCAGGAACCTAATTACTGCTAGGTGAACGAAACTGGTTGGAAACTAGAGAACTAATCTGGCTAGAACGAACGTGATCAGGGTGAAAGAAACTGCCAATTTGTTTCTGGCTCGGCCGGAAATCGAACCCGGGCCCTTAGGACTACGACCCCCCGAGCGCTGTCCCTTCAGACGCGGGGACCCCTATGTGTACTCACCTAGTTGTACTCAATTGTGTTTGCGGGGGTTTGTGACTCCTGTCCTCTTTTCCTATCATATCTAGTTTTAACATTTTGAATAGAGTTTTCTTCCACAACCTGCTCCTTAAGTTCATTCCATTTTTTTTCCACTACTCTCCCGCTAAAAGAAAACTTCCTAACATCTCTGTGACTCATCTCACTTTCCAGCTTCCAGCAATGTCCCCTTCTTATGTTAGTATTCAGAGTGAACATTTCGTCTATTTCCACTCTGTCATTTCCCCTGAGTATTTTATGTTTCTATCATATTCTTTCCCCCCCCCCCCTCCCTTCTTGTTTCTAGTGTCGTAAGGTTCAGTTCCTTTAGGCGCTCTTCATACCCCATCCCTCCTAACTCTGGGACGAGCCTCGTCGTAAACTTCTGAACCTTCTCCAGTCTCCTTATGTGTTTCTTTAGGTGGGTGCTCCATGATGGGGCAGCATACTCCAAGACTGGTCTCACGTAGGCAGTGTAAAGGACCTTAAATGCCTCCTTACTTAGGTTTCTGAATGATGTTCTAACTTTTACCAGTGTAAGTAAGTAATTACCAAAAGAAGGCACCAAACCAAGAAGGCTATGTAGCACCATCAAACGTGCGGAATAATCAGAGGGCTCTAAATATCACCAAGGATACCAATACGAGAACAGAAACGCATATGGCGAACGATATCAAAAGTATCCGATTCACCAAGAATTCTATCGAGGGCCAAGTGACCACGAGGGACGGTCGGCAAGCAAGACACACGCTCGTCCTGGAAGTCAGGACATTCAACAAGGATATGCACGACGGTAAGAGGGACAATGCAATTTGGAAAATAAGGAGCTGGGCGGCGCTCCATTAAGTGTCCGTGAGTTAAGCGAGTATGGCCAAGACGCAACCTCGCTAGAGTCGTTTCCCACCGCCAGTTACGGTGGCAGAAGGAAGGCCACTGAGACACATAACGCTTAAGAGTACGCAGTTTGTTACCAACAACAGAAGACCAACAACCCAGCCAACTGGCAAGGATGGAGGAATGAATAACCAGGTAAAATTTGGAAAAAGGAATACCTTTTCGGGAAATGGGACAAGAGCGGATAGCCTCTCTAGCGGCAGCATCTGCACACTCATTTAAAGAAACACCAATATGGCTGGGAACCCAGCAAAACTCTAAGGATTTAAATTTACTAAAGGTAAGAAACATGTTGAATCTCGACGACTACCGGATGGACAGGATTAAAGAACCCGAGAGCCACGAGGGCACTACAAGAGTCAACTACAATCACAAAGGAGGATTGGCAACGAGAAAGCAGGAGACGGAGAGCATACAGAATAGCATAAAGTTCTGCTGTAAAGATGCTAGTCTCCGAAGGGAGGCGACACATACGGGTGCAGTCAGGAAAAACAACGGAGTAGCCCACACCGTCCGCAGACTTAGACCCATCGATTAAGATGGGTCTAAGTCCCATCAGACTTAGATGTTGTTTAAGGAAGGGAGGAAAGAAGACCATTGAGAGCAACAAGAAAAAGAGTAGTGCTCAGAACACTACCTTGGGGCACACCCCTCGTATTGCCTAAAAGGGGCATAGAGAGTGGTACCAAGTCTCACTCGAAAGGAACGACGAGAGAGGAAACTCTGGAGGAAGACAGGGAGATTCCCATGAAGGCCAAAAGAATGAAGTTGGACAGAATATGATACCGCCAGGTAGTGTCGTAAGCCTTTTCCAGGTCAAAAAGGATAGCAACAATGGAGGTCTTCGCAGCAAAAGCAGTACGAATATAGACCTCCAAGTTCACCAGGACATCCCTTGTGCTGCAGCACTTGCAAAAACCAAATTGAGAAGGGGAGAGGTGGTAATAGTGCTCTAAGAACCACATCAGACGAACGTTAACCATACGTTCAGAGAGTTTACAGACACAACTTGTGAGAGCAATAGGGCGGAAGTCCTTGGGGGATGACCCGAGAGACCCTGGTTTCCGAACTGGGAGGACAACAGCATCGAGCCAGTCCTCAGAAACTGACGACGACTCCCAGACCTGATTAAACAGGCTCAGTAAATACTGAGACGATCATGGAGAGAGATGTCGAAGCATTTCATAATGAATGCCATCGGAGTCTGCCGCCATAGACCCGCAGAGGGTCAGGGCAGACTGAAGCTCAGAGAGAGAGAGAAGGGATCATTATAGGGAAGGCTAAGATGAGTACAGAAATCCAAAGGACAAGATTCAAGAAGAGACTTACGAAGAAGGAAGGATTGAGGGAGATGAGAACCAGAGCTAACAGATGAAAAGTGGGAACACAATTTGATCGCGACCTGCAACGGGTCTGCCACAAGAGTACCACAGAGGTAATGGATCGGTGAGACATCGGGAACGAATTTACCCGCTATCTTGTGGATACGCTTCCAGATCAACGGTAGAGGTGTTTCGGACGTGATTGTGGAGACATAAGACATCCAACATGCACGTTTAGCCATACAGATGGTCCTACGAGCCACCGCACTTGCCTTCCGAAACAAAAGAAAAGATTCAGTCGTTTGCCGGCGACGGTGTCTCTTCCAGGCTGCAAGCTCACAGCGGACAGCCCGAGCACAGTCCACATTCCACCAGGGAACGTACTTCCGTGGACCCCGAGAGGAAGAGCAAGGAATAGAGCGGAGGGCAGCGTCGAAGACGGTGTCATTAAAAAAGAGGAGGGTACTAGGGAGAGGCAGAACGGAGAGGTCGGAGAGAGTAGCACAGAGGGTAACAGGGGGCCAGTCAGCTTCGGCAAACCGCCACCTAGGGAAGGAGAGGGGAGGGTGAAAAGAGAAAAAGGAAACAAGGATGGGAAAATGGTCACTGCAATGGAGGTCATCATGAACCTGCCACTCGAAATTTAAGTAAAGGGAAGACGAGCAAAGAGAAAGATCAAGACAGGAAAGGGTGCAAGTCCGAGAGTCTAAATGAGTGGGTTCACCAGAATTCAGAAAAGCCACTCGAAATCTAAGTAAAGGGAAGACGAGCAAAGAAAAAGATCAAGACAGGAAAGAGTGCAAGTCCGAGAGTCTAAATGAGTGGGCTCACCAGAATTCAGAAAAGACAGGGAAGAAGAGAGGACGAACGGTTCGAGAAGGCGACCTCGGGTGTTTGTCAGAACTTCACCCCAAAGAATATCTCGACAATTGAAATCCACTAGCAGGAGCACAGGCTCCGGCAAGGAGCCTGTGTTTAAGATCGGGAAGAGAAAGCGGGACACTCGGGGGGAGATAAATGGAATAAACGGTGTACCATTTCCTCACAAAGATACGAGCAGCAGAACAATGGAGAGGCGAAGGAAAAAGTAAGGGGACGAAGGGAACAATCAGAGCGAATCAAGAGAGCAGATCAGGAACCCCAGCAACATTTGGGGGAGGGGGGGGGGGGAGAGAAATTAATAGCCACGAAAGCGACCAGGACGAGCACCAAGCATTGGCTCCTGGACATAGACACAAGGGGGCAAAAATCGTGAAAGCAGAAGATGGAGTTCAAGGAAATTGGTGCAATAACCACAAATGTTCCACTGAACATTAGACATCTACAAGAAGAGAAAGGACAGCAACAGAGAACAACGAAGAAATAAAGGTGAAAAGAGAACACAGCACGTTAAAGAAGCACAGGATCAGGGTCAGGGTCAGCGAAGTCAGGGTTAGGGGGCATGGGTAAACTAAGTAAAGAAGGAGGGAAGGGAGCTGGAGGACCGACCAGGGGCGGACGAGCAGGGTCTGGAGGAGGAAGAGGGGGGGGGGGGGGAGCCAACTGAGGGTCAAGGGCAGCAGCAGGATGGGCAGAAACCAGGGATTGCACCTCAACAAGGGCAGCAACCGAGAGGGAAGCGGGGGCCAAAGAGATCTCCATAGCAAGCATAAGAAATATTGCCGGAACAACCGTTGACATCTTCAAGAGGAAACTAGATTAATTCCTCCAAGGAGTGCCGGACCAACCGGGCTGTGGTGGGTATGTGGGCCTGCGGGCCGCTCCAAACAACAGCCTAGTGGACCAACTCTCACAAGTCAAGCCTGGCCTCGGGCCGGGCTTGGGGAGTAGAAGAACTCCCAGATCCCCATCAACCAGGTACCAGGTGTGTGTGTGTGTGTGTGTGTGTGTGTGTGTGTGTGTGTGTGTGTGTGTGTGTGTGTGTGTGTGTGTGTGTGTGTGTGTGTGGGTATTCACCTAGTTGTTCTTGCGGGGATTGAGCTCTGCTCTATCGGCTCGCCTCTCAACTTATTATTATTAACATCTTTAATGACAAAATTAATTAAAATTTTGCCTAATCAGAGGATTTCGATTAAGTCTTATTAAAGTGAGGATAATGCTGGTATTCACTGTCACGCAGGACAGAGGGTCATACATAAGACAATAGGTCTAAACTGTAGGCGGAAGTACATATATATCATGGTTACAATCAATGTTTTAATGTATGGATACGTGAAAACAACTTTCTACTGTGCACTGCCACACAAGGGCAGGGATGGGTTTATAACTGATGCAGCTTAGAAGTAATATAAATAAAAATTGTTCTTCATTCTTTAAAATGGACAAGCAAATTTTTGATAAATTGTTAGGATGTCATCCAGAACACCTGAGTAAATAAAATAGTTACACAGTTGGTGGTACAATAGGCCAGGAGGTCTAAAGTCATTTACGGTTTTACATTCAACAATATAGTGTTCTAGTGAATGCATTAAAGGTTTATCACAGAGTTTAGAATCTGTGTATTGTGGTAGTGGCTCAGCCTCACTAACCTGCCAGATGTGTCTATAGCCAAGGCGAATTCGGGCAATGACTACATCACATTGCCTGGTCCGGTTACTGTGCATTACCATACAAATACCTATTATTACAAAACTTGTCATAACTTTTAATACTGCAGCTTTCAGGTCTCTGGGCATTTCTTAGTTCTTCTAAATCTGAATTTTTTTTTGTAATTTGTATGTTTCTAATAATTGCATTAGATAGTCCACAGTCATAATCAATGTTTTCTTTCCTGCAAGCCTCATAGGCCAATCGATCTACAAAGTCATGTTTTCCAACTCAAACATGGGATGGGATCCACACAAATTTTATACAAGAGTTATTATCATTGGCAAAAATTACATTCCATTTAATATTACAAGCTACTTCCGACATACATTGTGATGGGTTATTTAAGGACTACAGAGCACTTTTAGAGTCACAGAAAATAACTCCACCACCATTGAGCTTAAGGTATTCAGTGGCTAGATAAATGCCCAATAGCTTGGTCTGTGTTGTGCTTGCCCAGTTGTTCAATCTCTGTGTTCTAGACATGATCATTTCATCCCCTTTATATACTGCACATGCACAATCTGTTCTACCAGTGCCTAACTGCACAGATCCATCAGTAAAGGCATAGGATTCAGTCGGTTTGAGAATTTGAAGATGACTGTCAATAGCTTCTAATGTTATACATCTCAAAATTTCAGTGTTAATCATTTGTTTTACACTGATGGAGGTTTGGCGTGATATCAACTCCTAGATATTTCTCTCTGTCCGTTTCGTGAAGGACTTCATCTTCCATTCTGTATCCAGTGTCTGGCTTCATAATCCCTCCCCCTAGTTTCATTACCTTACATTTACCTGGGTTGAATTTTAGTAGCCATTTGTTGGACATTCAGTTTGTTTAGGTCATCTTGTTGCCTCATACTATCTTCCTCCGTTTTAATCCTCCTCGTAATTTTTACATCATTCACAAACATTGAGAGGAACGGGTCTATTCCCTCTGGGAGATCATTTACATATATCAGGAACAGTATAGGTCCAAGGAATAATCCTGACTGACTCATAGGGGCCGAGAGGACAGCACGCGGGACTTGTGATCCTGTGGTCCTGGGTTCGATCCCAGGCGCCGGCGAGAAACAATGGACAAAGTTTCTTTCACCCTATGCCCCTGTTACCTAGCAGTAAAATAGTTACCTGGGTGTTAGTCAGCTGTCACGGGCTGCTTCCTGGGGGTGAAGGCCTGGTCGAGGACCGGGCCGCGGGGACACTAAAGCCCCAAAATCATCTCAAGATAACCTCAAGAAGTAGATTGTTCGTGTTCCACCTGTGCTGTAGAGTTTGTCTTTGTCCACCCTGTCAATTCCTCTGAGAATTTTGTAGGTGGTTATCATGTCTCCCCTCATTCTTCTGTCTTCCAGGGACGTGAGGTTCAGCGTGTGTGTGTGTGTGTGTGTGTGTGTGTGTGTGTGTGTGTCTGTGTGTGTGTGTGTGTGTGTGTGTGTGTGTGTGTGTGTTTGTGTTTGTGAGTGCGTGCATGTGCAAATTCGAACGTGTGTTTGCTATACATAAAATAAACATTACATTAACATTAACCTCACTTAACATTAACCTTAACCTTAATGTCTGTGTTCGGAAACAAACATTGAGGCCTGCAACAAGTCTTCATATATATATATATATATATATATATATATATATATATATATATATATATATATATATATATATATATATATATATATATATATATATATATATTTATATATATTTTTTTCGGCCGGGTCACCATCTGGATTAGCGTCCACATTCGCTTTGTCACTGTCTCCCACTAAGACATGCCAGACATAGCTGGACTCTTAAGACAACCTTCACCATCAACATTCCCACTTCAGACGCACGCACCATCAAGGTGCCATTAGACTTCAACCTTAGCAAGTGCAATGTTCTGAAACAGGGCATGTGAGAAAGGAGGCCCTAGACAATGTATCATTAAGGCAGAAGACAATTCAAGAGGTCAAAAATTTTCCTCTCTTTAAGTGTGGCGAGATCTAATTCTATCAGCTATTCCTCATAGCTTCGGCCCGCTCAGCGCGGGAAGCAATTTTGTTTTCCATCTTTGGACCTCTTTGTTTCGTGCTCTTTCAGGTGAGGGTTTCAAGCAGAGGACGAGTACTCATAGATGGGTCTCCCAAAGTTCCCGGGAAGGAGGGGAACTCGCATAGCCAAAAATTTCGACCAGATTTTCAGCAACTTTGACAGTCGCTGCTGGTGGATTTCAGTTCACGGGGCACTGAAACATTGCATTCAACTGCAAAATGTTTATAAGACAGGGCTAGGAGCTGATGCCGAGAACAGACTCCCTCACTAACGGGAGAAATAATAAGAGAGAGAGAGAGACAGAGAGATAACTGTAAGATAATCTCATGTGATTATTTTTTTCTCATGAACTGAATGTAAGAAATAATCTTTATCGCAAGTCCCATTAATCCCAGATAACCAGTACACTTCCACACGACCTCTCCCACTGCTGCCAACCTTACATTACCAGTACACTGCCACACAGCCTCTTCCACTGCTACCAACCTTACATTACCAGTACACTGCCACACGATCTCTCCCACTGCTGCCAACCTTACATTACCAGTACACTGCCACACGATCTCTCCCACTGCTGCCAACCTTACATTACCAGTACACTGCCACACGACCTCTCCCACTGCTACCAACCTTACATTACCAGTACACTGCCACACGACCTCTCCCACTGCTGCCAACCTTATACTCGCTCATGCAAAGGGCAAAATAAATAAACAGAATTTTAATTTAAATAAATAAGTTCACATCTTCGAATTAATTTCTTCAACGCCGTCTTCACAGACTCGAATTTCATTTTAAATTTATTTATTTATTTATTATCTTTTTAATTTTATCCAGATAATGTCAGCAAGTTTTTGTCTGAAGTATCTCTCAGTGCTGGAGATATACATTATTTCTCGCAAGTTGACTAATGTATTTTGAACCCTTATTAGTGTATATCCCATTTTGCACTACAGTATGAGGTGGGAACATATTTGCTGAAATGATATTTAGATTTTTTTTTTCATTAGCATGAGCGAATATTAGATGTTGGGAGCAACATTTTGGAGTTGAATCAGTACACAGCTTCTTGGTCTATAACGATTGTGTGTGTGTGTGGCTGCTTGTAGACCTCAAGAATCCAAGCTATATAATATTTTCCATTGCTTTTATTAGTCGTCTTCCTTGTAAGAAATCTGTATTTTCCATTTACATTATCACCCCCTTTATTTATGGCAGATGACTACATGTAATGAATTCTCCCCCCCCCCCTTCCCAATGGTGTGCATTCAAATTGTCAACAATGTGAACAAGAACAAGGAACACATTCTCCAACACTATATTATTGAGTGCTCTGTTTTCATTGACTTTACACTAAATGATGTGAGATACTGTGAGCTCTGTAACTACTTTATGCACTCACGAATATCTGAAGATACTCTTGTGCTCTACCCAGAGTTTGTTGGTGAATAGCCTAGTCTTGCATCTCATACTTACTCCTGATTCGCTGTATAACTTAACCATCCTCGAGATGGGGATTTTCAATGAACTCATCTGCCAGCTTTTAATCTAAACTCTGTAGTCTTTCATTTTGAATATTGTAGGAGGACACTACTGTGTGCTACTAAGCTTTTAATTTGAAAAACATTGTCCCTTCAGCTTATCGTCTCTTGAGCTGAACGTTCCCTGACTTTATCGTCCCTTTTTAACTTATCGTTCTCTGACAGTATCTTTCTAGTTCATCGTTCCCCGACCTTATCGTTCGTTTAGCTTATCGTTCCATTGCCTTCTTCCTCTCTTATTAAGACTCTCGTGTCATCTCAAGACTCTCGTGTCATCTCAAGACTCTCGTGTCATCTCAAGACTCTCGTGTCATCTCAAGACTCTCGTGTCATCTCAAGACTCTCGTGTCATCACATGACTCTCGTGTCATCTCAAGACTCTCGTGTCATCTCAAGACTCTCGTGTCATCACATGACTCTCGTGTCATCACAAGACTCTCGTGTCATCTCAAGACTCTCGTGTCATCACATGACTCTCGTGTCATCACAAGACTCTCGTGTCATCTCAAGACTCTCGTGTCATCTCAAGATTCTCGTGTCATCCTAAAATTAGTGTAATTTTCGTCGTCCCATCTCTCGTGCCTTGTGAACTTTGCCGACTTTTTTTGTTCCCTCTTTGTTGTCAACACCTTTACTCTTGTTCTGCGTCATCACACACCCGTCTCTTGTTCAGTGTCATCACACACCTGTCTCTTGTTCAGTGTCATCACACACCTGTCTCTTGTTCAGTGTCATCACACACCCGTCTCTTGTTCAGTGTCATCACACACCTGTCTCTTGTTCTGCGTCATCACACACCTGTCTCTTGTTCAGTGTCATCACACACCTGTCTCTTGTTCTGCGTCATCACACACCTGTCTCTTGTTCAGCGTCATCACACACCCGTCTCTTGTTCAGCGTCATCACACACCTGTCTCTTGTTCAGTGTCATCACACACCTGTCTCTTGTTCTGCGTCATCACACACCCGTCTCTTGTTCAGTGTCATCACACACCTGTCTCTTGTTCTGCGTCATCACACACCCGTCTCTTGTTCAGCGTCATCACACACCCGTCTCTTGTTCAGCGTCATCACACACCCGTCTCTTGTTTAGTGTCATCACACACCTGTCTCTTGTTCAGCGTCATCACACACCTGTCACTTGTTCAGCGTCATCACACACCTGTCACTTGTTCAGTGTCATCAGTAGACTGTCTAGTGTTACCAACATCCTCCTCGCTGTTTGGAGGGCCCAGTATTAATCTCTGGCACACGACGATACAAAAGATTTTTGCATAAGATAATTGAACTCTTCGTGTCCCGCCGGCCCAGCCTTGTAAGGCTCTGTTTGGCTTAGGCCTTCGGCGTACAGCCTCCGCTTACGTCAGCCTTGCATTCGTCTCGCGGGGATGGCAGAGATCGCGTGGATTGCAAAGATCGCGGGGATAGTGGCGGATCGCAGAGAAGTGCTTGAGGATCCGTAAAGGGATGTCATACGTTTCTGCCTTTGACAAAGATCCCAAGAGGATTGAAAGTGCTAAAGCATCTTATTTCGCATTTTAAATGGGGGTATAGTCTTGCCATGAATAAGTATATTATATAAATTGTTGACGCCTATATCGTGGAAAATAATATTTCACTCACCTAGCCACTCGGAGCCTAGAGCCGCCGACTACGTAGACCGCCCTTATGAACAAAGGCCAAATGTTCGTTAATCCAGTCGCAAACCCGCTGTTTATGAATGACACACTAATTACACACACGGTTCACAGCTGATGACGTTCGAACATTTCTTGATCAGTGTTTCGCTGGCGACCTCTGCTCGAATCTCAAGGTTGTAAATGCTTCACTCATGTATTTCTAAAGTAACAGCCCGTCCTCCAAACAAAGACCCAAAAGGGATTCCATGCACCCGACAAACCTCCCCTGTTTATGAATGAAAAACGGATTACACATGACTCAACTGATTTCGTTCGACCACTTCCGGAACAAGTACTTCACTGACGAATTTAGTTCGAAACACAACGCTGTAAATGCTTCACCCACGTACCACAAATACAAATAATGGCCAACAGAACCTAACTTAACCTATGCCTACATATGCACAATATGCTAATATATTATAATATTAATTTATATTTGAGAACATTTCCGTTTTGAATGAACAGCATGTTAAAATTTATGAATGCGTCTGTGGGGTCGACCGCTGGATGTAATGGACTTGAGTAGAGGACGGGTTGAATATAAATAATCTCCAACAGAACCTAAACACCTAATGACACCTAACTTACGCCTAGCTATATCTCGAATTTTAACGAATACAAATGTTTATTTATTTTAACATGAATTTTGGTAATTAATTTATAAAAAAAAAACAAATTTTATACACAGTAGGTTAATAGTGATGGATGCGTCTTGGAGGATGGCCGCCGCATTAACGAGCCTGGTCCTGAGGACGGGTGGTTGTAGCCAGCCGCTCTACCTACTGAGCCACCAACAGTCTTTATAAGGAAGAATACCAGAACCACCAGTCAGCTGCCCACTTGCAACATTAAGCCTTCCCGTGGGGGGGAGGGGGGGGGGGGGGCACTTTGGACTGCAGGTGTTGGGTTACCACTATATTGTGGCTAGTAACATTTCAGTCTCCTCGATATGGTGGTTAGCAGTTTATATGACCAGGACGAGGCGGATCACCTGACACCTTCAGGCCTAAAGTGGGAGAGGAGAGGTAGTGGAAGAGTGAGGGTATAGTGGGAGAAGAGGGGAAGTGGGAGAAGAGGGAAAGTGGGAGAAGAGAGGTAATGGGAGAAAGAAAGGAAATAGGAGAAAGAAGGATAGTGGGAGATGGAGAGGGGGGGAGTAGTGGGACAAGAAGGATAGTAGGAGAAGAGGAGTAGTGGGAGGGAGAGAGATAGTAAGGAGAGTGAGATGGGAAGGGTATGTGGGAGTGGAATGGTGTTGGGGAGTGTCGAGCCTTGTGGGGGAAGGGGGGGGGGGATAGCACCCCCTCTCCCCACACCATGTTTTTTTCCGGTTTGTTTGTGTATTAAGTACAAGTGAGATATTTACCTTCCCATTACTTCCAGAGAGGACCGGCACATTGACTGTGTTGTATCTCACCTGCAGATAACATTATTTATTTTGCTCAGATGAAATTATATAAGCATTTGTCCTAAAGACGCAAACCTGTTTATCGCCCACTTTCTTGACGATGGCAGCGCTTGGGAGCTTATCGGCGAAGCTGTTGGTGGATGATTAGGTTTATTGAGGTTATCTTATTGTATTGCTCAAGACTGGGGGGGGGGGGGGGGGCAGGAGCCTCGCCATAAACTACGCAATGTGGTTCCTGACTTAAATAGATAATCAGATTCTAGCAGAAGGTTGCAGTGAACCCTACCCTCCCCCCCCTCTAACATGGCTACCCACACACAGGCACTCAATTCGTCCCCCCCCCCATATGTACCTACATTAGATTGGCCAAAATAAGAACTGACTTTAGAAACTTACGTAAGGAATCGTTAAGGACTTTGTATACCACGTATGTCAGACCAATCCTGGAGTAAGCAGCTCGAGTCTGGAGTCCATGCCTAGTTTAATACAAGACAAAGTTAGAGAAGATTCAGAGGTATGCCACCCAAAACTGAAAGGTATGAGCTACGAGGAAAGGCTGCGGGCTAACTTCTGTCCCTGGAAGACAAAAGAGTAAGGGGAGACATGATAACCACCTACAAAATTCTCAAGGGAATTGACAAGGGTGGACAAAGACAAACTATTTAGCATGGGTGGGACACGAAAAGTGGACGCAAGTGGAAACATAGTATCCAAATGAGCCACAGAGATATTAGAAAGAATATTTTCAGTGTCAGAGATGTTAACAAATAGCATGTATTGGGCAGTGATGTGGTGTAGGCAGACTCTATACACAGTTTTAAATGAAGATATGATAGAGCCCAATAGGCTTTGGAAATTGTACGCTAGTCGATTGACAGTTGAGAGGCGGGACCAAAGAGCCGAAGCTTAACTCCCGCAAGCACAACTAAGTGAGTACACACACACACACACACACACACACACACACACACACACACACACACACACACACACACACACACACACCTGGCCTATACCCCCCAGCAAGGCCGCCTATCGTAAGGCTCAAAGGGGTGAAGGCTCTCCTCCACCTCTCTGCACCATGACCGTATCAAGGTGTGACCCACCATCAGCTTGGGTTGACTTAGGGTGCTTGGACGAGGTCACCAGGGCGCGAGGCAGGCATTGAACAGGTACAGAGAATGAAGAGAAGGTAGTACACCCAGCGTTCAGTAGGTCAGAATACGACCGAACAAAATTACAGCTGTTCACCAAGTAAACGAATGAGCGAAAAATGTGTATATTATAAATTTGTCCTTTGCTTTACAGAACACTATGAAGAGAGCTCGAACAGTCAGGAACGCTGAGAAGGAAGGAAAAGGATATAATTAGCGTTCAGCAGGTCACAGAAGAACTAAGGTTTATATATGCAGACATAGAGGGAAGGGGTATGCATGCAAACATAGAAGGAAGGAGGTATGCATGCAAACATAAAGGGAGGAGGTATGCATGCAAACATAAAGGGAGGAGGTATGCATGCAAACACAGAAGGAAGGAGGAATGCATGCAAACATAAAGGAAGGAGGTATGCATGCAAACACAGAAGGAAGGAGGTATGCATGCAAACATAAAGGAAGGAGGTATGCATGCAAACATAGAAGGAAGGAGGTATGCATGCAAACACAGAAGGAAGGAGGAATGCATGCAAACATAGAGGAAATGGGTATGCATGCAAACATAGAGGGAAGGGGTATGCATGCAAGCATAGAGGGAAAGGGTATACATGCAAACATAGAAATGGTATCTATGTATGTATACATTAAAATGAGGGGCATACATGCAAACATTAATGACAGGGGTATAAATGCAAGTGCAGAATAGAGGATGTACACGCAAACAAACAGTTGAGATGGTCAAAGAAAAGTGGTAAAGGGAGGCACTTATCTTTTTGGAGAACAGGTTGAGGGAACAAGATGAATGTACCATTCAGGAGGTTATGGTGATGGAAGGTGTCTGTGTATCAGTCAGGAGCTTAGGATGAGGTAAGGGGTGAATATATCATCCAGGAGATTAGGATGAGGTAAAGGATGAATATATCATCCAGATTAGTATGAGGTAAGGGGTGAATATATCATCCAGGGGATTAGGATGAGGTATGTACTATACAGAAATCCGTGGTATAGCCGTCCTGGCTGACAGTCCAGAAGACAGACAGGTGAGCTAGGGGACGACACAAGTAAGGTGACTGAGGGGCACACAGGGTGGGCAACACATATGAGGTGACAAGTGAGGTGACATATGCAGGGCACCACAGGAAAGGAGTCAAAGCGAGGCATGCTGGGGTGACACAACTAAAACCAATCAGGTCAAATTCCTGCAGACCTGCTGGAGTCGACAAGAAAAACTTTCAAAATCGTCGGCCTTCTTGTCTTACCTCAGCGTTTCTTATCACGTGGAGGATACGTTTATGCATGGTTCGCTCTCTTAATGGCGAGTTTTTAATTCGTTAATGGAGGTTAGGATTACTGCGGCGAGCGTCTAGTTTTGGAGAGGGAGTGGTAATGACAGTTCTCAGAGCTGGGGTGGACGAAGCAGCGTTTACTGGTAAGTGGTTTTTATCGTGGTGTGATCGTTTACACCCCCCAGTGGACGGGATAGCGGACCTGGCAAATGACAATAATTATCTTTGCAAGGAAGATATAATATCGTACGGCGGAGAGAGAGAGAGAGAGAGAGAGAGAGAGAGAGAGAGAGAGAGAGAGAGAGAGAGAGAGAGAGAGAGAGAGAGAGAGAGAGAGAGAGAGACAGAGACAGAGACAGAGACAGAGACAGAGACAGACAGACAGACAGACAGACAGACAGACAGACAGACAGACAGACAGACAGACAGACAGCCAGACAGACAGACAGACCGATAGACACCGGACGGAAACAGAAAGAGACACGCTACGCACCCAATTAACTCCTATGATCACACAACAATAATAATAATGCCTTAACATATTCTGGACAAGAACAAAGTTGACGAGAGCATGTATGAAGTTCTTCGTAAGGACTACAACAGGTCGTAGGCCATAGACTTAGGCTGTTAGTCCGGCCTACCCACCTTCAGCAGCCCCTCCTGGACCCCAGCTGCGGCCGGCTCCCGCCCTGGCCAGATACACTTGTAAGCATCATGAAAATCGTGATTCTCCCCCCAGCCCAAGTCGGCTGCGCGGTTATTTATTTCGCATTTTATTGGCAGGTTTACTGCATCTAATTCCTTCCGAAGACTGTTTACCGGCGGTCTACACCTTCATAGGACCCTCTGGTAGCGATATGGACCATGCACTTAAGGTGTGGCGGACCTGTTATTGTTATCACTAAAGGAGCAGGTTGGGCCGCCAGGTGTGGTACAGGCTTGGGGTCCTGACTAAGGCGAGGTGTTGGGTGCCTCTCTTCCCTGGCAGGTGAGTCCCCTGTAACGGTGCCTCTCTTCCCTGGCAGGTGAGGCCCCTGTAACGGTGCCTCTCTTCCCTGGCAGGTGAGGCCCCTGTAACGGTGCCTCTCTTCCCTGGCAGGTGAGGCCCCTGTAACGGTGCCTCTCTTCCCTGGCAGGTGAGGCCCCTGTAACGGTTGTAACGGTGCCTCTCTTCCCAGGCAGGTGAGGCCCCTGTAACGGTGCCTCTCTTCCCTGGCAGGTGAGGTTCCTAAAACGGTAATGAATATTTGCTTTTAGCAATGTTGAAGCTCCAAGAAAAAGGAACTCCGACGGTCTATTTACGTCGACCCTGAATGCAAAAAGTGTTCCGTTTTGTGCCCCCCTACATGCCTAGGGAGCCTTTACTGACAGTTGCACAGCTTGGACGAGTGCATGTGCGACAACCTATTTCTTGTACACATTTTCTTAATGCTTGTCCAGCAAATTCAGTGGAATAATATTCCCATATGCGTGGAGGATAAGTGCACATGGTGGCGCATTAGGCCTCACTGTGAATACTAAACACCCTCGAAGGCTTCCTGGCAATTTCCTGTGTGTTAATATCAATGACGCGCTGACTGGTCCATATCTCAGGGTACTGATTACTCTGGAATACTGATCTCTTCGTCGCTATACTCTACCTGATCTTTTCCAAGTCGACTACTTCTCTATATCTACCAAACGATACCACGAATAAACTGTTTCTGGGTTGTTACAATCACTGTACAAAGTACTGTAATAAGTTTCATAGATTCATTAATTCCCTTCCTTATATAAGTTGTCATTGCAAGGCACAGTTGCTGAAGGAAAGATAGAATCAATCAACGGTATCGAATTCACGTTGCTCCATAATCCAGCTTGCATTAATAAGGAAGGGGGGGGGGAGAAGAAGAAAAGATCAGTGCGGCCACGCTAAAAATCTTACATGATAACACACCACTGTGAGCGCCAGCCTGGTACATTACCTTGTTGTGGGAGGCCATAAGGTTGTGGGGGGTCCATAAGGTTGGGGGGGTCCATAAGGTTGTGGGGGGTCCATAAGGTTGGGGGGGTCCATAAGGTTGTGGGGGGTCCATAAGGTTGTGGGGGGTCCATAAGGTTGTGGGAGGCCATAAGGTTGTGAGTGCCCATAAAGTAACCTCGTGAAAGCGGGAATACCTAGACAAACTATGTCGTGAATACCATGACACGGTTCCGAGGATCAGTGCTCCCGCGGCCCGGTCTATGATTCTGGCTGGTCCGGGTTAAACTGACCGATATTCGGTATAATTTGAGCGATCTTCTTCTTCGAGATTTGAGAGGTGTGAGCCAACATGGCCAGTGTAGAAGGGCATTGGGAGGAACGCAATCCGTCCTCATCAACAAAGGCGAAATGCTCATTAATCCACCCGCCAAACCCCTGTTTAGGGCTGAAAGCACTTCACACACCATTCACAACTGACGACGTAGGCACTTTCCCGAGCGGTGCTTTGTTCACGTTCTCTGCTCGAGTAGCACCATTCTAAATGCTTCACCCACGCGCTGCAAATACCAATAAATACTAACCGATACTAGCTACCTAACCTAACTGAAGCCTGACTATTCAACACATGCTAGTATATAAGAATAGTTATTGTTGGGAAAATAAAAAAAATTTAGGTACGCAGTACGTTACAATTGATAATTGCCCTTTCCATCACTGCCCACGGGATGGGTACGAGGGTCCATCACCGCCCACGGGATGGGTACGGGAGTCCATCACCGCCCACGGGATGGGTACGAGGGTCCACCACCGCCCACGGGATGGGTACGGGAGTCCATCACCGCCGACGGGATGGGTATGGGGGTCCACCACCGCCGACGGGATGGGTATGGGGGTCCATCACCGCCCACGGGATGGGTACGAGGGTCCACCACCGCCCACGGGATGGGTACGAGGGTCCACCACCGCCTACGGGATGGGTATGGGGGTCCACCACCGCCGACGGGATGGGTATGGGGGTGAATAATAAAGAAATTAATAATAAGTGCGTCTTTAGGAGGGTTGACCGCGTGGTTGGACGAGCCTGAGGACAGGGTGGAGGAGTGTGTGGTAGAGATCTGTGTCGATCAGCCACCTCCTGGGGTCAGCCCTCATCCAGGGCTACATGACCTCCGCCCTGGAGCCTCGACCCCCTGGTGGGAACACTGCCAAAAGCACCACCCTCGCTCACCCCTCTCTACGTCCCTGGGGACCTGGCTTCAACCCCTCCCCCCAGACCCCCCTCCATTCCTTTCTTCTTCCCTATGACCTTCTTTCGTTTGTTTCTCTTTTCTTCTGCCCCTCTTCTGCCCCTCTTCTCCTTTTCCTTCTTGTCTCTCTGGCAAAACTCTTTCAATTTATTGTCCTTATTCCACTTTTATCCTCAATTGTTTTTTTTACATTTTGCACTGTCTTAAATTATATCACTACCCAAACTATTAGAGAGCGGAGGTATATAATGATCTTAATCACCTGTGAGTTATGTGCCGGGTGTGACGGGATCAACCTTTCGAGCATCTTCATTATAACTACACAGATTAAGGGTATCACTGAACCAGGTGCTGATACATCACGCAAGCAGTTCTACCGCGAGTTTTTTGTTTGTGTTTTACACGATGTTATCATGACGAGAACATGAATGAATCAAGATGGCCACGTGACTTGACTAAGAAACGATCCAGTGGTACTAACTGGATCAATGGTACCAATTGTCCTAAAACTGTAATGATTTGGAACTATTATGTTGTTATGATTAATCATTTCACCGGACGAAATTCTCATTAGTTTAGAAATCGTCTTCATTTTAGTTTATGAATCAGCAGACTCAAATTGTGTAAAATCTGCTTCCAGAATATATATATCCATTTTGAAAGTTTAAATCATGGAGTTATTAAGCCTCGGACATCGAGAACTTTCACACTGGATGATTCACTAAAAATCACAGTGTACAATGTTAGATTTGGTTCGGGCAATTAGTAGGCAATTTTAGTGACGTTGTGATCGCTCGAGAGGACAGGCTAGTTGTTGTATCTATATATGAGAATAAAAAGAGAGGCCAATGTTTGTAAACAACGAGCACGTGTCTCACAGAAACACACACACAGACACTTCAAGATTCTAGCGGATGTAAATGTTTTCTCCAAACACCAGCAAGGTTTCAGAGAAGGACTAAGTCCTGCTTAACGATCCTTCTGAAGTTTTATGGCAAGGGAATGGAGATGAAAACGAAAGAGAATGTTGAGTTTTCCTAGATATTCACAAGACATTTAATACAATTCCTCACAATGAGACAAAACACAGAATCAAGCAAGGTTAAGTGGGAGGGTACTGAATTTAATTACGTAAATGCTCTTCTGATAATAATTAGAGAATTACGGTGAAAGTAGAGTACTCACTCACAAGAGTACTCACTACACAAAAGTGCTCACTCACAAGAGTACTCGCTACACAAGAAGAGAAACGGAATGGAAGACTCATGATAGCGACACATATATTAATACACATAACGTATTCAGTGTAAGGCAAGATAGAACAAGACTTCTCCTAGTGGGTACAGTATTCAAGAATAACGTCAATTCAACATTATTAACGTTAAATCAACTTTGATAACACTGATTCTACGTTGAATTAACGTTACTCTCGTTTACCAAGCCCACTAGGACATAGATGTACACACCAGTCACAGAAATTTAAGAAAATCTTCTTTGTATAAAGCTAAAGAGAACAAAGGGGAAGGAACCAGAGACCGGCAATTCTTAAACAATAAATAGCCTTCAAAAGAAGATATGACAAGAAACAGAAGGGATTTTATCAGCCAACTAACCACCCGGTCGTTAGCCTGCGGTACTGAGACATCACAAAGCCCAGTTTTAATTCCCATTAGTAACTTATGAATGGTAAATATACATTGGCGGACTTTATCATCAGTATAACATTTTCGCAAGAGGCTGCCATCTTCCTGTTCTTGCGCCTCAGATAGGCGGTCCAGAGGGGGGGCATCTCCTTATGTAGCTCATAATTATAATAATATTTGTGTTTGGTTTAGGAACAGTCCAGTTAATCTTTTACGTGTAATGGGGTAAAGTGATAGCTTGTCTTACCTGCTGAACTCTCGTGTTCCAGCAGACACAGGCTGGCGTTCCAGCAGACACCAGGGCGGTGTTGCAGCAGACAACAGGCTAGTGTTACTGAAATACAATGTAATATTGGTTACATATTATTCCTACAAAAGTTACGAACATTCTTAGCATATGCTAAGTATCTTAGTCTAAGTCAGTTACAGAAAAATCTATAATAAAATAAAAAAAAATGGTTTAAGAATATATGAGTAATGTCTCATACCTTTAACTGTGATTATCTCGAGAAGATCGTAAATCTTCAGACTATTCATTGGACTATTTTTTATTTGAAACGAAATCATATGTTATCTAATAAAACACTAAGTAAACCATAATTGGGATAGGCAGGAAAAAAAAAATCTAGAGCTCCTTAATATTTAAGGAGAGACTGTCCAATTTCACGAATGTTTATGGACTCTCGTCTCTGCATAATATGCATTTAAAAAAATTATATAAGACATTAGTCGAAGTATTTGCTGAATATTAAAATGACCGAACGATCAAATAGGATCCGTGCCCTGAGGGTGTTCGGCCAGAAGAGTGTGCTGCAGCGGACCGCTTCTTAAACCTTCGCTTGACGACCCAATATCTTGGTTCCCTGTCTGCCTTTCGTCGCTTAAGATGGTTAATGTTATACTGATGGAAGATGTTGTTCAGGTTCAACTGATGGAAGATGTTATTCAGGTTCAACTAATGGAAGATGTTGTTCAGGTTCAACTAATGGAAGACATTGTTCAGGTTCAACTGAAGGAAGATGTTATTCAGGTTCAACTGATGGAAGATGTTGTTCAGGTTCAACTGATGGAAGTTCTTATTCAGGTTCAACTAATGGAAGATGTTGTTCAGGTTCAACTGATGGAAGATGTTATTCAGGTTCAACTAATGGAAGATGTTATTCAGGTTCAACTGATGGAAGATGTTATTCAGGTTCAACTGATGGAAGATATATTCAGGTTCAACTTAGGGAAGTTCTTATTTAGGTTAATCTGAGATGGGAGGTTCTCATTCATTTTAAGTTCAGACAATGTTCTTGAGCAAATTGAGCTAACTGATGTTCTTGGTCTGATGGAACAGAAGAAAGTTCTTGATCAGGTCCAGTCCAGTTTAAACTGAGTGAAGTTATCATTCAATTTACATTGAGTGAAGATACACTTAAACTGAGCGTGGCTCCTGTTAGGTTAAACTTAATGAAGAAATGCAATTTTCTTATATATATTTTTGTATCCAAAGATATTGAATAATTTGCGTATGCTCCCGATTAATGTTAAGAGCGAATATAAAGGAACATGCCGAATTATCAGCTATATCATATTTATTTGTTGTATATGTATGATTATTAATATATGTGCTCATATGTTCCATATGTATACATACGTGGATACATCTCCATAATACATAAAGAATCAACGCTAACACACTCACACCACACTATATTATATATATATATATATATATATATATATATATATATATATATATATATATATATATATATATATATAATGCTGATTTGTCTTCCTTATCAGTTTGACTTAGAACCATATATGTCTTTATCCTATCCCCTCTATCTCTCCATTTCAACAGGGTGGTAAGATCATGTTTTCTCAGGTTTTCCTCAAAGCTTAGTTCCTTCAGCTCAGGGACGAGTCTCGTTTGCCTATCTTTGGACCTTTTCTAGTTTATCCTCATAAGTGTACTGGTGGTTCCAAGCTGGAGATGCATATTCAAGAATGAGTCTCATCTTCATTGTATTTAGGGTCCAAAAAGCCCCTTTATCTAAATTTCTGAAGGATTCACCGATGTTGGCCAGTATGCTATATTCAGCTGTTGTTATTCTACAAATCTGCTTATCTGGAATGCTTGGTGCCTTCTTTGATAATTACTTACTCTCTGGTCCTCGCATTCCTGTTCCAATCCTCATAACCTTACATTTGGCTGAGTTAAACTCTAGCAGCCATTTTCAGACCACTTCCGGCGTATGTCCAAATCCCTTTGCAATGCCTCACAATCTATCTCTGCCTTGACTTTTCTCATCAGTGCTGCATCATCTGACAACATTGATATGAAGGAACCAATTATATATGTCAGGTTGTTGAAATACTGTATATACAAGCAGGATTTTTCCTTACTAAAACCATGCTGGTGCCTTGAGACCAAATTTATCCGTTCTAAAAGTTATACTAGCCTGTTTCAGATCATCTCTAGCAACTTGAAGGGAATACTTGTTAGTGACAGAGATCTGTAGTTTAACGTCTTTCCCCCTTTCCTGTAGTTTGGCATCACATTAACCATTTCTCCAGCAGTCATGAAATTCTCCCGTTTCTAGAAAGGAATTAAATATTATGGCAAGTGGGCTGCACGATGCTTCAGCTTTCTTTTTTAGTATCTATGGTGATATTTTGTCTGATCCCGCGGCTTTTGTCACACCCAGTTCCTGTAGTTGCTTCTTTACTTCTTCTGGTATCGTTGTTATCTCAGTGAAGAGTTCCTATGGGATTTCGTGTTCGGTTTGGGCTCTAAGCTCTAGTGATAACTCAGGCTCCAGCTTGAATACTTCTTGAAAGTTTTTGTTAAGTTTCCTCACATACCTCCTTATCACTTTCCGTGTGTCCTCCCTTAGTTTTGACGGGTCTGATAACCTGGTCATTCGCAGTCATCTTCCTCCTGATATGATTATACAAGAGTTTAGGCTGGGTCTTAGCCTTGTATGCAATGTCTTTCCACAACAGCTTCTTTGCCACCCTCTTAGTTTCTGTGCACTCATTTCTTGCCTCTTTATATACTTTGTCGTTTCCTTCTGTTTTGTGTTCTCAGAATTTTTTTCATGTCCTTTTGCTTCTTTTTCTTTTTGCTTCCAGACACTGCCTGTTGAACCATGGGTTAGTACTGATCTTGCTTCCCTTAACCTTGAGTGATGGTACAAATCTTTCTTCTTTGAGTTTGCTACGTAGTCGATCATGTCCTGTGTTGAATTCCCTCAGAGTTCTCTACCCACATTCTATACCCCAGGAATTCTCTCACCTCCTGGTATTCCCCTCTCCTATATGCTCAACCCATTCTCCTGAATAGTACATCTTATTTTGATGTATAATTTCTCTAAGGCTAAAAACTGATAAACAACGTATGGTAGCGGCTAGTGAAATTGACATGATGTCCCATTTTCTGTTCGTGGGTCCTCGGGTAGGTTAGGTTCGGAGGATTTAGTACAACAGTTCAGTGACGTTGGGAACGTGAGGGAGAACGGGTTGGTATGCTAGCCTTACACTCTTCCGCTAGTTACATCTTTCTTTAGTCTTCATTGTCACTATGTAATCAAATACTTAATCAAAGATTGACAGACTGTGTGAGCGTAAATTACGAAGAAATTAGCGCATAATGAATGATGTGCAATTGTATAACCACGAAGGGGAAAAGAAACCTGACATTTCTCGAGCCCTTTCGTATAATCAACACATCATGAGACGTATAATCAATGCAATACAATACGTGAATATATATATATATATATATATATATATATATATATATATATATATATATATATATATATATATATATATATATATATATATAGGCAGGACAAAGGACGGTGGCATGTGAGGTACAACACAAAACAATATTAGAAAGACTGTTTTTTTAACCTTACTTGTCACCTTCCTTTTTCCAGCCTGTATATACAAGAATTGTGTTAATTGATTATACTTTTGATGGTGAGTTGATTTACACAAAAGCGCTCAAGCGATTTCTTGTTTAATTTTCATATATATTATATATATATATATATATATATATATATATATATATATATATATATATGTCGTACCTAGTAGCCAGAACGCACTTCTCAGCCTACTATTCAAGGCCCGATTTGCCTAATAAGCCAAGTTTTCATGAATTAATGTTTTTTCGTCTACCTAACCTACCTAACCTAACCTAACCTAGCTTTTTTTGGCTACCTAACCGACCTTACCTATAAATATAGGTTAGGTTAGGTTAGGTAGGGTTGGTTAGGTTCGGTCATATATCTACGTTAATTTTAACTCCAATAAAAAAAAATTGACCTCATACATAGAGAAAAGGGTTGCTTTATCATTTCATAAGAAAAAAATTATACTAAATATATTAATTCAGGAAAACTTGGCTTATTAGGCAAATCGGGCCTTGAATAGTAGGCTGAGAAGTGAGTTCTGGCTACTAGGTACGACATATATATATATATATATATATATATATATATATATACATATATATACATTATATATATATATATATATATATATATATATATATATATATATATATATATATATATATATATATATATATATTTATTTATTTTGGGAGCAGGTTTTCTCTAATACACATGTCATTAAATACAACAGCATTGTGACTTATTAATTTTCTTTTAGATATTTTCCATTCACCTCAAATATCTTCTACCATCTGGAGGGTGAAGAAACACTAGGTCACTTAATCTTACCATTTTTATCGTTCGACGTTTCGTCAGCAATGTGACATCTTCAGGTGTACACTGTTACACTAACACAGCTATTTTGAGCTTACAAGGTTGTTTTAGATTTAGTTACTCAGAACGAAATGTCCAAGTAGGACGGGCTATGGTGAGCCCGTAAGTGGAAGCTCTTTCGAGCCATTATCTGTATCAATAGCTGATACTGGAGATCTGGGGATGTGGTCCGTGGACGCGCCAATCCAATCCAAGAGCAGAACTGCAGATGATGATTGATGAAGATTAAGCCACCTAAAAGGCGGCACGGGCCTGAATAGGCCGTAAGTGGAGGCTCTTTCGAGCCATTACCAGTACCATTAGTTGATACTAGAAATCTGTGGATGATGGGAGTCTTCATGGTGGATTTCAGCCTCGGAGGGCTGGCTGTACCAGTTATGGAGCTGGTGGGTTAGTGAAGACTTCTAGGTCTTCTGTTTTTTCTTTGGTTGAGACTTTGGCTGAGCCGTGTTGTCGTTGGAGTTAGGTGAGGATTTCCTTAATTTCCTTCATGAGGAGGTATTGTACCGAGTAGGTGTCATATCTGTGCTGCGGCGGTGGAGCTCCTCCTAAGATTTCCTAGTCTGGGGAGTCCATAACATCCGTAGGTGGTGATTTTGTCTTTCGTCTCGCAGCCTGAGGTAGGCTCAGGTGTCGTGGATTAGTGGTAGAAGCTATTTCAGGAACGTTGGTGGTGCTGTTAGTATTTGTAGACAGCACATCTGCTAGTGTGTCTCCTGAGATGGTGATGGTAGGAATGTTGGGGGCAGGAGAGGGAAATACCTCTGTTTGTGCCGCCCGGGTCTTGGGTGGTTCTGGAGTTGGTGTTGAAATCGTCCTCGTGGTCGTCCTGGTGGTAGTCTCTGAGTGGTACTGGAGGCAGGGAGACTTGCTCCCGGGGCGATGATGGGGGTCCAGGCCGTTGGCTAGATACAGCGTGTGGAGTTCCTTAGCGAATCGTTGATTGTTTGGTCCGGCAAGCCTCTCCGCTAGTCGAATAAGACCAGGGATAATGTCTGTATATGATGCAAGGAACTGTGAAGGTGCTGGATGGTCCTTAGATCTCCGGTGTAGAGGCCGGGTGGCCTTTTGGGAGGAGCCACTGTTAGGTAGGACTGGAAAGTCTTCTGGTAGGTTGGTGGAAGCTGAGGTTCTGGGTTTAGTGCCGGTGGCTCTGGCGGCGGAAGCTTATAAGATTGGTTGATAAAGATTAAGCCACACACAATAGGTGGCACAGGTATGAATAGCCGTAATCAAGTTTACAAGGTTGTTGTTGTTGTTTAAGATTCAGCTACTGGGAACAAAAAGTTCCAAGTAGCACGGGCTATAGGTGAGCCCGTAGTGGACTAACCTCCCTGGAAACACAAACCGAAACTCTCTCTATTTACCGCTTGTTACAACTTGTAATAAAGTTGTTACATCTTGGCTTAACGTGTTTATGACGTATTAAAACGTTGTTACAACTTGCTATATTGGTTGTTATAACTGGTTAGGTGTTAAAACTTGTTTGAACGTTGTACCAACGTCGTAGTTTCGGTGTGTGTTTGGCGGGCTGGCACAGGAGCGGAAGTGTTGCCTGACTCCAACCTCTAGTTATCAACCAGGTATTACATCTTCCTTCTTGGTCAATGGAGGACCATCGAACAGCTGTATGCTCAAAGCCGAATTCCTCAGGATGTCGATTACTAGTGTCGGCTCCCGAATAAACACAGCCTCCTACAGACGAAGACTCCTACGATCGTCGGTGCGTGTGACTAAATTAAGTGATCTAGTGTTTCTTCATCCTCCAGATGGTAGAAGATATTTGCGTAGAATGGAAAATATTCAAAAGATATATGACAGTGTCAGATCACGAAGGAAGAATTGAAACAGGAATTTCCTTAAGTACTTTCGCATTTAATAATACGTCTTCAGAAGGGTGAAAGATATCTTTTGATATATATATATATTATATATATATATATATATATATATATATATATATATATATATATATATAATGTCGTTCCTAGTAGCCAGAACGCACTTCTTGGCCTACTATGCAAGGCCCGAATTGCCTAATAGGCCGAGTGATTTTCTTTATTTTCAATAAATTGTTTCCAATTAGTCTATTTAAATTATTATTATATTATAATAGGAACATAAATTATTGACTTAGTTGTGCTAGAAGGTTGCAAGGTTGCTTAGTGCTAGTTGTGCTTAGTGCTAAAAGTTTTGTTTGTAGATATATAGCCGATTATAGCATAAAGACTTATATAAATGATTCTAGAACCAATCTTCTCTATATATCTTATGATCATTTTCACTTGAGAAGTTGAGAAATTAACTCTTCAACGTTCATTTTGTAGTTGTGTCTGACCTGACCTTGCGAGATGCATCCCTTTGAACCTTTCACCACTTTGGAAGATAGAGGTGAAGTGTGTGCACGTTAGCTTTAACAACCTATCGTGAAATAAATAAGGTTGAGTTTAGGTAAGGCGTCTCATGGAGAGGACAACACCTCTTTCAAGGCGCCTGACAATGAACAACACGGCCCCCCATCAAGGATAGTCAACCCGAGATATCCTCTCCAACAACACCGAAATAATTGACAGATATAAAGACTATAGAAGATTAGACATTGGCGAAGCTATTCATATTAAACTATCACTTCATAGCCGAGAGCCGGTCGGCCGAGCGGACAGCACGCTGGACTTGTGATCCTGTGGTCCCGGGTTCGATCTCGGGCGCCGGCGAGAAAAAATGGGCAGAGTTTCTTTCACCCTATGCCCCTGTTACCTAGCAGTAAAATAGGTACCTGTTAGTCAGCTGTCACGGGCTGCTTCCTGGGGGTGGAGGCCTGGTCGAGGACCTGGCCGCGGGGACACTAAAGCCCCCGAAATCATCTCAAGATAACCTCAAGATAACTTCAATATTAACAGCCAGTTCATATCACGGCTCATTCGTCCAATTTTAAAAACAAGGCAGAATATGCAGCACACTGCCCCAGCCATCAAAACAGAACATTATTATAAGTAAGGAAAATGGAGAAGGCCAGCTATTGGCTCATGCGACACCTTACTTAACCTCATCCGTCTTGAACAAATGGACAAGGGCCGTGACGAGGATTAGAAACCTACGTTCGAGAGCATCCCAGACACTGCCTTAATCGACTGAGCTACGACATGGTATAAAAATTGCAACCAGAAATTCTACTGAATTTAATTGGATCCTGCAGCCTCTCCGAGACCGCAGGCTCCGAGACCGAGACTTTTCATCTATTGTGATTTCTGTGTGTCATCCATCTTGGTTGTATATCCGGCTGCTCCAGCCAAATTTAGCCCATCCTCCTGTTTAAAGTGTAGTTATAGCCCCAGTGTGCACCATCGTACATATATTAACGTAATGGACAATTAGAGTGTAGAATTTGGTACTAGTGAATTTGGACAAACCGAAAAAAGTTTTGCATTTATGTTGTTAATGAAACCTAACCTAACTATCCTAGGCCTAATACACGCTGAGGCCTAAAATAGTACATGTATGTGCTATACTAGGCCTAGTATATTTAAGTTTGGTTTTCAGCCTTATTTTTATCTCCGGCCTCTGTAGAGTGAATAGTACACAATTCTGCTATCTAATTTTACATTACGTAAATATATTTACGAAGGTCCACATAGAAAATCAGTAGGAGCCGTGAGGAAGATTCAAACCTGTGCTCCAAGTACTGATTTTCTCATTGATACATCCCGCTAATGTGATTTCTTGGCGCATAGTCCACATAGTTATACAAAATACTATCTAAACCAGAGGCAAGGCTGGCCAAATGGTTTTCACTTGTATTCTGGCTTTGATAAATGTTGACAGGGACCACGAAACGCATTTATTAACGTCAGCCTATAATAACTCTGAATAACTTTGGAGAGTTAATTTTCCAACTTTCCACTTTCTGCATCACACCAAGTGATGCAAAACGTAAGAAAAATAGATTCGTGCTAGTATCCTTGATCTCACACTTTCTGTTATATTCAGTAACATTATATTATATATATATATATATATATATATATATATATATATATATATATATATATATATATATATATATATATATATATATATATATCAGCCCACTTGTGTTGCTTTAACAAACTAAACTAACCTCCTAACCTCCCTAAGCCTTATAGATTGTATCTGAGGCCTAATATAGTATATATGTGTGCTATACTAGGCCTAGAAATATTTGTGTTTTAGCTACAATAATTTTAAATGAATTCCTTACTAGTCAGTTTACTACTATCTAAAAGCTAAGAGCGTAAGAAGTCTGACTATTGATGACCGTCACAATAGGTACTGTCAAAACAGGAGGATGGGTTGCTATATATACATATACATAATAGCTATTAGCCACCATCGCACTACTTCACCCAATAATAAATGTTATATATTTTCAAATATTTCTTTCAAAAATAGTTCGCCCGTAATAATATTTACATTATATTGATATCATGAATTTCTAACTGAGCTAGGTCTGTTTTTTAATCTGTTTGACAGTCCTGAGAAAAAATCGCGCTATTTGGCTCAAGTAAATTTGTAAATTTAGTTTTGGCTCAAATAAATATGAATATTGGAAATTCAAAATAAATAATCTACCAATTAAGAAAAATTCAGCTTTTTGGGAGAGCTATAAGAAATTGTTTAATAATATATGAAATTCATGAAACGCGATGAAAAGTAACGCAACAGAACCAAACTGACCAATCATGCATAACCAACAGTACACAATGGAACAAGTTTGTTTCTCAATACAATCACTTGTCATAGATTACATTCCAGAGATTAGACCATTATCACCGCTGACCTTATTCGTTATGAACCAAAAAATAAATATACCCTTCAAAGCATCTTCACTGTTCCATAATTACGTTGTCATAACAAGGAATGTGTTCTCCTTCGTGTAATTCAGCATCACTGTAAAAAAAGAAGCGAGAGGAACACTTAGGATGAGACGACCTAGAGACCATAATGTGCACGACCCTCAAGGAAAGCATGACTAATCGTCAATATACAAATAATGTAGAGGTTTAATATGAAGCGTGACCTCCTTTCCCTGGAGCCGTGGGGACCCACAAAGGACAGGTGTCGCGTGGAGCCAGGTGAGGGAGTCATATTTCTGTTTTATAGCTCTTGTAAAATTTATCAAATTCATAAGAAAGGGTTTGATTAGGCGCAAGCCGACGGAGGGAGTTTCGAAATCCTGTTGGCGGCAAGTCGCTCGCTCTATTGAGAACTGCAACAAAGAGCATGAAATTAGTGCTTGGAGTCAACTGGCAACCGATCGGGACGCTGTTTCTCCGCCTATATATATCGAGGGTGTAAACTGCTCGAGGCATCAGTTTCCTCAACACGCTCACTCAACATGCAGCTTGTAAGTAAAAGATGCTTGGGATGAGCATTTCTCACACCGGCGCTTGTCTTTATACGGGTCTAGTTGGCCAGGCTGAGGAGTCTCACTACCTCTTGTGTGCGTGTGTGTGTGAGCGAGCATGCGGGCGGGGCTCGCCTGGGCTGCGGAGCCAGTCTGCCTCACGAGGTGTCTTGACGAGTGTGAGCAGCGGCATTTGAGTAATCCTTTGACGCGGCTGTATACAACATAGTCTGGGCGGCTGAGTGTTATTCAGCTCTCAATCTGTCAGCGCCGTCTCTGAGCACATTGAGACAAGTTCCACTATCTCTTAACCCGCGCTTTAACGAACTTGGATAGTGTGCTGGACGGGGTTCGTTATCTCTTCTCTGGTGAGTACAAGGGTTAAACAATCATTTTCAGAGAAATCTTGTCATCTCCAAACGTTAGTTTTATCTAAGATCGTGGGATGGCGTGGTTTCAAGGGCCCCCAATTATCTTGACGGTCTTACGAGATAGTTCCAGGTCAATTCTTTACGATTGGTATTTGTTTCACTCGAAAGGATACGGCTGGATGGGTCCGGCAGGTATATTTGTCAAGTCTCCAGAGTGCAAGTTGCTAATTATCTTGTCTGGCGCTTGAAATACGTGTATGCAGAATATTTATGAACGGAAAGTATACTACTGTTGCCGTTCTTCAATATCCTCTCAGTTTTGAAAGTAATTAAATCATTTTCCATTAGAGTCGAAATTTCAACTCTTTTTTTTTTTTTCAAACTGCAATTAATATTTCTAAATTTGCGAGTGCAATTTTTTTGTTTAATACATTGTCCCCATTGTCTCTTTGAACAACAATGCTATGGGATCTAATTCCTCGTCGCTCTGAATTCATATCGTTGATATGGGATCTAAATTCTCATCTTTTGCCAGCCATGTCATCGGTACTCACGCGGGGGCATAAGGCTGTGGTTAAACTTGCCCTGTCAATCATATGATCATATTGGCTTAGCGCTTTGTTGGTGCAGACCACGCCAGCCAGGAGCGTTCTTATGTTATTTTTAATGTAGGTCAATTTCTAAGCACGATCACATTATTCACTCGAATATTTCGACAAATGGAACTCTTGAGCCGATATCTAGACTTAATTGGAACAGGATTTTCAGTTTCTAATTATTATTATTGCACCTGACTTAAAGGTCACTGGCGTACTGTTATATATTGGTTGGTAGAGACTGTTAGGTCTTATATCGCTAACGTAATAATCATTTCTGCAAATTGAGGTTTTTACAAACATTAAAATAAATATTTAAATAGAGCTAAGTATTAATTACTATAATACGAAGAGAAAACTCACATATTCGGTAAAATAAAATAAAAAAAGAGGTAAATATGAACGCTAATTTCGAGACGAAGATATAAATATATATCTTGATTTTTAAGTTCGTGTTCCACTTTCACATCAACCAGTTACTATTCATCAGGCGGCCCAGTTACCAAGTTACTTTATGAAGACTGAGAACATTTTCAACAAATATTTAATGCCAGTTTGTTTCGTTGTGTGTCATAGCAGGAGAAGGCGTTTTTACCGTCCGTTACAAGGTACTTATGTTTTGAGTGAGAAGAAATTAGTAAAATATTTATAGCTGATTTGTTTCATTATCGTATGTTACTGTACGAAGTGGCACATGTCAGGTTAGTTGTAGGGGACAATACTGGCGAGATGATAAGTGTCATGAGCTGCACTGACCGCTTATACCACCACAACCACTACCACCATCAGCACCACCACCACCACTATCACCACGGCCACCATTACCACCACCACAACTACCACCACCATCAGCAGCACCACCACCACTATCACCACTGCCACCATTACCAGCATCACCACCACCACTATCAGCAGCTCCACCACCACTACCACCACGGCCACCATTACCACCACCACAACTACCACCACCATCAGCAGCACCACCACCACTGTCACCACTGCCACCATTACCAGCATCACCATCACCACTGCTACCATTATCCAGCATCACCACCACCACCATCTCTACGACTACTACCACCATCACCACCACGACAACTACCACGACCAACACCACTACCACCTCCACGGCCACCACACTACCACCATCACCTCCACGACCACTACCACCACCACGACAACTACCACGACCAACACCACTACCACCACCACGACAACTACCACGACCAACACCACTACCACCACCACCAACACCACTACCACCTTCACAGGCCACCACACTACCACCATCACCTCCACGACCACCACACTACCACCACCACCTCCACGACCACTACCATGACCGTCACCATTGCCGTCGCTGTCTCCACAAGGTGTCACAGGACTTGGCTCATCAGCAAGAATCACCAGGATTCTTGCTGATGTTAAGGAGGATGACCATTCGTGTGATTTCTGATACGAATTCTATGATAACTATCACGAACATTGGAAAACTTGGGTGTAAGCGTGTTAGGTTACACTGTTTTATGCAACCAAAGCAACGGTATTGTCCAACCTTACTCTGAATTTCCTCTTTCGTGAAAAGACTTCATCTTTAGAAATCTGTTAACGTTAAATCTCTATTCGGAAATTATCATATAACCCTTATTTTACTGCTTTGACAAACATAATGGTATTAAGTTACGATGATAAATTGAGCTGCAAACAGCATGTACTCAACTAATTGTACTTGCGGGGGTTGAGCTCTGGCTCTTTGGTCCCGAGCTCTGGCTCCGGTTCAGTTCAATCTCTTCAACTCTGATAATATGCATTGTTATTGCAGGTAATCTTCGCCACCTTGGCCGTTTTGGCCGCTGCTGCCCCTCAGAAATATGGTACAGACGAAAAAGACGCGCCAATCTTGAAGGATGAACGCATTACCGAGAACGACGGAAGGTACAACTTCGAAGTGGAGACTGGCAACGGTATCATAATCTCCCAGTCTGGCTCACCAGTGGCTGAAGGCGCTATCGCCAAAGCTGGACAATTCTCGTAAGTAAATCTATCGTTAATATTAATCATCGATTAAAAACATGAAAATAATCAACAAAACAAATGATTTAGCTCATCTGATATGTCACGCTATTGTGATTTCTGTGTGTAATGAAAATAATCAAATGGCTCGGATCTTGTTGCTGCAAATCCAACTCACATCTCATTATTTGTTTCAGCTACACCTCACCCGAAGGGATTCCAGTAGCCCTGAAGTTCGTCGCCGACGAGAACGGCTTCCAGCCCGAGTCTGACCTGCTGCCAGTGGCTCCTGAGTTCCCCCACCCAATCCCCCAGTTCGTGCTGGACCAGATCGCCTTCGCTGCTGCAGAAGATGCTGCCCGTGCACGAGGCGAGGCCCCCAAATATGCAAAGTAAACGTCGTACTCCCCCCACGATGACCCACCACGAACAGCGACCTAACTTACCATGACGGACTACACCTGTTGCACATCTGCCATGTTAAATCGAACTTTGTGTATATTAACCTATTGAGATTATTATTTATTATGAATAAAAATTAGAGCTTAAAATATATCGTGGATTTGTCTGTATTTGCCTTTTATGAGAAAACACTGAGAGCCAAGAAGAAGCTAATGTCTTCACGTATGATTGAACTGGTTTCATTCCACAGCGAATAACACAAAAATACTTGCACATATACACACACAAACTAATATATATATATATATATATATATATATATATATATATATATATATATATATATATATATATATATATATACATATATATATATATTATATGTTGTACCTAGTGGTCAGAACGCAGTACTCGGCCTAGTAAGCAAAGTCCAATTTCCCTAATAAGCCAAGTTTTCCTGAATTTATATAATTTTTTTATTTTTTTCTTATGAAATTAGAAATCTGTCCATTTCATTATGCATAAGTCAAATGTTTAACTTTGAATTAAAATTAACGTAGATACATGACCGAACCTAACCAACCCTACCTAATCTAACCTAACTTATCTTAACCTAATCTAAACTAAAACAACTAAGTCAGTAAATTATGTTCCTAATATAATATAATAATAATAATTCCAATAAACTAATTGGAAACAATTTATTGAAAATAAAGAAAATATATCGGCCTATTAGGCAAATCGGGCCTTGCATAGTAGGCCGAGAAGTGCGTTCTGGCTACTAGGTACGACATATGTATGTATGAGAGACCCTGGGCGTCTGTGGTAAACATACACTTAAGTTCCTAAAGGAGGTGGGTGAAGAACTCATTAAGGAAACTAGAGACTCATGGACGGCCAGTTTCCTGTTTTTGCTTCTCTACATATTTCCGTCTGTTTCTCAAGAAAAAAAGCTTTCTGAATTCGGGAGTTACAATTCGGGAATTATATATCTTCTGTCTCTGTCTATTTTTATTTTTGTTTACTTCATTTTAGAACTCCAGTTGGTCGTTAGGCATGATTTTCCTTCCTTAAATCCATGTTCGTGTTTGTTCCAATATCTAATTATTTCTAGGTGTTCAGGTAATCTTATCCTTATCATTATTTCAAGTGCTTTGGAGGGATGATTGCCAGTGTTACTGGTCTGTAGTTAAGTGCCTCATCTCTCTTCTCATTCCTTAATATTGGTACCACATTTTCCATCTTCCAGCAGCGGTGCAAATCTCCCTTCTAAACTGAATCATTGAATATTACAGCCAGCGGTACGCTGAGGCCTGTGTAGTTTCTTTCAACGTCCATAGTGATTCAGTGTCTGGTACAATAGCTTCAGTTTCATCTAGTGATGCTAGATGTTTCATCATTACTTCCGCTGTTACCAGCCATTTGCCAGTCTCTCATCGAGAGTTACCTCCTCCCCCCTAGCACTGGGAGTTGTTCAAGCTCTGTCTTAAACAACTCCACCAACACTGGCATTTGGTTCCTCACAAATTGCCTTGTCATTTCTAGTATGCTCTCCTCTCTTCCTATGTAGTTTAGTCACTTGTTTATTCTCTAATCATTTTCGTACGTTGATGTGCACTCATTCCGGTGGCTTGTTTGCTTTCCGTGAAATGTGACTTTTTTCAGTACTTTTTATGACAGTACTTCTATGTTCAAATATTTGTTCCTGGCTCTGTTGCATATATTCCGGTTCTCTTCTTTCCTGTCCTTAATATTTATTGTGTGTATGTGTGTTCGCATATTTAATTTCATTAAGGGGAAATCTGTATGTCTTAAATTGGCTATATACTGTACTACAATTTGAGGGTCAGGCTCTTAAACGGCGTCAGTAACCACACTGCGAATCCTACAACAACTCAACCCCAGGCCAACCTCTCTCTCTCTCTCTTCTCTCTTCTCTCTCTCTCTCTTCTCTCTTCTCTCTCTCTCTCTCTCTCTCTCTCTCTCTCTCTCTAATATGTATTCATAATCTCTAGCTTAGTCTTCGCGAGATAACATAGTCCTGGTCGACAGAGAAGCAGGTGTACAAGCGGGCAATGAACTATGTTAAAGTTTCCCTCACATTCCACCATAGTGTGTGAAAATTTATATATGAACAACAATACTTTTTTCTTCCTCACTAGATATTTACACACTGCCTGAAAAATACTCGGTGCAAAACTTATTGGTGTGAAAAGGTAAACAAAGTAGCCTATGTTCTCACATGTTTCCTTATGATGAAACAAGACCTGGAGCACGAGGGAGGAGCATGTCGCTGTGTATTACCACCCTGGCCAATAGTGGAGACCCGTGTCGCTGTACTCCCCTAGTTGTGCTTGCGGGGGTTGAGCTTCGGCTCTTTGGTCCCGCCTCTCATCCGTCAATCAACAGGTGTATATGTTCCTGAGCCTATTGGGCTCTATCATATCTACACTTGAAACTGTGTATGGAGTCTGACTCTACCACATCACTTCCTAATGCATTCCATTTATTAACTACCCTGATACTAAAAAAAAATCTTCGTGTCTTTATGGCTAATTTGGGTACCCAATTTCCACCTGTGTCCCCTGGTGTGTGTGCCCCTTGTGTTAAATAAACTGTTTTTGTCTACCCTATAAATTCCTTTGAGAACCTTGTATGTGGTGGTCATGTCCGTCCCTAACTCTCCTGTCTTCCAGCGACGTGAGGTTTAATTCCCGTAGTCTCTCCTCATAGCTCATGCCCTCAGTTCGGGCCCTAGTGTGGTGGCAAACCTCTGAGCCTTCTCCAATTTAGTTTTAGGCTTGACGGGACATGAACTCAACGCTGGAGCTGCATACTCCAGGATTGGTCTGATATACGTAGTATATAAGGTTCTGAATGATACTTTATACAAGTTTCTAAAGGCCTTTATGCCGCTGAGGTTATCCTCTGGATGTAGGCTTCGGGGGACAGGTCTGGCGTGATATCAAACCTCCAGGTCTCTCTCCCTCTCTTTCTAGAAGAATTTCATCACCCAAATGATACCTTGTACCTAGCCTTCTGCTCCCTACACCTATCTTCAACACATTACACTTGCTCGGGTTAAACTCTAACAAACATTTGTTGGACCATTCCTTCAGTTTGTCAGGTCTTCTTGAAGCCTCATGCTGTCTCCTTTTTCTTAATCCTTCTCATAATTTTGGCATCAGCAACAAACATTAAGAGGAATAAGTCTATACCCTCTGGAAGATCCTTTCCGTATTTCAGAAACAGGATAGGTACCGAAAACAGAACCCTGTGGGACTCCGCTTGTGACCACGCCAATCTGAGGTCTCACCCCTCATTGTAACTCTGCTTCCTATTGTTTAAGTACTTCCTTATCCACTTGACCACCCTACTCCTGCTTGTTTCTCCAACTTATGCACTCTTATGGGGTAGTGTGTCAAAGGCTTTCCGACTGTCCAAGAAGATGCAGTCTACCAAACCTTCTCTTTCTTGCTTAATCTTTGTCATCTGATCGTACAATTCTATTAAGCCTGTAAGGGAAGATTTACCCTCACTGAACCCATGTTGGTGGTGAGTCACGAAGTCACTTCTCTTCAGATGTGGTACTAGGTTCTTTCTCACGATCTTCTCCATCACCTTGCATGGTATACACATTAAAGATCTGTAGTTCAGTGCCTCTTACCTGTCACCCCTTTTGTATATCAGGAATTACATTAGCCATCTTCCATATTTCTGGTAGATCTCCCGTCTCCAGTGACCTACTATACACCATGGAGAGTGGCAAGCAAAGTATCTCTGTGCACTCTTTCAATACCCATTGTGAGATTCCGTCCGGACCAACAGCCTTTCTCACGTCCTGATCCAACAGACGCCTCTTTGCCTCATCTCTGGTAATTTCGAACCCTTCAAAGGCCACCTGGTCCACTGCCACCTCTCTTAACTCAAGGACTTCATCTCGTTCTGTTGTGAAGACCTCATGGAATCTCTTGTTGAGTTCTTCACATACCTCTGTCATTCTCTGTGTATCCTGTCCTCACCCGTTTTAAGTTTCATCATCTGATCTTTCACTGTTGTTTTCTTCATGATACTGGCTGAGGAGCAGTTTTGGTTCGGTTTTGTCTTATTTGCTATATCATTTTCATACTGTCTCAGCTTCTTTTCTCACACTGACATACTCATTCCTGGCTCTCTGGTATCTCTCTCTTTGCTTTCTGCTGCTCTTTTATTTCGGAAGTTCCTCCACGCCCTTTTGTTCCGTCCCTGTGCTTCCATACATGCCCATTAAACCACGGGTTCTTCAATTGGTTCTCAGTTTTTCTTTTGGGCCTGAATAAACCTGTTTACTGCCTAATGACACGTGTGGATGACTGTAGTCCATCATATCTTGTACGGTCTTAGTTCCGAGTTCTGTGTCCCTCGGTATCTCTCTTAGGAATTCTTTCATCTCCTCATAATATCCCTTTCGATACCCCAACTTCTTGCTTTCTAGTTCTTTTTTTTGGAAGAATACTCTTAGCTCTACCAGGTACTCGAATATTCGTACATTGTGATTACTCATTCCAAAGGGGACTTCCAGCTTAACTTCCCTTATATCCGACTCATTCATGGTGAATATCAAAGCAAGCATTGCTGGAAGCATTAGCTTCTCTCTCATTCTTGCCGGTCCCATGATGTGTTGGCCTAGAAAGTTTCTTGTTGCCACGTCCAGCAGCTTAGCTCTCCATGTGTCTGGTCCTCTATAATGGTCTCTGTTTTTCCAATCTATCTTACCGTGTTTGAAGTCTTCCATAATTAGCATTCTGGATCTATTCCTGCTAGTAATAGAAACTGCCCTCTCTATTATATCAACTGTAGTAATGTTGATTCTGTCATATTCCTGTCTGGGTCTTCTGACATTTGGAGATGAGTTATATATGACTATTACTATAAGTTTTTGTCCCTAATTGCTATGGTACCTGTTATGCAGTCAATGAAACTTTCACGGCCCTGGATAACCATCTCTTCAAAACTCCATTCTCTTTTTATCAGCAGAACTATTCCATCCTCCACTTCTTCTTTCCCTCTCTTTCTTAACTACATAGTATTCCTGCGGAAACATTGCATTTGTTACGGTTTTCGTTAACTTTGTTTCTGCGAGTGCTATTATGTCTGGTTTTCATCTCGTGCTCATTCTCCAATTTCACTGGATTTATTTGTAATCCCATCTATATTTGTATACATTGCCTTGAAGCTCACTTTCTTCTGTCCATTCTTGTTTCCTCTGCTTGGTGGCCTTTCTGTTGATGGAGGCAGTCGTTCCATAGGTGTGGGGATTTGTAATTTGGCTGTGTACTGCCATCTATGCCATCCTGACCAATAGTGGAGACCCATGTCGCTGTGTACTGCCATCTGTGCCATCACAGGACGATATACATTTGCGAATGTATCTAAGTTCAAAACTCACTTAGAGCAGGTCTAAGGTATTTGAACACGAAACATCTCATATTAACTAGTCTTAGATTATTTTTGAGGTTCGCAATAATTCTTTAATACTGTAAATTTTCACAAATTAATTTCAAATATGATTTTGGACTGCTGTATTAAGTTCAACATTAAGCAAAGAAAATACACACAGACATATATAAGATTATGATGTCACATTGGTTTAGAATTTTGGTTTAATTTTCATATATTAATATAAAAACACTGTAACTAATGAGTTTGATTTGTAAAGGCAATTAAGGATGCATAAGTGGCAATAGCATGACCATTTAAATGATCTTAGTATCGCCACATAAATTGACACGGAAAGGCAGAATGAATTAAATTAATTCTAACAAAAACTTGCATTATCAGTGATTAGTCTAATGACTTTAATACTGACAGTGGTCACGGGCCGCTGCCGGGTGTCTGAAAGTTGACAAATAGACACAGTGCAATGGTGCAAGTAACACAACACTGCAGTGGTGAAGTAAAAAGCACTGCAGTGGTTCAAAAAACACTGCAATGCTGCAAGTATTAAGATCTACAACTATGTAGGTATTAAGATCTACAACTGTGTAAGTATTAAGATTTACAACTGTGTAAGTATTAAGATCTACAACTGTGTAAGTATTAAGATCTACAACTGTGTAAGTATTAAGATTTACAACTGTGTAAGTATTAAGATCTACAACTGTGTAAGTATTAAGATCTACAACTGTGTAAGTATAAAGCACTAAAATGTTGCTCATATTATACAGTTCTGCAATGGTTGAAGAAACAGGCACTACAATCTTGCTCGTCAAAAAACTATATAATTGTGCCAGTCAATAGAAACATTGTAATATTTCACGTAAAAAAAAACCAATGCAATGGTGCAAGTAACAACACTGCAATGGTAAAAATATGAAAAATGCAATGTTGCAGGAAAAGTGCATAGCAATAATGCAAATCCTTAACCCTTTATATTCAATGATGCAAATAAAACGCGTGCCAATTGCGCAGGTAAAAAGTATTGCACCGGTACAGGCAAAAGCATTGAACAGCGAGAATTTAGTCTGTCATAAAGTTCTGAACGGCCCATTAAACTTCCTGTACGTAAACAAACGTGGCGAAGGAGCCCAAACGCCTGTAATTAAACTTTCCGGACGTTACAAACGCGACGATGGAGTCTAAACGTCGGTAGTTAATATTACAGCTGGTGCTCCGGCCTCACATAAGCAACAGATAAGAGATAACATCGAAAAAACGCACTCTGAAAATTTTAAAGACAAAATAAAATCGTGATTTCAAGCTGCAATAATGGTTTATGTGTTGCATTCTTGCCCAGTTTGGGATTCCTGTGTTCAACGAAGGAACATAACTCCCTCTGATATATTTGCTCCTTCAACTATAGGTAAACCGCGTTAACGATGAGAAAGCTGTCACACTGTTTATGTAAACTAACACAACCATTAAATAAACCGTTCTAACAATTAAGTATACCGTCCCAACAATTAAATAAACCGTCCCAACAATTAAATAAACCGTCCTAACAATTAAATAAACCGTCCCAACAATTAAGTATTAAGTAAATCATCTCAACAATCAGGTAAACTGTCCCAACTATCAAGTAAATTGTCTAAAAGATTAACTAAACTCCGTCAGTGATCAAGTATCCCGCCTCAGCACTAATATACTTCATCAAATTGAAAAAATCAACTGCCTCAGCGAATAAGATTACTATATAGATCGCGTAAACTGCTTCAGTGATCAGGTTCACTTCCCTCAGCAAAGAAGTAAACTGTATGGCAGATGAAGTAGATGGCCTCACAGACGAAGCAAACTGCATTAGCCATGGTGAAAATTGCCTTGGCGAAGAAGTTTACATCCTCGTTTTATGGACCAAACATGCCAATCCCCCTAAAAAAAATGGCATTGCCAATTCGCTACATTTTTTTTATTATCAGGGGAAAGCGCCAAGTCATTACTAATTTTATAACTACAAACAGAAAATAATTTGTGGGTATCGCCATTCTACTACACACAGAAAACGGTGTGTGTGGGCTATTGCCATTACACAGAACGTAGAAAGCAATTTGTATATAATCTACAGCACACACACACACACACGCTAGATATTTCTGGCACTGAACACGTGCATGACAGGGTTTTTTTTCGCATTCCAGTGTACGTTCCTACAAATGATGAAACTGGCCGCATGGAAATAAAAATACAGTGGGGCTTCAGTTTGATGCCAATTCGTGAATGAATGGAGATCAAAGGTGCAGGGAAACGAAAGGTGGCTGGCTGTCCACGCCAAAATATGGCTGTGGAATAGTGAAAAACTTAAATTAAAATGTCACCTTTACAATAAATTCTTGGACTAGCTATAACGAAGAGAGATATCAGGAGAAAGCGCCAAGTCATTAAGGCTATAGAGCACTGGGAAGGGGTCAGGATAATGACTTGGGATGGGACGGGGGGGGGGGGGGGGGGAAGCAATGGTGCCCAATCACTTGGACGGTCGGGGATTGAACGCCGACCTACATGAAGCGAGACCGTCGCACAACCGTCCAGCCCAAGAGGACGGTAGAGCCCAAGTGAATTCAATTCATGAATTCAGATTTCCTTCGATTTTATCAAGAATTTTAGGCGGCAGGAGACCAGCATTCCAGTCTGTTGTGAAATAGACTTCTGTAAACACGAAGTATTAAAGTAAATATATATTTTTTTAATTTGAGGATAATACCTAGCTTCAGGGAGCACATTTGACGATAGTCGAGATATGAGGTTTCCAGACCAGGTCAAATGTGGTAGTAACGACAATGGAATTAATGAAGAACTGAAGTTGAAATTAAAGACCAGTCTTTGAAATAGAGCTGACAATCAACCGGAATTTGTTAATGTAATTAGTTAAAAAAAGATCCTTTAATGAATTTTGAGAGAGAGAGAGAGAGAGAGAGAGAGAGAGAGAGAGAGAGAGAGAGAGAGAGAGAGAGAGGAGAGAGAGAGAGAGAGAGAGAGAGAGGGGGGGGGTGATGGGGCATGAAAATAACCTCACAGACAGTTTTGGACAGGGTTGTGAGTTGACGTTAGAAGGGTGGGAGAGAAGAAGAGTTGACGTATTAAGAGAAATTGATGTTAGAGAGGTGGAAGAGTAGTTAGGATTAGGAGAGGGAAGGATGATCACTAGAGAGGTGGGATGATGCTATTGGGGAATGGAGCAAGGGGGCGGGGCCGGGCCTTGAAGGATAGGAGGAATGTTGATGGAGAGAAGCGAGTTTATTATTATGGGGACGGGAGGGGACTGGCATTGAGTATGTGTGCGTGTGTGTGTGTGTGTGTGTGTGTGTGTGTGTGTGTGTGTGTGTGTGTGTGTGTGTGTGTGTGTGTGTGTGTGTGTGTGTGTCTGTGTGTGCGTGTGTGTGTGCGTGTGTGTGTGTGTGTGTGTGTACTCACCTAGTTGTGCTTGTGGGAGTTGATCTCTGGCTCTTTGGTCCCACCTCTTAACCGTCAATCAACTGATGTACAGATTCTGGAGACTTGAGCGTTATCATATCTACATTTAAAACTGTGTATTGAGTCAGCCTCCACCACATCACTGCCTAATGCATTCCACTTGTTAACTACTCAGACACTGAAACAATTCTTTGTAATGTCTCTGTGGCTCATTTGGGTACTAGGTTTCCAACTGTGTCCCCTTGTTCGTGTTCCACCCGTGTTAAATAGAATGTCTGTGTCCACCCTGTCATTTCTCCTGAAAATTGTTTAGGTGGTGATCATGTCTCCCCTTACTCCTCTGTCTTTCATGGACGTGAGGTTTAGTTCCCGTAGCCTTTCCTCGTAGCTCAAACCTTTTAGTTCTTGGACTCATCTGGTGGTATATCTCTGACTCTTCTCTAACTTTATTTTCTGTTTAACTTGGTCTGGACTCCAGGCTGCAGCTGCATATTCCAGGATTGGTCTGACATAAATGGTATACAGGGTCCTGAACGATTCCTTAGACAAGTTTCTAAATGCAGTTCTTATGTTGGCCAGTCTAGCATATGCCGCTGATGATATCCTTTTAACGTGGGCTTCTGGGGACAGGTTTGGTGTGATATCAACCCTCAGATCTTTCTCTATTTGACTCTGCAGGTTTTCACCTCCCAGATGGTACCTTGTATTCACTCTCCTGGTTCCTTCGTCTAATTTCATTACTGTACACTTTCACAGGTATACTTTAGTAGCCATTTTCTAGATCATTCCTCCAGTTTGTCCTGTAGTTTCTGTCTATCTTTATCTGCTTTGATTCTTCTCATAATTTTTGTATCGTCAGTAAACATTGAGAGGAATGAGTTCATACCTTCAGGAAGATCACATATATCAGTTTACATATATCAGAAACAGGATGAGTCCAAGAACAGAGCCCTGTGGGACTCCGCTGGTGACATCTCGCCACTCTGATGTTTACCCCCCTCACAGTTACTCGCTGTTGTTGTTGTTGTTTTATATTTAATTACTCGGAACAAACGTTCCAAGTAGCACGGGCTATGGTGAGCCCGTAGTGGGCTTACAGCTCCGCTCCTGTGCCAGGTAACTATTAGGACAGTGTAGTTACTCGCTGTTTTCTGTTGCTTAGATACTCCCTTATCCACTGGAGTACCTTACCTCTTACTCCTTCCTGTTTCTCCTACGTTTGTAACAGCCTTTTATTGGGTACTGTCAAAGGCCTTCTGACAATCTAGGAAAATGCAGTCTGACCACCCTTCTCTTTCTTGCCTAATTTTTGTCGCCTGGTCATTGAATTTTTTTTAAGTGAGAGAATTTTTTTAAGCCAGTGAGGCACGGATTTACCATCCCTGAACCCATGCTGGTGGGGTGTTACAAATCTATTTCCCTCCAGATGTTTTACGAGCCTTTTCCTCGCGATCTTATCACCTTGCATGGTATACAAGTTAGGGAAACTGGCCTGTAATTCAGTGCCTCTTGCCCTTCATCCTTTTTGTATACTGGGACTACATTAGCTGTCCTCCACCTTTCCGGTAGGTCTTCTGTTTCCAGTGACCTGTTATACCCCATAGAAAGCGGCACACTTAGTGTTCCTGCACCCTCTTTTAGTATCCATCGTGAGATTCTGTCAGGCCCAACAGTCTTTGTCACATTCAGCTCCAACAGATTCCTTTTCACCTCATCACTGGTGAGTTCAAATTTCTCCAAGGATGGTTAGTTTGTCGCCTCCTCTCTCAGTACATGGGCCTCTCCTTGCTCTATCGTGAAGACCTCCTGGAATATCTTGTCGAGTTCTTCACACACCTCCTGTATGTATGTGTGTGTGTGTGTGTGTGTGTGTGTGTGTGTGTGTGTGTGTGTGTGTGTGTGTGTGTGTGTGTGTACTCACCTAGTTGTGCTTGCGGGGGTTGAGCTCTAGCTCTTTGGTCCCGCCTCTCAACCATCAATCAACAGGTGTACAGGTTCCTGAGCCTATTGGGCTCTATCATATCTACACTTGAAACTGTGTATGGAGTCAGCCTCCACCACATCACTTCCTAATGCATTCCATTTGTCAACCACTCTGACAACCACTCTATGTGTGCGCGCGTAGCTTCTAGATCCTAGATAGAGTGGTTTATAATCCAGCCTCCTAGTACTTCTCCTGTGGTGGAAACACCTGGAAGAGGAGGGCATCTGGATGAGGAACCTATTCACCTATTCCTCCTCAACACACACAAACACACACTGACACTGACAGGGTAGATAAAGACAGACTATTTAACTCGAGGGGCACACGCACTAGGGGACTCAGGTGGAAACTTGGTACCCAAATGAGTCACAGAGACGTTAGAAAGAACTTTTTCTGTGTCAGAGTAGTTAATTAACAATGGAATGCATTAGACAGTGATGTGGTGGAGGCTGACTCCATACTCAGTTTCAAATATAGATATGATAGAGGCAAGTAGGCTCAGGAATCTGTACACCAGTCTACAGTTGAGAGGCGGGACTAAAGAGCCAGAGCTCAACCCCCTCAAGCACAACTAGGTGAGTACACTACCCCCTTATCCTCACCCCCCCCCCTTCCACACCTCCTTTAACCAGTTTGCTCCACCCAGTTCACTCCTCTGCCACTGTTGTTCAGTCCGCTGTTACCCGTTGGCCTGCCCTGCGCGCCCCGTCTCCACCTCCTGCCTTCCACTTCGGTTCTCAGTTTTTCTTTCTTAGTTAATTTTTCATCCTTGACCCGTTTTATGTGCCATTTAACTGCCTTTCAGCTATTTTTTGTATTTATTTGTGTCTCCATTCAAGTTTCATCTCATTCATAAATAATTATCCTTTCATTTTAAAATGTCAAGATATTATTGCACCTGTGTTATTCCGTTCTCTTAGACGCATGCTTTAGCTAAACTCATTATGCATTAACGTGACCAATCATCCTAACTATCAATTTATGGCCATCACTTCTGCTTTTACAAGAAGAGTTTTGAACGTATTGCCTCGTACTGCTCTTTCAGGATGTTTTCTTTATCTTGTATAGCTTGCTGTTGCAATTTCAAATGTTTTTAGTAAAAGTTTTTTTTAAGAGCCTCTTACACGCTGTAATCTTCTTTCTGGTTACCAGCACGGGTTGAAAGACGGTCGTTCTGCACATACAGTCCCGTGCTTGTCCGGCCTCGCTTCATTTGCCCCGACACCGGTTATTTCCTAGGCTCGAGACGTGGCATTGCACAATTCTTTATGCTGCTGGCTACCATCCTTGGGTTTTCCCACTTTCTGTAAGCTCAATTCTAGCTTCCTCAGCGAGTGATTCATCTCAGCTGTTCTAGATGGTTCGTCATTTGCCTCTTCCTCAGTCAGCTGCGGCGCTGAGCAAGGCTGTGTACTCCCTCCCAAACTGTTTCCTTGTTTATTAACATCCCCGTCCTGCTCTAAAGTTTTGCTCATATAATAGTATCCTGTACTGTATTGATAATTCTATCTCGCGCTGTTCTTCATGCTTCAGATATAACCCTTCTGCATCTTTTACTGAATCTGGAAACTCTGCATTGCAATCTTATTAAGGAATCGCTCTTTAAAATTGCAATTAATACTTTCTCATTTTGTCCGGGAACAGGCAGCCTGTATACATGTTAGGCTGATGTCGAGGTCACTCCGCCACCTCCTGCTCCAACTACTGACCCTTCACACGATGCAACTCCACAACAGTTGAACAACTCCCGGATGCCTATTTACTGCTATACAAACAGAGGCATCAGATGAAAGGAAGCGTGCACAACGACTTATGCCCCTCCCGGGATTCGAATCCGGGATTCCCGATTGTGAGACGAGAACGAAGGCATCTGTAATATCTAGAACCATTATATTAAAACGAGACTTCAGATTTACATTTCCTTATATTTATATGTTCTAGCATAAATCTGGCGACTAGAAATATCACAAAAACAAACAAAACCTAAATACCAATATTTATATTTTTTATATTTGTTTAACCTGACTTGATACCAGTATTTTTGGATTAATATGTTATCGAAACATTATTTGTTTGGTATCATTGGGAAGAACAGACAAATTCCTATAAATGAGATGGATTTAAATCATTTTTTTCTTAATAACAAAAGCAAAATTCATGAATTTTGAGTTTAAATTTTGGGGGTAAAATTTTAAAATCTATACAAATTTTTGTTTAATGTTTTATTACGTTGTGTTAAAAATGAATGAAAATCGGTTCAAACTGCGGGAGGTAAGGAAGCAGAAGGTTAAAACTGGAGTCTGGAGATATATAAAAGTTTTCCCAACAAAAAAGGACAGCGTCATATATCTCGAACAATATTCCTTACATTTATATTACTTACTTTCCCATGACTCGTATTTGCTTCACCTGATTATGCTTATGTGTTTTATGTTTTCGATGTCAGGAAAATCGAACCAAAACAAGGAATACTAGTTGGCAACTGTCCTAGTAATACCCGCGTTTTTTGTCTTGTTGTCGGTATTTTGTAATGGAAAACAAAGTACTTATGGTTGTCTGATTTTTATAAAAAAAAAATATAAGCTCGAAATGTGTCTTGAGAAACGGGCTTTCTAATGGTTAAAAATCAAAGTAGGAAAAATCAATAAAGTTCGGTAGCTTCTAATGCCATATTTCTGGAATCGTCTTTGCAAATTACTCACATTTAATTCAAATAAACACATTATTGTTCTATTGCAGTAAAAATAATCCTACTCTTTATAATTATCAACATTACTCCTCTTTCAACGTCGTCGGGTTTGCAATAATTTCTGAATTGTCTTGAAAATATTGTATTCAACAATTATCAAGAATGCCTCATAAGCAAAAAATCGTTGGTTTTGTGAGGAATTTAGAAAATATGCAGAAACAATTATATTTCTCATTTGCAACAGACCAACAAAAGTATGTTGACGTTGCATCGTTGCCTGCAGCACCACTTTCACACCTGAGGAAGCATCCCACAACCAAATTATTGACGTAATTCAGATAGCTACTTTGTGTCTTTGCACTTCACCTGACCTTATAAGAGTCAGTAGCCTCTTATTGCCACACAGTTGCATATATTTCTTCTAACGTTTCTTGCAACTCCATTAGATTCAGTGATGTTAAGTTAGGCCAGGTTTGGTTATGTTTACTTACGTTCGGATAGGTATGGTTAGGTTTGCCAGCGTGTAGGCAGCTGATTTTTCGCAGTTTGTTGTTCTTTATATAGTCAAAATAAATAGTAACTGGGAACAAAAATTATGATGGCAATTTAGTTGGGAATTGAAGCCGGAGTGAAGGAACGATGCTCAAATATTGGACCACCTGGGATCGAACGACGACCCTTCAATATGCATGCCGTCGCAATACGACCAGGTCAAGTCGATGGCTCTCCATTATACGATAAACAATTCGAATTTCTGTGCCCAAGTATCACATCAGTTATATAATCGTCGGACGAAGATTCTCTCCATAACATGATCACTCATGTGATCATAATTTATGTGGTCATAAAATCAGTTATATCGTTTATCCAATTCTATAACATGTTCTCCGCCACCTTAAACCTCTCGTTTCTCAGGTATTGTTATTGTCCATGATCCCTTGATCCATACACACACTCACATCACACCTGCCTTCACGGAAAGTTTTCTTTAGTTATTTTCATGTTTTATTCCACATGCCTTCTTTTTTTTAATACATATATTACCGCACCTCCAGCCGAAGCACCTCCATCTATATATGCAAGAGAGAATATGTCTTTTTTTTGAGGAAAGCGGCCCGACGCTTGAAGGCCTCACACAACTTTGTAAGATGAATGATCTGGGGTAGAGAACGATCATAGGTTAGTTGGAGTCTGTCCTATAGGTTTTATTATGAGACAGTCGGGCCCTATAGTGACTGACCATCCCACCTCGTAATCGGCGAAAGGTGGCTGGTTAAGTTCGTAGAGTTCCTCGCTCGAAAACGATGAACTTTAATTCAATATTACATTTTCTGAGACAGATACAGCGGAGAGGAGAACGGAGGAGGGGGGAGAGGGGGAGAGAAGGAAGAGGAGGGAGAGGGGGGTAAATTTAAACAGAGAGAAGGAGAAGTGGGGAGAGGGGGGGGGGGATGTTTGACAATAGGAAAGGAGAGAGGGGGGGGGTGAAAGGGAGGAGAGGTGTGAGAGGGGAGTGGGAGTAAATGTAGAGAAAGGGTAGGACGAGGAGGAGGAGAGGTGTGAGAGGAGAGATGCTGGGAGAGATTAGGGCGTAAGAAAGGTGGATAGGGTGGGAGGTTGTGAAAGAGGGTAGAGATTGAAGAAAAGTGAGAGAGAGAGGGAGAGGAGATGTGGGATCATTGAGAGAAAGTTGGAGAGGGAAAAAAAGATGCGAGACGGAAAGAGAATGGGGAGGAACAGGGAAAAATAAATGCGGGGGAGTGTGGGAGAGAGAGTGAGGGGGGTAAGAGGGGAGACCCGGGCGCAACCGGCTACCCTCCTACTATTATTATTATATATTTATTGCCAATGTAATTACCTCTCTTATTACTCGTCATTCAACGTTGAATATAAGACTCCTGTTTACCAAAATCCCCGCTAATGTACGAGTTAGTCAGCCATTCATCTCTTCACCAAAATTGCCTTGCCACATGCATACAATATCTTCAGCATATCCTGTTCTGCTATCTTCCCGCTGACAGCTTCCATTACCATAATAAACAAGAGTGGGTTCAGTGCACTGTGGGAGATATCTACCACAACTACCACAACCCGTCCTCCTAATAGAACAGTCGTATTTTGACGTATACTCTACTTAAGGAAAAAAAATCGTCGTACTAGAAAATGGTAACGGCTCGCGAAATTGATATACTGTCCCGTTTTCTGTTTTGGATTATCTGGTAGGTTAGGATAAAGATACTCTAGTACGACAGTTTCTCGACGTTAGGAAAGTCTTATTGCCGCTGGCTCCACCACCTTCCATGCAAATGCACCACTTGAATGTATCCTTCATATGTTACATTTCTTCTCCAAATTCAGAGATTTAAAGACAATTTTTGTTCTATTATGTCAACCCGTTCTCGCACTTTCTTACAGTCAATATTGACTTATTAAATACGTGCATATGTGACATACTAAACATACTAGTTTACCTTGAAAAGCTTCATAGAAAACACCGACCTTACCTAACCTTCTTAGTATGTTAAGATAAGCATCTTATTGCTTCGTAACTACAATTATTACTTAACCTATTATAGGTATAGGTTAAGTAATAATTATTACTTAACCTATTATAGGTATAGGTTAAGTAATAATTGTAATTACGAAGCAATAAGATGTTTATCTTAACATACTAAGAAGGTTAGGTAAGGTCGGTGTTTTCTATGAAGCTTTTCAAGGTAAACTAGTATGTTTAGTATGTCACATATGCACGTATTTAATAAGTCAATATTGACTATACGAAAGTGCGAGAACGGGTTGATTATGTACATCGTCAGCCTACAATCTGCTTTACTACAAAACAGCCATTTGCCTTTTTTTTATCTTATTTCTAAATCTCTGTTGGTCTCTGATGGTCCCTGTTGGTCTCTGTTGGTCCCTGTTGGTCCCTGTTGCTGGTTCTCTAGAGTGATCTTAACGATATTATCTGTATAATTTATCAGTGATACACCGCTTGTCTACCTTTTCTCATGATAACATCCACGAGTTCCGTGCCTGCCTCTTGCACATGGCCGGCCCCAGGCCTGGCAGGCACAGGTCAGGCTCGTCACGGTGAGGCCATCACGGTGCGGCCATCACGGTGAGGCCATCACGGTGAGGCCATCACGGTGAGGCCATCACGGTGCGGCCATCACGGTGAGGCCATCACGGTGCGATCACGGTGGGGCCACACGGCGGGGCCATGACGGTGGGGCCACACGGTGCGGCCACACGGTGGGGCCACACGGTGGGGCCACACAGTGGGGCCACACAGTGGGGCCACACGGTGAGGCCACACGGTGCGACCATCACGGTGGGGCCACACGGTGGGGCCACACGGTGGGGCCACACGGTGGGGCCACATAGTGGGGCCATCACCGCTCGCGGAGGGACAAAAACTATTGCAGCGTCACCCTTGCTGGCAGGGAAGGTTGTCAGGTGGGAGCCACACTCTGACACTCCAAAACATCTCACCCCCAATAAAAACAATATTAGAACTTGTATGCCGCCACACCAATTACCACGAGGCGTATTATGAAGCCGCTAACATTGGCAGTGGAAAGGGAGGTACCGCCTCCTGGTCCTCCCTGAGTCAGGCCAGGGGCGTAGGACACACACACACACACACACACACACACACACACACACACACACATTTTTTTCCCTCCCTAATTTTCAGACCCATTATGGCCTTCCTTCCCCCCCCCCTCCCCTCCGAATGCCCAGACCCCATTCGCTCCCCAGGAACCTCCCCAGCCCCCATTCGTCCCCCAGACACCACCCAGACCCCCCAGACCCCCCAGACCCCCAGAGAAAAAGTGAACTCTGGAACCAGAATTTCCAAGAAGAGTCTCAAGGTGTGGTACACCAAAGCTGATGGGGTATCCGATAAAGCTGTAGAGGTAAAATAAAAAGTGAGACAGATCCAGACATAGTTGCAATAGTGGAAACTACAATAATTGGTATGAGCTCGGATGCTATTTTTCCAAAGGAGTACCAAGTGATAAGAAAAGAAAGGACACAGACACCAGGGAGCGGGCGTGACACTCATAATAAAGTGGAAATGGAAGTTAGAAAACCTAGAAAATCGGGGGACCAATGAAAGCACAAGCTCCATACATGGAACTTTGACAGCAGATGGGAAGAAGATTGTGCTCTTGATAATCTACAATCCCCCACCGAACAGTAGAAGGCCCAGGCAGGAATATGATAACAAAAACAAGGCATATATAGATGAAATGTAGAGGGCAGCAACAGTAGGTCATAGAATGAGAGCGAAACTGCTGGTCATGGGGGACCTAAATCTCGGAGAAATCAATTGGGAAGAAAGGAATCCCCATGGTGAGGAGGAAACGTGGGGAGCAAAGTTAGTAGATGGTATAGACAGGAATTTCCATACACAACATGTGAACGAAGACACAGGGGAAAAAGGAGGGGATACACCGAGCCTATTAGACATGATTTTCATCCAGAATGTAGAAGACATCGAGAATTTGGAAAATGAAATACCACTAGGAGCCAGTGACCAATATGTCCTAGTCTTTGACTACATGATGGAAATTAAAATTGTGACCAAAGGATAAGAGGTCTGGGAAAGGAGAGTTACATCATGTAGTAATGATGACTACAGGAAAAGGGACTACAGAAGGATAAGGGACTATCTGGGAGAAGTGTAGTGGGAGGAAGAAATTAGAGAAAAACAGTGCAAGATATGATGAGCCTAGTCATATGGAAATGCAAGGAGGCCGAAGAGAGATTTATACCAACAGTAAAGGATAAAAGTAAGAGGGAATATAATAAACCATGGTTTAATAGGCAGTGACAGAAAGCAAAAATGAGAAGTAGGATGGAATGGAGGAAGTACAGAAGACAACAGGATTAGATGTAACAGAGCTAGGAACGATTAAGGTGAGGTCACTGCGCTAGGAGAGGGGGCAGTAAACCAGGCGGCCTTGGAAGGGTTCGAAATTACGAGAGATGAGGTCAAGAGACACCTGTTGGATCTGGACGTGAGAAAGGCTGTTGGTCCAGACGGGATCTCACCATGGGTATTGAAAGAGTGTGCAGAGGCACTTTGCTTGCCACTCTCTATAATGTATAGTATGTCACTGGAAACGGGAGACCTACCAGAAATATGGAAGACGGCTTATGTGGTCCCAATATACAAAAAGGGTGACAGACAAGAGGCACTGAACAACAGGCCAGTGTCCTTGACTTGTATATGATGGTGAGAAGACCGATGGATATGCAAGGTGATGGAGAAGACCGTGAGAAAAAACCTAGTAACACATCTGGAGAGAAGGGGCTTCGTGACAAATCGCCAACATGGGTTCAGGGAGGGTAAATCTTGCCTTACAGGCTTAATAGAGTTCTACGACCAGGTGACAAAGATTAAGCAAGAAAGAGAAGGCTGGGCGGACTATATTTTCTTGGACTGTCGGAAAGCCTTTGACACAGTACCACCAAAGGAGACTGGTGCATAAGCTGGAGAGACAGGCAGGAGTGACTGGTGGAAGCACAGAGTTACAGTGAGAGGTGAGACCACTGATTGGTGTGAAGTCACCAGTGGAGTCCCACAGGGCTCTGTACTGATCCTATCCTGTTTCTGATATACGTAAATGATCTCCCGGACGGTATAGACTCACTCCTCTCAATGTTTGCTGACGATGCCAAAATTATGAGAAGGATTAAGAAAAAAGAGGACTGCTTGAGGCTCCAAGAAGACCTAGACAAACTGAGGGAATGGTTGAACAAGTGGTTAGAGTTTAACCAAAGCAAATGTAATGTAACGAAGATTGGTGTAGGGAGCAGGAGACTAGATACAAGGTATCATTTGGGAGATGAAATTCTTCAAGAGTCAGAGAGAAAGAAAGACTTGGGGGTTGATATCACGTCAGACCTGTCCCCTGAAACCCGTACCAAGAGGATAACATCAGCGGCATACGCCAGGTTGGCTAACATAAGATCGACATTTAGAAACTTGTGTAAGTAATCATTCAGAACATTGTATACCACATATGTCAGACCAATCCTGGAGTATGCAGCTCCAGCATGCAGTCCATATCTAGTCTAGCATAAGACCAAACTGGAGAAGGTTCAAAGGTTTGCCACCAGATTAGTACCCGAGCTGAGAGATATGAGCTACGAGGAGAGACTACGGGAGTTAAACTCTCACGTCACTGGAAGACAGAAGAGTTAGGGGGACATGATCACTATATACAAAATTCTCAAAGGAATTGATAGGGTAGATAAGGACATGCTATTTAACACAAGGAGCACACTCACTAGGGGACACAGGTGGAAACTGAGTGCCCAAATGAGCCACAGAGATATTAGAAAGAACTTTTTCTTAGTGTCAGAGTGGTTGATGTGGGAACCGACCTGTGAGATTTATATTTATTTAATTTATATGAATTTATATTTACGTTAATTTATATACTTCGATAGCAATTTGTATAATGATAAGTGGACTGTATTTCTGCAATAATCTCATAATCTCACAAATCGATCCTCTACACATTAGGGGGGTTTATATTACACATATGCAGCCAATCAAATTACAGTAATAGCTACATACATTGATGAGGTTCCTTATCTTATAGTACAGCAGGTTAGTCCACCAGGTATAACTAGAGTGTAGACACCAAATTATCCTCTTTGAGGTAGCTTCTATCACCCAGAAACTGGTGCACATAATCTTGCATCCTCGTCTTGACCTGTCAAAAGTGCGCTAGCTGTGAAGCCAGAATCCTATATATGACAAGTATATCAGAGAAAACACTATACAGTACATGGAACATTAAAGACCTGGCTTAATTACCTTTAGTTTGAGGCGATTTCGCGTTCTAACCGGCTAACCCTATATCCTGACATTAATGGCCATAAATGAATGATAAACGGGTTTCAGATAGACACTTAACTTGTATTTGTAGACAGCGTGTTGACAATGGTACACCTTTGGGTTCCATAACACTACGTCCAAGTAAATTTAACAGGAGCCGAATTTGCTCCCGTGTGAGCCTCTGGTCTCGTATCAACAATGGCTGCCCTCCTTCCCCCTCTGACGCCTGGCCTACATTGTCCAGATTTCAGAACGTGATAGAAGGGTCACATTTACTCTACTTTAATATTGATAATTAAGTTAATTTATATAAGATGTTTTTATGATGGTAAAGTCCAAAGACTAATGTATTTAAGAATAATTCCCAGCAAAATAGCTGGTGAATTATAATAGTATGTGGTGATGATATCCCGTTTTCTATAGACGGTAATTCCACTACAAGTTACGTTTTCTATGGGTAACTTGTTGGTAATACAGTTATTATCTGTATGATTATTAAATGGTGTCGGATTTTCCGACATAATTCCCCAGGGGGCTGCTCACGGGTCGAAGTCCTGTTTAGAACAGACGAACACCGATACTCCTCCTTCGAATTATTACATTAATTTGATGTTAGTAGTTAGTAATCACACATTTGTGTGTCTGTTCGTACAGGACGGATGTCCCGTACTAGAGTTGCAGGGGTTAGAAGTCTAATGCGATTTCAATTCCCTGTCAACTCTTGAAAGGCTAATATTCAAGCCTTATTACATATTATTTAACCCAGAAGACTGGATGTGATCAAGTACTACAGTCAAGTATGATTCAGGGACTGCAGTGAGATCAGTGACATCAGATATAACTTGAAGTTTCTTCAGGTAACTGGTCACTGATATATAAACACTGAGGCCCATGGAATACATCTTGATTAAATAATAAATGTATCAAATCAGTCATCAGATTTATTGGGGTTTAATTTAGTTAATTGATTCAGAAGATTGAATAGCTCATCATGAAAGTAAAGTATGGTTCTGAGACTGCAGTGGGTTCAGTGACATTGGTCGCAGTGACTTGTAGCTGTTTTAGGCTACTGTTCACTGATTTGCCACTGAGGCCTCATGAACTCATCTTCAGCTTTAAATGATGATACTAACATCAACTTCTGTTACTATAGTCAGCTGTAATCTCCTTAGTATAATGCTACTGGAGAAATATAATCAGCTGACAAATTTAGATTTCTACTGGTATTGTTTATCTGCAGGCATAGGTCTCCTCAGGCTTGATACTGGGCCTGAGAGTAATTTACCTCCTGCAGAGTTTAACATGGTTATACCCTGATATTTAGTAGGGCTACCGATGAATCGATGACAATAGTCTGTCCCAACAAGGAGACCGAAGTCAGTGAGGAGATCAGACTTAATATTATCTGCCAATTTTATTCCTCTATTTCTCAGGAATTTGGCTGTTGCTCGCAGACCTTGAACTTGTAGGTCTACTGGTATTTTGTCCACCACAATGGCTTGTACTCGACAGACGTACCTGCCTAAGCGTACTGATGGTTGTACCACCTGGTAGACTTGAGGTCCTGCATCTGTTACAAACCCTGAGATGTTGAATGACATCTGGGCTACAGGCCTTAATTGTAATTCATCTGCCAACTTTTTAGTAATATATGTTCTCTGGGATCCTTGGTCAAACAACCCACGGGTATGGACCTTGGCCCTCTTATTCAGGATGGTAATTTGGGCAGTAGGCAAAGTCGTATTACCTTTAGACTTTGCCGATTGGACACTCTTTGTTTGTTGCACCTTGCAGTACTGTACTGTGGTGGGAATGCTATCTTCCACCTTGGGTCTTGAATACGTTAATTTCGTATATTTGCACAGTGCTGCATGGTGTCTACCTCTTCTACACCTGTTGCAGGTGTTGAATTGGGTATCACAATAGTCTATGTTGTGTGACTTGAGACACCTTGCACATCTCCCTAATTCCTGGAGTCGCTCCATACGAGTGTCTCTGGTTGGATAATTAGCACAACAGTATGTTGAATGTTTCCTTTTGCAGAACATACATGTTCCCCAGCCTACTGCACGTTTGGAAGTTACCGGTTTGGGTGAACTAGTAACAGTAGGCTTGGAGGATGCTGCTGCATTGTCAGATTTTCTGCAACTTGATGTTAGAGTAATTGACTGATGTTTATTTGGGGTAGTTGTTTTACCCTTTAATTGACTCTTATTTTCTATTTCTGAAGGCTTGCAAGAGGCTTTAACTTCCTCATTTGCTCGTCGTTTGTTTATGATGGAATGTAAACCTTCAGTGATGTCCTGTACTGTCAGGATGGTGTTATGTTGATGTGCATATAATTCATCTAGTATATCGCTGGACAATTTTCGTTGAAGGACTACTTTGGTCATCCATTCACTAGTAGTTATATCAACCTTAAGACTGAATATTCTTAGTAGTGACTCAAACTCCATGCTGAAGGATTGTAATGAGTCAGCAGTCTGATCAGGTTGAGGTAAGTCCAGCAATTGTAGTACTAGATGTATGACAGTTCTCTCATTGCCAGCATTATCCATACTGGCTAGTTGGTGAAGCCTTGTGGGGCTTGTACTTGGGCTGCTCATAATACTGAACAAACACTAATGGTAGCCTAGGGTAAATTCTGAACTCACTAGGCAATAATCCTACCTCTACTAGAGGTTAGCACTTAAAATTAATACACATTATATATATACAATCATCCACACTAATGATTTGAGTGATAAACCAGTGTCACTGGAAGTACCTTTAGGTTAGCTCTTCTATATCACCCTAGGATGGTAGAGACACTAATTAATCACTCAAAGGTGTAATGATCATAAGTAAATTATTATATATACAACTCAATTCGAGTTGATAATAATTACACCCAAAATAGGGTCTGCACCATTCATTAATGGTGCTAAGTTGTTGAATATAGTACAACTGACTATGGTAATAATGGGACTAGGATGAACGATAATAGTTCAACTAGTCAGTAGTTAATATCCTACCCTGTTATGGGTTGGCAATTAGTAAATATTATACTGTGATCACTAGTGCAATATATATTAAATAATTCTCTATTTTGGAGAAATAATATACACAATTATTGTTAATAGCCTCTTAATTAGCCTCTATGAAACTTCTAATATTATCAAGAAGTATTAAATGTTATTAGTGACCTCGCGAAATAAAGTCCACAAAATTCGTGGATAATCTCTCGCGAAATGTAACACCACGAAATCCGTGAACAATCTCGCGAAGACACAGTCACTAATTTGGCTGGATTCTATATTAGCGCTGTCATTTCACGAAATAACACGCCACCAAATTTCTGTGGGTGTGCATGAAACCGCTGACTAAGGCTGATCTGGGCTGAGGGAGGCTCCTGAGCTCCCACGAGGCAACGCCGCTGTCTTGACTGGCTTTGTTTAAATAACACTGCACTAGTATATTTAATGAATCCACTGGTTTGGTTAACTGGTTCATCCGGTACTAAGATGACCAAATGTGGGTTCAAAGGATCAAATAATCCGTCATCCGGTTCGAAGATGACCAAATAATGTGGGAACCGACCTGTGAGATTTATATTTATTTAATTTATATGAATTTATATTTACGTTAATTTGTATACTTCGATAGCAATTTGTATAATGATAAGTGGACTGTATTTCTGCAATAATCTCATAATCTCACAAATCGATCCTCTACACATTAGGGGGGGTTTATATTACACATATGCAGCCAATCAAATTACAGTAATAGCTACATACATTGATGAGGTTCCTTATCTTATAGTACAGCAGGTTAGTCCACCAGGTATAACTAGAGTGTAGACACCAAATTATCCTCTTTGAGGTAGCTTCTATCACCCAGAAACTGGTGCACATAATCTTGCATCCTCGTCTTGACCTGTCAAAAGTGCGCTAGCTGTGAAGCCAGAATCCTATATATGACAAGTATATCAGAGAAAACACTATACAGTACATGGAACATTAAAGACCTGGCTTAATTACCTTTAGTTTGAGGCGATTTCGCGTTCTAACCGGCTAACCCTATATCCTGACATTAATGGCCATAAATGAATGATAAACGGGTTTCGGATAGACACTTAACTTGTATTTGTAGACAGCGTGTTGACAATGGTACACCTTTGGGTTCCATAACACTACGTCCAAGTAAATTTAACAGGAGCCGAATTTGCTCCCGTGTGAGCCTCTGGTCTCGTATCAACAATGGCTGCCCTCCTTCCCCCTCTGACGCCTGGCCTACATTGTCCAGATTTCAGAACGTGATAGAAGGGTCACATTTACTCTACTTTAATATTGATAATTAAGTTAATTTATATAAGATGTTTTTATGATGGTAAAGTCCAAAGACTAATGTATTTAAGAATAATTCCCAGCAAAATAGCTGGTGAATTATAATAGTATGTGGTGATGATATCCCGTTTTCTATAGACGGTAATTCCACTACAAGTTACGTTTTCTATGGGTAACTTGTTGGTAATACAGTTATTATCTGTATGATTATTAAATGGTGTCGGATTTTCCGACAGTTGACAAATGGAATGCATTAGGAAGTGATGTGGTGGAGGCTGACTCCATACACAAGTGCAAGTGTAGATATGATAGAGCCCAGTAGGCTTAGGAACCTGTACACCAGTTGATTATCAGTTGAGAGGCGGGACCAAAGAGACAGAGCTCAACCCCCGCAAGCACAAATAGGTGAGCACAAATAAGGTGAGTACACATACACTTGGCGCTGAATAACCTAACTGGTTTAAGTTCCTGGCAAATGATAATGTAGCAGGAGCATATCTTGAGGTTATCTTGAGATGATTTCGGGGCTTTAGTGTCCCCGCGGCCCGGTCCTCGACCAGGCCTCCACCCCCAGGAAGCAGCCCGGGACAGCTGACTAACACCCAGGTACCTATTTTACTGCTAGGTAACAGGGGCATAGGGTGAAAGAAACTCTGCCCATTGTTTCTCGCCGGCGCCTGGGATCGAACCCAGGACCACAGGATCACAAGTCCAGTGTGCTATCCGCTCGGCCGACCGGCTCCCTCACTAAGAACAAGAACAGGGACTAGGGAAAAACTGCAAGCAGAAAACGGCAAGAGAATTTGTGAATGTTGTCATCTAATAATGCCCTGGTAGAAAATATATCTATTTATAATTTTACAGATGAATAATATTAATGCTGGACTTATTTTTCCTATTTTTTCCAAGAATATGTTATAGTTTTTCTTTCAAGTTTAATCACTGCTAATATCCCAATGTCAAGGTTTAACACCAGTCAACTTATATTATAAGTTGAGGTAAGATTAATCTTTCTAAATTAGCCCTCATTTTAACAATAATTATTTTAACGTTCTTAATAATAATAATAATTGTTAAATAATAATTTTTTAATTATTATTTTCTAATATTTAAATTATTAATTTATATATTTTGTTAATAATTTTATATAATAATATTATTATTCTATAAGGGTCCGGGTAGTCAACCCGTCCTCAACTCAAGTCCATTACATCCAGCGGTCGACCCCACACACATCCATAAATTTGTACATTTATCAATAGGCGAAGGCAGCAAAACTCGCGTAAGTCATGTGGCTGGAGATTGCCTTCAATACACACCTAACCTAACCTACGCCTAACATTACAGAGGAATTTAATATTTATAATAATATTAACTTATAAACGAGAACAAACCAATTTTCAATACAATGTTAAAATTCATGAATCCAAAGAGCCTCGTCTGAGGACGGGTTGAATATAATTAACAGCCAACAGGACCAAAATACCTAAAATATCCTACGACCATTTTCAAAATAATAATATTTATATATTAAAATAAATATATTCGGGGAAACAAGATTTTGAATGAATTTGTTTTTGGAATCGTTCGGGGCTGGGATGAGCATAGCGTGATTGTGTATTGTTAAATATATGCAATCAGAATCAAAAGGAAAAAAAGTAACTTACACTACGCCTAACTATAGTCATCAAAAAACTGTACCATATTATAACATTAATTTATATATGAGAAATTGGAGGTTTTGACTGTACAGTGAGGAAAAAAGTTACGGATACAGCTTTGGAGACTGCCTCGACCCCTACCAGCGTAGCCTGAGGACGGCCTCGACCCCTACCAGCGTAGCCTGAGGACGGCCTCGACTCCTACCAGCGTAGCCTGAGGACGGCCTCGACCCCTACCAGCGTAGCCTGAGGACGACCTCGACCCCTACCAGCGTAGCCTGAGGACGACCTCGACCCCTACCAGCGTAACCTGAGGACGGCCTCGACCTCTACCGTCGTAGCCTGAGGACGGCTTCTGATTTATAGAATTATATGGGTGCAATTTTCAAAACATTTTACTCAACGATTTTTTTTCTAAAAAATAAAATAATAATAATGTGACTGAACATTGGTGCAATGAATGAAATAAAAACGTAATTATTCCCCAAGTGAAACCTGTCTGTATAATTAAATTATATATGGTATTCCTAAAGGCAATTAAAATTATTGCCATACCAACATAATTGTGAAAATGAATGTAAATAAATGAATGTGTGTGCCCGTAAAAGACGAAGTAACTCAATAATCCAATCTGTCCAGTAAAAAATTAATTACTCTTACGTGTTAGAAGCACTGAAGCATGACGAAGACTTCTTTATGTCCAGTGTCCGGCTTGTCCCAAAATGGCACTTCAGATTAATATCAACAGGCTCCTGCCAGAGGCGTTACTGGCCAGAACTGAGGACACAACCGGTCCTCATAAACAATAGCCAAATGCTCGTTAATGTTGCCGCCGAACCTCTAGTTTATGAATGAAAAACCCTTTACACACAACCCGTCCTCGACTCAAGTCCATTACATCCAGCGGTCGACCCCACAGACGCATTCATAAATTTTTACATGCTGTTCATTCAAAACAGGAATTTTCTCAAATGTAAATTAATATTATAAATATATTATCATATTGTGCATACATATGCATAAGTTAGGTTAGGTGTTTAGGCTCTGTTGGCGATTACTTGTATTTGTAGTACGTGGGTGAAGCATTTACAGCGTTGTGGTTCGAACAAAATTCGTCAGTGAAGCACTTGTTCCGGAACTGTTCGAATGTCATCAGTTGTGAGTTGTGTGTAAACCGCTTTACATTCATAAACAGAGGCTTTGGTGGGTGCATGGAATCACATTTGGGTCTTTGTTTGGAGGACGGGCAGTTACACACGACTCACAACTGAAGGCATCCGAACTTTCCTCGAACAATTACGATAAATATAACAATATTACAATATATAACAAAATTTATATATGTTAAAATTCCTATTTTGAATGAACAACATGTTAAAATTTAATAAATGCGTCTTTGGGGTCGACCGCTGGATGGAATAGACTTGGTCTGAGGACGGGTTGTTAACGCTGGCGTCTTTTGTTCGAACCACAGATCTGTAAATGCTTCACCCACGTACTTCAAATGCAAATAATCGCCAACAGAACCTAAACACCTAACCTACGCCTATTCATAGAACTTTAATATATAATAATTTTAAATTATGTATGAGAATAAACCCATTTTTAATTCACAGTATATTAAAATTGCTGATTGCGGCTGAGGATTGGGGAAAGGGGGGGGGAGGGGAGAAACCGCCGCTGCTTTGGCGACCCTGACCTGAGGACAGGCCGCACAGTGACTATGCTCGTTAGAGTGACGGCCAATGGTCACTTGGGCCGAATGTGTCGGCCCAAGACACATTCATCAGTTTTAACGTACTCTGTAATAAAACTACCCGTCCTCAGCAACAACAGCCGTGGTGGCTCATTAATCGTTGGTGGCTAATCGTTAACGAGGCGTGGTGGCTCGTTAATCGTTGCCGTGGTGGCTTGTTAATCCACCAGCCCCCATTTATTTTTGAACGAAAAATACTTTATACACAACCCGTCCTTAGACCAAGTCCATTCCATCCAGCGGCCGACCCCAAAGACGTATTCATCAATTTTAACATATCGTTCATTCAAATAAGGAATATGTTATTGCTTATTGTGAATATTTAGGCATTGATTAGGTTAGCTGTTTAGGTTCTATTGGCAATTATATGTATTTCATTCAAACCGTTTTCATTCATAGATAGGGGATGCGGGTGTATGGAATGGACTTTGGCCTTTGTTTATGAGGACGAGCTTTTATACACGACTCATAATTGATAACGTTCGAACATTTCTTGGACAGTGCTTCGCTGACGACCTCTGTTCAAATCAGAACGCCGTCAGCCCGTCCTCCAAACAAAGACCCAAAAGTGATTCCATGCACCCGCCAAACCCCTTCTCTATGAATGAAAAGCGGTTTACACACAACTCACAACTGATGACATTCGAACAGTTCCGGAACAAGTGCTCCACTGACGAATTTTGTTCGAACCCCAACGCTGTAAATGCTTCACTCACGTACTATAAATATAAATAATCGGCAACAGAACCTAAACACCTAACCTAACCTAACCTAACCTAACCTAACCTAACCTAACCTAACCTAACCTAACCTAACCTGCAGATGATGAATCACAATAACGTGGCTGAAATATGTTGGCCAGACCTCACACTAGAAAATGAAGGGACGACGACGTTTCGGTCCGTCCTGGACCATTCTCAAGTCGATTGTCACAATCGACATGAGAATGGTCCAGAACGGACCGAATCGTCGTTGTCACTTCATTTTCTAGTGTGTGGTCTGGTCAACAAAAACTAACCTAACCTATGCCTTTATATGCACAATATGCTAATATATTATAATATTAATTTATATATGAGAAAATTCCTGTCTGGAATGAACAGCATGTTAAAATTTATGAATGCGTCTGTGGGGTCGACCACTGGAGGTAATGAACTTGAGTCGAGGACGGGTTGAACGCTGTTGATGCTTCGCCCACGTACTGTAAATACCAATAATGACCAGCGAAACCTAACAACCTTAACTTAATCTAACCAAATTTAGACATAATTATTCAGTATTTCCTAATATGATATTATATTAGCATATATCAGAGAAAATATATTTTTTGAATACGCAGTGCGTTAATATCGACGAATACGTCTTTGGGTTCAGGGGCCAGATTCACGAAGCAGTTACGCAAGTACTTACGAACGTGTACATCTTTCCTGAATATTTGACGCCTTTGGTTACATTTATTAAATAGTTTACAATCATGAAAACTTCCCAATCAACTATTGTTATTGCTATAAACAGCCTCCTGGTGCTTCGGAGCTCATTAACTATTTAATAATTGCAAACAAAGCCGCCAAAGATTAAGAAAAGATGTACATGTTTGTAAGAGCTTGCGTAACTGCCGTGTGAATCTGGCCCCTGGCGCCGTCTTAACAAGCCTCGCCTGAGGACAGGCAGCAACACGCACCTTCCTAAACGCTTCACACATGTACTTCAAATTAAAATAATTGCCAACTGAGCCTAGACTCTAACGTAACCTAACATACGCCAAACTATACATGGAAATCTAATATATAATAATAATAATTTATACCTGAGAAAAAATCTAATTTTATTACACATTACGTAAAATTGACGACTGTGTCTTGAGGGTTCGACCTTCACTTTAACGACGCTGTCATGAGGACGGGTTGCAGCCACCTATTTCAAATATAAATAAATGCTAACACAACCTAATCACCTAACCTACTTTTAAAATATAATTTGCCCCATTCCAGCTATTGTGTTATTGAATTGATAAAACTGTGTTATTAACTTTAATTTTGCTTTAAATAATGACTTCTATGTTCAGAAATTTGGAATGGCTGTGGGTAACCCTGTTTCTCCGGTTTTAAGCAATATATATATATATATATATATATATATATAGATTATTAAATATGACCGAAAAAGTAAGATTAATAATTCTAACACGAATTTTCTCTATCTTTCGTACATTTCTTTTCACTGTTGGTGTTAATTCAAAAATCAATTCTCCAAAATTCATTTTTATTTCTAGTCTGACACGACACTTGAGCGCGTTTCGTAAAACTTATTACATTTTCAAAGACTTTAGTTTACACATACACAACTGAATAGAACTTACACATCTCCGATTTGTTTATATCTACATTTGAGTGAGGTGGCATTAATAGGGTAATAATTTCATCAACACAAGACAGAACACGAAACAATGGGTATTGAATGGAAGTGATTGTAGAAAGCCTATTGGTCCATATTTCTTGATGCTTCTATATTGAAGCAGAGTCTTGAGGTGGGTAGAATATAGTTGTGCATTAATTGGCTGTTGATTGCTGGTGTTGACTTTTTTAATGTGCAGTGCCTCGCAAACGTCAAGCTGCCTGCTATCGCTGTATCTATCGATGATTTCTGTGTTGTTTACTAGGATTTCTCTGGCGATGGTTTGGTTGTGGGAAGAGATTATATGTTCCTTAATGGAGCCCTGTTGCTTATGCATCGTTAAACGCCTAGAAAGAGATGTTGTTGTTTTGCCTATATACTGTTTTTTTTGGAGCTTACAGTCCCCAAGAGGGTATTTGAAGGCATAGACGACGTTGGTCTCTTTTAAAGCGTTCTGCTTTGTGTCTGGAGAGTTTCTCATGAGTAGGCTGGCCGTTTTTCTGGTTTTATAGTAAATCGTCAGTTGTATCCTCTGATTTTTGTCTGTAGGGATAACGTTTCTATTAACAATATCTTTCAGGACCTCTTTCCTCCGTTTTATGAGCTGTGGAAAAGAAGTTCCTGTAAAATAGTCTAATAGGGGGTATAGGTGTTGTGTTAGTTGTCTCTTCAGAGGTTGCATGGCGTTTCACTTTCCTTCTTATGATGTCTTCGACGAAACCATTGGAGAAGCCGTTGTTGACTAGGACCTGCCTTACCCTACAGAGTTCTTCGTCGACTTGCTTCCATTCTGAGCTGTGGCTGAGAGCACGGTCGACATATGCGTTAACAACACTCCTTTTGTACCTGTCTGGGCAGTCGCTGTTGGCATTTAGGCACATTCCTATGTTCGTTTCCTTAGTGTAGACTGCAGTGTGGAAACCTCCGCTCTTTTCCATGACTGTTACATCTAGAAAGGGCAGCTTCCCATCCCATCCCAAAGGGTAACGAAGGACACTACAGCCGAATTAAAAGCAAAGGTCAACAAACTGATCGAAACTGTGAACGCCAAGAAATCCGGACTCCACCTGCCAAAGATTATTGGGGAATATAAACCTGGATATGCGTATGGAAATGTCAAGACACACAAGCCTGGAAACCCACTTCGGCCAATCATTAGCCAGATACCCACACCCACGTACAGACTGGCGAAGCGACTCAACGGCCTGCTGGCTCCTTATGTCCCTTGCACCTTCAGCCTGAAGTCTCCAAAGGAATTTGTTGACTTACTGCGGGACACACGGGCCACAGGGATAAGAGCCTCGTTGGACGTAGAATCACTGTTCACCAACGTACCTGTGGACGAGACAATCGGGATGATAGCCGACAGAGTGTATCGTGATCCAGCCTGTACTCCTCTTGACATACCAGAAAATATTCTAAGGAAACTACTCCAAGCTTGTACTAAAGAGGCACCCTTCTTGAGCCCGGATGGGCACATGTATAAGCAAGTAGATGGGGTCGCCATGGCTTCTCCCCTAGGTGTCCTGTTTGCAAACTTCTACATGGGTACCATCGAGCAAAAAGTCTTAGTCGACATGAACTTGAAACCGTCTATATACTGCAGGTATGTTGACATTTTTACACAGGTACCTGATGTCAGACATCTGCAGGAGCTGAAGGAGGCGTTTGAGCAGAGTTCCGTGCTGCGTTTCACTTACGAGATGGAAAAGGATGGGAAGCTGCCCTTTCTAGATGTAACAGTCATGGAAAAGAGCGGAGGTTTCCACAATGCAGTCTACACTAAGGAAACGAACATAGGAATGTGCCTAAATGCCAACAGCGACTGCCCAGACAGGTACAAAAGGAGTGTTGTTAACGCATATGTCGACCGTGCTCTCAGCCACAGCTCAGAATGGAAGCAAGTCGACGAAGAACTCTGTAGGGTAAGGCAGGTCCTAGTCAACAACGGCTTCTCCAATGGTTTCGTCGAAGACATCATAAGAAGGAAAGTGAAACGCCATGCAACCTCTGAAGAGACAACTAACACAACACCTATACCCCCTATTAGACTATTTTACAGGAACTTCTTTTCCACAGCTCATAAAACGGAGGAAAGGGTCCTGAAAGATATTGTTAATAGAAACGTTATCCCTACAGACAAAAATCAGAGGATACAACTGACGATTTACTATAAAACCAGAAAAACGGCCAGCCTACTCATGAGAAACTCTCCAGACACAAAGCAGAACGCTTTAAAAGAGACCAACGTCGTCTATGCCTTCAAATGCCCTCTTGGGGACTGTAAGCTCCAAAAAACCCAGTATATAGGCAAGACAACAACATCTCTTTCTAGGCGTTTAACGATGCATAAGCAACAGGGCTCCATTAAGGAACATATAATCTCTTCCCACAACCAAACCATCGCCAGAGAAGTCCTAGTAAACAACACAGAAATCATCGATAGATACAGCGATAGCAGGCGGCTTGACGTTTGCGAGGCACTGCACATTAAAAAGTCAACACCAGCAATCAACAGCCAATTAATGCACAACTATATTCTACCCACCTCAAGACTCCGCTCCAATATAGAAGCATCAAGAAATATGGACCAATAGGCTTTCTACAATCACTTCCATTCAATACCCATTGTTTCGTGTTCTGTCTTGTGTTGATGAAATTAATACCCTATTAATGCCACCTCACCCCATCCACCTCACTCAAATGTAGATATAAACAAATCGGAGATGTGTAAGTTCTATTCAGTTGTGTATGTGTAAACTAAAGTCTTTGAAAATGTAATAAGTTTTACGAAACGCGCTCAAGTGTCGTGTCAGACTAGAAATAAAAATGAATTTTGGAGAATTGATTTTTGAATTAACACCAACAGTGAAAAGAAATGTACGAAAGATAGAGAAAATTCGTGTTAGAATTATTAATCTTACTTTTTCGGTCATATTTAATAATATATGTCTACAGGAAAGACTGCTACCAAAATATACTAATATATATATATTATATATATATATATATATATATATATATATATATATATATATATATATATATATATATATATATATATATATATATATATATATATATATATGCGAACAAGCCTGAATGGTCCCCAGGACAATATGCAACTGAAAACTCACACCCCAGAAGTGACTCGAACCCATACTCCCAGGAGCCACGCAACTGGTATGTACAAGACGCCTTAATCCACTTGACCATCACGACCGGACAAAATGAGGTGATAGCCGAGGCTATTTGAACCACCCCACCGCCGGCACTCGGATAGTAATCTTGGGCATAGCATTTTACCAAATCACCTCATTCTTTGGGGCACACGTGAGGAACACAAATGCGAACAAGCCTGAATGGTCCCCAGGACAATATGCAACTGAAAACTCACACCCCAGAAGTGACTCGAACCCATACTCCCAGGAGCCACGCAACTGGTATGTACAAGACGCCTTAATCCACTTGACCATCACGACCGGACAAAATGAGGTGATAGCCGAGGCTATTTGAACCACCCCACCGCCGGCACTCGGATAGTAATCTTGGGCATAGCATTTTACCAAATCACCTCATTCTTTGGGGCACACGTGAGGAACACAAATGCGAACAAGCCTGAATGGTCCCCAGGACAATATGCAACTGAAAACTCACACCCCAGAAGTGACTCGAACCCATACTCCCAGGAGCCACGCAACTGGTATGTACAAGACGCCTTAATCCACTTGACCATCACGACCGGACAAAATGAGGTGATAGCCGAGGCTATTTGAACCACCCCACCGCCGGCACTCGGATAGTAATCTTGGGCATAGCATTTTACCAAATCACCTCATTCTTTGGGGCACACGTGAGGAACACAAATGCGAACAAGCCTGAATGGTCCCCAGGACAATATGCAACTGAAAACTCACACGAAATAGCCGATAGCCTCGGCTATCACCTCATTTTGTCCGGTCGTGATGGTCAAGTGGATTAAGGCGTCTTGTACATACCAGTTGCGTGGCTCCTGGGAGTATGGGTTCGAGTCACTTCTGGGGTGTGAGTTTTCAGTTATATATATATATATATATATATATATATATATATATATATATATATATATATATATATATATATATATATATATATATATATATATATATATATATATATATATGGATATATGGAGTTCTGTGAAATATATCTTTTAAGTTGAATTTTTTTCCTAAAGACACAAGGTTTCGTCATGTTTATGATGTATTTTGCTTATGGCCTAAGAACAGAAACCTGTAAGCATTCTTATTAGAAGTTCCCTATCCATTATTTTTGCAGTGAGAACTGAACATTGCAATTCATAGATATGTACTTAGGTATGTTAATGTATAAATGTGAAATTAATTTCGAGTTTTGTCTAGTGTATATAGAAAACCAACAAATGTTTGTCTTCTGTCTACTTTTACTCATCTCATCATCAAAGATTAAAACAAGCTGTATCTTATTGTATGTATCTGAGGACTAGGGATACGTAGTACTGAGTTCATAGATAATGAAATTAGTGCCCTATATATATTCAAGTGTTCAATTTAAAATACCCTAAATCATTTATTGATGAAGGTAGCCAATTTGCTCGTAATACTTTCTTTAGTTTGAAAAAGAAACAAGAATGTAATATTAAGTATACAATAATTCCGTAATTTCCTAATATTTTCAATGAAATTCCTCAATAAACCAAATTGAAAAGATATATTTTAAAATAACTAAAATCATTCTGCCTGTTAGGCAAATCGGGCCTTGCATACTGAGCCAGGAAGTGCGTTCTCGTGTATTATCTCGTGATTATTAAGTCGTGTATCAGAAGGGAGATTGAGTGATAGAGATTAAGCCACCCAAGAGGTGGCACGAGCATGAATAGCCCGTAACTAAGAAGGGAGGATGTTGTTGTTGTTATTTTAGATTTAGGCTACTCAGAACGAAATGTCCATGTAGCAGGGCTATAGTGAGCCAGTAAATGAGTTTGATCGCGATACAACCTGTCCTCTTAAAAAGAACGTCGCTTTTGGCCGTTTGCCCGTATGGCCGAATATGGACGTAATTTGAAAATGAAAAAAAAAAGAAAATAAAATTGGGATTTTTTTTTCAACAACAGTAAGTTAAGGGTCCTCTGATAGGTTAGGTGGGCAGGAAATTCTCATAAAGTTTCAAAACGTTATGAAAAAGTCAATGGAAAGTTTCCTTTTCTAAGCTGGCCGAGTAAGACGGACGGCTCAAACAGAAAACGGAACAGTACGTCACTTTTGTGAGTCGATTTCATTTCAAGTTACGTCCAAATTTGGCCATAGCGCGCATACGAGCGAAAAGTGACGTTATTTTTAAGAGGATGGGTTGCGCGATAACCTTATTGCTGTTGGTCAAAGTTTTAAATGGAGGTGGGGGTTTCCTCCTTTTCTTCCGTTTCATTTCCGCTAGTTTTAGCACACTGGTGCTAGCACACTGGTGACTTGCACACTGGTGACTAGCACACTGGTGACTTGCACACTGGTGACTAGCACATTAGTCTTGCTTTAATAACATTATCTTGGTGGCGAATATAGATGCACAGTGTTCACTAGTGTGTCCCATTCTTCAACTGCTTTTCTAACCATTGTTGTCGCTGGGGATTTTGCATCTTAATGCAGCTGCAGTTATTGGTTGAATGTTGAGTTTGATGCGCAAGGCTTCAGTTGTTTCACATTCCAGTAAGTAATGTAATAGTGGCGCCTCTGCTTCTGTTCCACACATATGACACTCTTTAACTATTGGGATTATTACCTCCCAGCAGCACTTGTAACCAAGTCTGAGTCTGTGTATGGCTACTGCAATGCCTCTGGATATCTTTTTGTCAGGCTTGAGAGAGGAGTACCCAGAGGCTTGTTTGTTCCACATCGCAGTGGGTCTGTCTTCCGCTACTTTGGCTCTGTGGCGACATTTAGTAGTTGGGAGTATTTTCTTCTTGATTTACTCCTTAACCCGTGAAAAACTTTGAGGTATTTTAACCTGTACAACAGGTAAAACAGTGGCAGTTTTTGCTAGTGAGTCTGCCTTTTTATTACCATCTATGCCAATGTAACCTGGTGTCCAATTTAGGGCGATTGGCAGCCCTAGATCGTGTGCTTCTTTTCCTTTATGTAGGATTTCTGTAATGGGTTGTATATTATATCTGCGCCTGCTGGATAACAATGCCTGGAGCGAAGATTTAGCGTCGGTATGAATGATGACATCATGTATATTATTCTCAAATGCATAATTTATGGCAACTTTCAGGGCATATAGTTATGTTTGCAATGTTGATCACCCACTGAAGAAATCCACAAGGGCCGTGACGAGGATTCGAACCTGCGTCCGAAAGCATCCCAGACGCTGCCTTAATCGACTCATCACGCAATTGTGATTTCTGTGTGTAATAATTAAGTAAATTTGGAGCTAAAATATCTGTAGCGTGTCTGTTACTGTAAAATGTTTATTATTGACTGGGGGGGCTTGACGGCTGAATGGACAGCTTTTGGGGTTCGTAGTCCTAAAGTTCCGGGTTCGACCCCCGGTGGAGGCGGAAACAAATAGGCAGAATTTCTTTCAACCTGATGCACCTGTTCAGCTAGAAGTAAATATATACCTGGGAGATAGACAGCTGCTACGGACTGCTTCCTGGGGATGTGTAACAAAAAGGTGGCCTGGTCGAACCGGGTCGCGGGGACGCTCCCGAAATCATCTCAAGATAACCTCATGATTGCATAGAACCAAGAAATAGACATCAATAGAGTTCAAAACATATTTATTTAACTTACAAAATTACCATTAACGGTCATAAATAGTTCACGGAGCGTTTCCAAAGATGTCTTAACTGTTAACTTTACGGACGAGCGTCTCATTAATTAGCAAGTTACTGGGGAGGACCATAGCTGGCGGAGGGACCAGAGGTCTTGCCGCGGGCGGCAGCAGCGTCTTCAGCAGCAGCGAAGGCGATCTGGTCCAGCACGAACTGGGGGATTGGGTGGGGGAAGGCAGGAGCCACTGGCAGCAGGTCAGACTGGGGCTGGTAGCCGTTCTCGTCGGCGACGAACTTAACGAGGACGGGAGTGCCGTCAGGAGCAGTGTAGCTGAGGGGAAGATAACATTCCTGAGCATAAAGCTGTTTTTGTATATTATTTTAGAAAGTCTTCCACATATGGACAACACTGTAAACTCTCATTTAATAAAACTCAATCATAAACTTACGAGTAAGAGCCAGAGCTGGCGATGGCGACCAGAGGCTCCTGGAGCGCCAGCTTCTGACACCACGATGCCGTTGCCAGTCTCCACGTCAAGTTTGTAGCCGCCGTAATCCCCCTGCACAAAATCGTGCCTGATAATGGGCACCTCCTCGCTGGAGCCACCGTAGCGGGTAGGAGCCTGAGGGGCGCCGTACTGGGGGGCGGCGGCGGCCACGGCCACAACGACGGCGAAAATAACCTGTAGGATCGATAACATGAATTTACTGAAAACTGCAAAGTCAGGCTTGAGGTCAGCATTTAATTTTTAAGACTATTGTCAACCGGGGTCTGCTATCGTCCCTCTAGATAAACTAGAAGCTGGAGTCAGGTATCAATCAACCCGATCCTTCGGAACTCCCTTCCATTAAGGTGATTAGATGAATCGTAGGGCGAGGTGAACCCCACACTTATATATATGTATGTTTCTGCATGTAAGCTTTAACTTGATAATAAAGTGTCTAGTGCATTCCTCAAGATATCACATGGCTGACTTAATGCTTAGAAATATAGTTACACGATTAAATGGTTTAGTGTTTCTTTACCCTCTAAATAGTAAAAGGTATTTTACGTAAAATATCTATAAAAAAATCAACTTCAATCACAATGCTGTTGTGTTTAAACTTTTTCCCAATATATATATATATATATATATATATATATATATATATATATATATATATATATATATATATATATATGTCGTACCTAGTAGCCAGAACGCACTTCTCAGCCTACTATTCAAGGCCAGATTTGCCTAATAAGCCAAGTTTTCATGAATTAATTGTTTTTCGACTACCTAACCTACCTAACCTAACCTAACCTAACTTTTTCGGCCACCTAACCTAACCTGACCTATAAAGACAGGTTAGGTTAGGTTAGGTAGGGTTGGTTAGGTTCGGTCATATATCTTCGTTAATTTTAACTCCAATAAAAAAAAATTGACCTCATACATAATGAAATGGGTAGCTTTATCATTTCATAAGAAAAAAATTTGAGAAAATATATTAATTCAGGAAAACTTGGCTTATTAGGCAAATCGGGCCTTGCATAGTAGGCTGAAAAGTGAGTTCTGGCTACTAGGTACGACATATATATATATATATATGTGTATATATAATTTGGTTAGCATTATCTATGTACGTATTTTTCACAGAAATTAAGAGACATTATGACCTCGCGTCTTAAAGCTTTATCTCTCTCAATATCCAGAGTTAAGATATCACCATCATACACTTACAGTCTTCATGTTGGTTGACTGTGAAGGTGTGGTTCAGTAGCAGCAGTGAACATCCCATTTATAGCGGCAGCAGGAGACACAGTTGCCAGATTTGCTTCACTTACGGTTAAGATCAGGTTTTTCCACGACCTTGTGTATAACGTCGGTAATGACTTCACATCTTCCCAGTTATAGTTTTTGTATATAACGAGAGGAATGCCCTTCCCTCGAGAACGTCCAATAGGTGACACTGACCTTCAACTGAGCGGACTTTCTCCAATACCAAGCAATGATAAAAACTGTACAAAAAAATTATTTAATTACAAGAAACGTTATGTTTATACAATCAGAAGCTTTTCTGACTAGACTCTGTTATAAATTGATATTATGTTAGTGTAAGCTGTGGACATTTATAAAATGAAGATTATATATGCTTAAATTTTACATTTGCACAGTGTTTTGCAATGAAATACAGTCATGTCACAGGTCTGGGTCCCTCTCGTAGGTTCATGGCTTCATTTACCTCAATGACACATTCAAATATAGGTGACAAGTAGATTTAACATAGGTGTACGTTTTTCATTCTCATTATCTTAAAGAATTCATGGAAGATTCGGATGTATTATGCAGTTGACATTGATTTTCAGTAATTGTGCTAATTCAATCCACAATTTAGTGTTCATGCAGCCCTGCTGCTAGTGACGTCGTTGTGAAGTTAGTCGCCGACGAGAACGGCTACCAGCCCCAGTCTGACCTGCTGCCAGTGGCTCCTGAGTTCCCCCACCCAATCCCCGACTTCTTCGTGGAGCAGATCGCCTTCGCTGCTGCGGAAGACGCTGGTCTCTCCGATAGCTAAGGCAAGGTCAACAGTCAAGTTATCTTTCAGAAGCTTTCAGTTAACTATTTATCGACGTTCGTGATATTTTGTGCTGACGATACATTTGTGTTGTCTTTTCATTGTCTTTTTATTATCTGGTTATAATCCTTACAGATGTCAGTAAAACACATTGTATTCTACTGTCGTAGTGGTTTCTTGCTAATTATACAATGGACTACGTTACTTACACTAGTAAAGCCAATGAATTTGCAAATCTTTAAACTGTTCATTTCAATGTATAATCACATTAGCTTAGTACTTTCTCCGCCTTACTTCATTTGAGTATTAAAGCCAGCCTGTTGTCGTTAAAAGTGTTCATGAAAAGGCAGATTCACTTGCAAAAATTGCCACTGCTTTAACTGTTGTAGAGGTAAAAATACCTCCAAGTTTCTCACAGATTAAGGAGAAAATCAAGAAGAAAATACTCCCAACTATCAAAAGTTGCTACAGAGCCAAAGTAGCGGAAGGCAGATCGACTGCGATGTGGTACCAACAAACCACTGGATACTACTCTCTCAAGCCTGGCAAAAACCTATCCAGAGACATTGCAGTAGCCATACACAGACTCAGACTTGGCTACAAGAGCTGCTGGAAGGTAATAAACTCAATACATAAAGAGTGTCATATCTGTGGAACGGATGCAGAAATGCCTCTATTACATTACGTAATGAAATATGAAACAACTGACGCCCTGTGCATCAAACTTAACATTCAACAAACAAGAGCAGCTGCATTAAATGCAAAATCCCCAGCGACTACAATGGTTTAAAAAGCAGTTGAAGAATGAGACTCACTAGTGATCACTGTGCATTTATATCCGCCACCAAGATAATGTTATTTAAAACAAAAGACTAAAAACAGTTCGAAAAGAAGGAAACTCTACCTTCATTTGAAACTTTGACCCACATATCAGAGTAACAAGGTTATCGTGAATACCCGAACTCAATTACGGGCTCACTATAGACAGTGCTACATGAAAAACATTTAACAGTCTCCGTGGTGTAGTGGTAAGACACTCGCCTGGCGTTCCGCGAGCGCTATGTCATGGGTTCGTATCCTGGCCGGGGAGGATTTACTGGGCGCAATTCCTTAACTGTAGCCTCTGTTTAACGCAACAGTAAAATGTGTACTTGGATGAAAAAACGATTCTTCGCGGCAGGGGATCGTATTCCAGGGACCATAGGATTAAGGACTTGCCCGAAACGCTACGCGTACTAGTGGCTGTACAAGAATGTAACAACTCTTGTATATATCTCAAAAAAAAAAAAAAAAAAAAAAAAAAAAAAAAAAAAAAAAAAAAAAAAAAATTCCGGGTAGCTGAATCTAAAACAACAAGATCCTTCAATGTTACGGGCTCACCAAAGCCCTGTGCTATATGCAAATTTTAGTCCCGAGTTTCAAAAAACTCGGGACTGAAATTTAAAACAACAACATCCTTACACGACAGGCCCAGAGACACTGTAAGATGTTACACGACCAAACACCACATTCACTCCAAACATCTACCTCCTACGGGCTACTCATGTCCGTGTCACTTCTTGTGGTGGCTTATTCTTCACCAATCAATCAATCTTTAAATAATGTACGGACAACTCATGCCCGTGCCACTTCTTGGGTGGCTTAATCTTCATCAATCATCACTTTATATTAAAATCATTAAAGATTGACGCATTTACAGTTGCAGCCTCGCTCCTGTGCCAGGTAAGTCCACAACGGGCTCACCGTAGCCCGTGCTACCTGGAACTTTTGTTCCCAGTAGCTGAATCTAAAACATCAACAACATGACGCATTTACCGTTTTGTGTCAAAACCTACACTGATTCACTTAACCCATCGAGAGCGATACACATGAATCCTAGAAGCATGCAGTATCCACACATACCTGCTGCCTGAAGCTTCCTATTTGAATGCCTCTAAATATTACATCCATGCATGACTCACTTGACCGTGAAGAAGCTACGCTAATTAAGCGGCTGCACATTACTGAGCAGAATATAGGAGGATATATAATAACCCTGAACAACGGATATACTTGTCCTCTTGATATTTACCCTTACTGTTTACTTGGGCTTTGTTGACTTATTATTGTGACGATATTTACACTTTTGGTTATTCAAATTATGCGGCTATAGGCGTCGGTAAAATAATTGGGGGAAGCAATTATTTAGTAAGGTATATTTAGCGATATTATGTATGTATTTTTAAATGAAACGAAGAAAACATGATATGGGCGTGTTGTTGTTGCTGGAGTTAGAGCCAAGTTTCGTATATATATATTCACTGAGAACGACTCGACCAAATAGTGTGCACGGGCAAGTGAATGTTGCTTTTATATATGGAGATATTATAAATATTTACATTTCTGTCAATATTGAATATAGGAAAAATATAAGCATGTTTCCTACTATTTTTTAATTTTAAGTATATGGTGTATTTTTATGTTTAGAATTCAAAGAATATTAAAACAACAGAACACTGTTGGTGGATCTAATTACTAAAAATATTTTATGAACAAATGTTCCATTAAATGAAGTTGCAAAGTCCAAGTCTAACGGGTCTAACCAGTGGACCTCATGGTAAATTAAATAAACATTATTGGACAATGGCTCTAAAGGAGAAAGTATTGTCATGCTACTAAACAATAAACTGTTGTTATGTGCATATAGTGATATATAGTGTTAGGCGAGAACAGACATGCTACAGCAGCTAGCAAACTTAACGGCAAACTTGCTCTAACACCCAGATTGGACAGAAAGTCGGGAATAGCCGCCGACCCCCAGACAACTAGGAGACCTGCAGCACTATCGGACACAACTCCTCCAAGCTAGTGAAGGATGCTGGCCTCACAGTCCGAGCAGCCGTAGCCAACAAGAGCACCAACACAATTCTAGAATAAGAATTTTCGTAAATTTCAATCTCCATTAAATAAATTAATAAAAAAGAAGGAATTGCCACGAAATTGATAAACTTGTAAAAAGGTAAAATGAATCCAAGAGAATTGTTCTCGCCTTCTAACAACAACCAGATTTCTCAATATGCGAAAACAACTGTGTGTGTGTTCTCTCGCAATAGAGATGATTTTTTTGTAATAAATCAACAACTTGTGTTTGGGGTAATGAAAATAACATCGGATCAATATAATTATTAAAACACATTCGCAATGAAACTAGCGATTCTTTGTTTGTTCTTTGTATGAATTCAAAGAACAGCTGCTCACATTAAAATGATTGGATTGCACTTGTTGTACAGAGTTAAAGGAACTGTAGCAGTTTCCCTCAACAGGCCGATACCCCGCCAATAAACTTATCATACAGATCTTATCATAGACTAGAGACACTGACGACTCTATCAGTTTGGGAACGTGCAGGATGAGAAGTGAAGTAATTTTATTTAGACCAAATCGCAATAAAATTTAGAGAACTGTTAATCAATAATCAGGCATCAACCTTACGAGTTGCAATGTTAGCTCTACTCGAAGCGTTCAAGGTTATTGCAAACACTGCTCTAAATACCTTCATCTCCAACTTGATATCTTTTTTACCAGCTCAAACAGTTTATAATCAAACTGTAACATTCTTATCATTGAAGACAGACATTGCGAAGAGGTCAGCGCAGTGGGCTCACAACTGAAAAAAACCCAGGTTCGATTCCCAAATATGACGGAGACGTCTGGTCACCTTTCCCTACACCTGATGCAACTTTACTGAAGCAACCATCAGTAAATATAAGCAGTAAACGAGCACCTGGGAGATAAGATGCATACTGAGGTTTGTCGTGGGCCTAGGAAAGAATCTCGGTAAGCCTAACAAACCTCTTGTTTCCGACAATGAAAAACAAAACAAAGAAACATAAGCATAATTAATAAAAATAATTATGTAAACCGCATAAAGACTCCGGATCTTCCAAGATTTCTTTAACATAAAAAGAATGATAAACGTACACTTATATTATCTGTACTTGTCCTCATCTATGTTTTAAGGTGTCACTGAGGTCAATGAAACCAAGAACTTAGGAGAGGGACCCAGACCTATGAACCGTCTGTATTTCATTGTCTAACACTGTGAAAATTTAAAATTTAAGCATATATAATCTCAATTTTATTAAGTATTTTTGTTAAGTAGAGTCAAACACCTTTGTATCCCATCACATATGGATTCTCCAGAACATTTTTAAGTCAAAACTCTTGCCATGCTTTCAGCAAATAAAGAAAACAATAAATATAATCTTCAGCTACTACAACAACGCTAATAAGTGTTACAGGGCGAGAGATCGCAGAAGAGTTTAACACAGTCAAATATATCAAACACTATATGGGACAAATAACAAAATCAGTTGACTAACAAATTTTGTTCCATCTGGAATTAGACTATACTGCATGTATATCTAACAGTTCAACTTGAATGGTGAACTAGATCATATGAAATGTAAAGAGCGTTAATAACGTTAGGGAGTCACACATTTCAGAATTGCAACTTGGACTATGTAAGATGTAATTCAATCTAAGCTTACGTTGCAGTAAATCGCAGGTTCACTTCATTGTAAAGAATAAAATTCCAGAAATTATTAAACGTATCAATTTTTTGTCTTAGAAAACAAAAGGAAATATACAGCGCAAAGCACAGCTAACGTTGTGTGACTCTGCCAATACACTGCAATATGATCTAGTTACGACGTTGAAGAAAACATGTAACTATTATAATAAATTATTAACTCCCATATGCAATATTAAATTATTATACATAATAAGTACAGTGAACACAGTAGTTCGTTATCAACAATGTTACTATACCTATATATATATATATATATATATATATATATATATATATATATATATATATATATATATATATATATATATATATATATATATATATATATATATATATATATAATCTGCATGTTAATTGCAAGTGGTAAATAACTTACCCTGGGGTACTGATTAAGAGCTTCTGTGCATAGTGTACTCATTTCTTTTTCAACAGCTCACAATACTAAGTCATGTAGGAATAAGAAGGATAACATTGCAGATGAAGCTGCGATTAACATGGGCAGCAATAATCCATGAAATCTATAAAAATTATTATACAGATTCAAACAACTTCCAGCACTCATTAAGCAACACCCTCTACAAGTCCAACTGTCAAATACCAACACGAGGAAAATACAGTGTTTGTGTGTGTTCAACACAGGTCTTTTCGTTTTGCTGCGAATTTTCCGTTAAACGATGGAATTAGAACTTATCAGCTTCACATGACCTTTGAAAACCAGCCATCGAACAGAAGACTCAACTTTCTCTCCCAATGACATCTGTACAGAAGGGCCGTAAAGTACATACCAGAACGACTTGTGACTGCGAGAACCAGGAACCACCTCACGGAACCCGAAGGGTGTTAGACAACAATACGTAAGAAGACATCAAAGGCCGCCGACCAAAGTAACCTTTCTTAAAATATAGAAGAATGAGACCTTCTGACCCAATCTAGATGCTGAAAGAATTATAAGCTGCAAGTGATGTAAACATGTTTTCTCTCAGTCCAACAAAACCCAGACTGGATGCATCTCGGACAGACCAGCAACTTCCGCAAGGGTAAGGTAAGATAATTATAAGGAGAAAGTACTAAGCCATTTGTTAACATTTGGAGAGATATGATTATAGGTTTACAGTTTCCAGAAACATTTCATGTGTAAGAACCTTAGATTTAGTAAAATAATGGAAGACTTCTGAAAAAGTATGAAAGTATGACAAGGTGAAAGTTAAATGTCACCAATTAGTTACATAAGAAAACTGTTCATAAATAATTATACAAATCACTAGTAGAGAGGTTTTTATAGTATTGAAATGGAGTTTAAGTAAGGAGGATTCATTACAAGTGTTAATTATCTTGATCATTAAGGAGCTTGTCTGTCTGGGTACTCACCGCAGATGTTGATGTATTTTGTTACGCCATATCCTTAATGTTCAAGGTGATACACAACTGCTCACCCAATTTGCATTCCAAAGCAAATAGCAACAGTAGTTCAAGAATGTTCAAATTTGATGCATCTAATGCAAAACGAACAATTTCTCATTATGATATTATCTGATGGAGAAAATTATCAGATATTATCTAGTGTAGCCCAGGAAAGAAAGTAAAAAAAAATTCGTGAACATGTATTAAAATAAACTGTACTTAAATCAAAATCGCGCCCAATAAAGTAAGATTATGGAAGAAATAATGTTATTGTTCATAGGCTAACATCAGAGAAAGTTACCATAGTTCAAGGTTAGTGCTAACTCTAGACCTCTCTTAGTAGAAATGCATTTCATTCATAGCTTATAAAAAGAACTGTAATGGCGAGGCTGTGAACCCCTAACAGCCGTACAAATGGTCGCGGAAAAACTTGATCCATACCGTAAGTAAAGCATAATTGGCACCTGTGCCACCTGCTGGCACTATAAATACGGCCGCTCAAGTTCTCCGGCATCAGACGCTCAGAGTCAAGCAACATGAAATTTGTAAGTGTATGGATAACAGCTTGAGTGTTACGTGTCTTAAGACAAAACTTCAAGATGTAAGGTCAAAATATATATAAATTCAACTAGACTTTTTAAAATATAATACAGGTAATGCAGATGTAATATACAATTATACAGATCAGAGCTTATAATGCTCTCTCATCGTATCACATACATATGAATTGTCAGCTTAATTTTCTTTTATAGTGTAATTAAGAATAATTCGTGTCAATAAAGGTTCACTACAGTCGTCAGTCAATTCATATTATGGGTCTTACAGGTAATTCTCGCCGTCGTTGTGGCCGTGGCCGCCGCCGCCCCCCAGTACGGCGCCCCTCAGGCTCCTACCCGCTACGGTGGCTCCAGCGAGGAGGTGCCCATTATCAGGCACAATTTTGTGCAGGGGGATTATGGCGGCTACAAACTTGACGTGGAGACTGGCAACGGCATCGTGGTGTCAGAAGCTGGCGCTCCAGGAGCCTCTGGTGCCATCGCCAGCTCTGGCTCTTACTCGTAAGTTCGTGATTTATTTTAATTAAATGAGAGTTTACAGTGTTGTCCGTGTTTGGACGACTTTCTAAAATAATATATAAAAACAGCTTTATGCTCAGGAATGTTATCTTTCCCTCAGCTACACTGCTCCTGACGGCACTCCCGTCCACGTTAAGTTCGTCGCCGATGAGAACGGCTACCAGCCCCAGTCTGACCTGCTGCCAGTGGCTCCTGCCTTCCCCCACCCAATCCCCCAGTTCGTTCTGGACCAGATCGCCTTCGCCGCTGAGGAAGACGCTGCTGCCGCCCGCGGCAAGTCCTCTGGTCCCTCCGCCAGCTACGGTCCTCCTCAGTAACGTGATGAATAAGACGTCTACGATTTTAGTCAACAGTTAAATATTTGATTGGAGAGATTCACTGAACTATTTATATACACTAGAGTTATTTTGTTGATGTAAATAAATTTAGTTTTGAATTTAATATCGATTTGTTTCATTTACTTTCTATGCCTGCTGACAATAGCAAAATGCGCTGAGTTGAAATGTTTATTTGAGTTCATCATTGAAGTATTTCAAGAGACGTTCTGATAGCAACATATACACCAATAGTATTTATTTATTGACATTTTGACCTCAATTTGTATTTGTTATTTTAAAGAGCAGGAGTTTAAAAGTATAATATATTAGCAGTAAAATATTGCTGCATTGTTAATAGCTGATTTAACAAAATCGGTTAACAGCCGATTTTTTTTTAAGATTTAACAAACAAAAAATATACTAATTACTGAAAATTTTCAGGTCCATATTACTGTAATAAACATACTTTATGAATATTCGGTCATTGAACATATTTATATATATCTATTGAATACCTAATGTATCCTGATTCGTTCTCTTACTTATCACAAAAGATCTTCACTTCACTTTGCACTCGTCTTCACACTTAATTTAGATCTTTATTTTAAGCCCTCGCTGATTTCCCTATTTTGCAGTTTTGATTTCCAGTAGTTTCAGTTTCATCAATCCTTGAGGTACTTACAATTTTGTACAATGAATTTCATAAAATTTAAGTTTTTGATATTTATGTTAAAGAACACTCCAGCTGATAATCGGATCCATTTTGAAAACTCTTATCTCAAGCCTCTGGATTCTGTCATTAAATTATGCAACCGTGTCACATCCGTTTTGTCCTGGAAACCTCACTTTCCTGTGATTAAGTATTTTATAAATGGTGGGCATTTTCTTCAAGTTCAAATGATATTTAATTTCCGAATTATTTCACCTCTTCAAGTTTCGTTCATTAGTCATTTTTAAGTTACTCCTACTTGCACGGTTTCTGTTTTCCCCAGCATGAGAGTTGTGGAGTCCCTTAAGTTCGGTTACCCTATACATGCACTCGCAGCTTCTTACAGTTAAAGTGCCAAGTTATATTGCACATAATTTAACGATACGCTGTTTCACTTCTGTATTCACGTTATCTTGTAAAATAAACAGCAGGTCGATTTTAGAATTCCCTAAGACACGATATTTGGATCCCAGACATATATGTTTTCCTCGCCAAAACTATGTATTTTTGAGCCGACAGCTTTGCCCTTGCTATAACTATTTAAAATAATAACCAATGAGTTACAGGTTTGTGCCTTTCACTAACCTTTATCTCGTAGAGTTTTTTTTTTTTTTGTGGGTCAAAGTGTATGAGGCGGCTGGAGGATGTAGCAATACTGTAGGCTACTCGACACTCACTCTCATAGTGGTACATGTTCAACGTTAGTATACTTTAATAATTATAATTCATTTTGTCGAGGGCAGGCAGTCTGAGTATGATTATACGTTAAGCTTGTATCGAGGTCCCTCCAAGGTCGAACTACTGACCCTACCCAGGACGCGACTCCACAACAGTTGATTAACTCCCGAGTACCTATTTAGTGCTAGGTGAACAGGAGCATTTGGTAATAGGCATTCCCGATTGTGAGTCGTGAACGAACCTTACTGTACTACTTAGCCTCCACTGACTAAAGGTCTTTGTCAAACTTGCTTCTGGCTAAAAGTACGAATTAGATTTGTTATTGGCTAAAATTCCATGTCAGACTTGCTTATTGATAAAAGTCAATGTCAGCTTAGCTCTTAACTAACAGTCATGTCAGACTTGTTATAGGTAAAATGTCCACGTCAGTCTTACTACTGGTTGAAGGTCCATGTCAGCCTTGTTACTGACTAAATGATTGTCAGTGAAGTTTTCCTAAATTGTAGGTTACAGTGGTTTAGTAATTACATATGTACGAACTGAATAGTCAAAGGCTTAACGAAACGAGTCCAATGAGAGGTTTTGTACTAACAAAATGTTTGTGATTGCTGCATTGTCCGTTATATAAATAGTTAATTAATGACTTCATTTTTTTCGTACATCATATTCGAAGCTTTGCATCGTGGCATAACTGCGCCTCACATCCCTATCATCTCTGGTTCAACTGTTTGTGTATATTAATGAATCGAGACGAGATTTGTAAGCTAACTTTAAGGTTAAATTAATATTTATTTTGTACAGTGTTAATGACATCATTTCGAAGCCAGATAAACTTCATAATAAACTTCATTCGTCAATCATGAAGTTTTGAAAGGCCTTCGTTTGAGTATACATATGATATACTATTTTTATTAGCACTGAAGGGAACACGGCCGGGAACGGTTTCAAACAGCAGAGAACGTTTAAACAAAAGCACATATCTCTTTAAAGTCATATTCTACTTGTTTACAGTAGAACACCATACGCAAATCTATATATAAGTCCTGCTTCACAATTACTGTTGGGTGGTTGAAAGTTACATGTCATAGCCACCGGCAGCTTGCCGGAGAGCCGCCAAGACAATCGCTGACTGTATACTGTTCCTCACTCAAATCTTATAGTGTGAGGCTCTCGGTAATGTGAAATTAACATTCATTCCTCAGTACACTAAGTGGGGTTCGACCATACGCATGCAAAGATGCACACACCAACACCCACGCAGGCCTCAACGTCCACGGACACACCAACAACCACGCATACATGAACAACCACGTGCACACACCAAGACGGACAGAGAGAAAGATCTAGGAGTTGATATCACGCTAAACCTGTTTCCTGAAGTCCAGATCAAAAGAATAACATCAGTGGCATATACGAGGCTGGCTAACATTAGAACTGCCTTCAGGAACCTGTACACGGAATATTTCAGAACTTTGTATACCACATATGTAAGACCAATCCTGGAGTATGCGGCCCCAGCATGGAGCCCGTAACTTGTCAAGCTCAAGACGAAGCTGGAAAAAGTTCAGAGATATGCCACTAGGTACAGGTGGAAGCTGAGTACTCAAATGAGCCACAGAGACATTAGAAATAACTTTTTCAGTGTCAGAGTAGTTAGTAAATGGAATACACTAGGAAGTGATGTGGTTGAGACTAACTTCATACACAGTTTCAAAAGTAGATATTATAGAGCTCGAGAAGCTCAGGAATTTGTACACCAGTAGATTGACGGTTGAGAGGCGGGACCAAAGAGCAGAACGTCCACACACACACATCAACACCTACGCTTACATCTACTAACAACATATTACAGAACCAACAAAAGTAAGGGAAGTTGATCCACCTTGGTGTCCACCCAAAATGAGGCGAATGTGAAGAAGATAGAGTCTGAGGTGCCCCTGGGGGCAAGTGACTACTACATTATCGTACTTCAAAGAAATGTATACATTTATCACTTAGAATGTCCCGAAATATGTTCATTGTTTGTGATATGTCTATATATGTCTATGAACACGTTGAGAATAGCTTTTGCTACCTCATCCCTTCGTGTGTATTTATACCTCAATAAACTTATTTAAATTTGAATTTGAATTGAATCATGCTTCAGTACATCATGAAGTTAAAGGAACTGGATAGACCAAGAAACAAGCTAAGGAATATGAGAGGCTGCAGACGTGGAGACTTCAAATCGTGAGGGATTTTCTGAATGAAGTCCAGTGGGAGAGGGAACTGCAAGGGATGACAAAAGATGAAATGATGGAAGTTATTGCTCAGAAATGTGCAGATGCAACAGAGCTTGGGGGACTCCACACTAATGGGGTCCCCCTAGGATCGATCCTGGGACCACCACTACTCCTAATTTATATTAATGATCTACCCGAGGAAGTGAGCTCCTACATGTCAATATTTGCGGACGATGCCAAAATAACGAGGAATGTGAAAACAGAGGAGGACTGCAAAATGTTATAGAATGACAATAACAAACTCCAGGAGTGGACAAACAAATGGTTGCTGGAGTTCAATCCTAATAAGTGTAAGGCAGTGAAGATGGGGAAGGGAAAATAAAGACTAGAAGGTCTCTACATCATTAATGTAAGGCAAATACGGCAATCTGAGAGAGAAAGGGATTTAGGAGTGGATATAATTCCAACCATAACACCAGAGGCACACGTAGGCAGGCTGACATCGGCTGCATATGGGACGCTGGCAAACATTAGAACATCGTTTAGAAACCTAAATTAGGATGCGTTCAAAGAAATATAGACAAATTTTATTAGATCATTACTGGAATATGCAGCACCTGCTTGGAATCCATACCATGTGAAACATAAAACTAAAATCGAAAACGTGCAAAGGATTGCGACTAGATTAGTGCCAGAGCTTAGAGGGTTAAGTTATGAGGATAGACTGATTGAAATGGATCTCACAACCATGGAGGGAAGAAGAAAAAAAATTAGACATGGTAACAACGTACAAGATACTAATGGGAATAGACAAGGTGGACAAGAACAGCCTCGTTAAGGTGAGAGACAGCAGGACAAGAGGACACAAGTGGAACCTGGAATCGCAAATGAGTCGAAGAAATGTAAGGAAATACTGGTACCCTGTATGGGTGATCAACATGTGGAATGCACTTAGAGAAGAAGTTGTGGAAGCCGCCTCCAGCCACAACTTTAAGGAAAGGTTCGACAAAGATAGTGATTGTTAGACTTGGGAAGCTTTAACGCAACGAGTACAACAAGGCTGGTAGGCGGGGTATAGAGAGCTAGACCTCAATTCCATATAGTCACAGATAGGTAAGTACCCACGTACTCTCCGACATCCACGCACACAAATATTGATAGTGACAAATAAAACATTGGATTGATATAAAAATTTGAGAAAAAATATTAAAACTCAACAACTACTCTTTGTGACAGACTAATTTCACTTGAGCGTCGAGTACTGAGCTACCTTTCCCAGAAGTACATTCTACTATCGTATAAAAAACTAATGACTTGGTTGGAAAATCATTACAGACGATATACAAGGTCACTGAAAAACCTGGTCTGAGATGTAGGTGAAGCACAACTGGCAACTGCTTGACCGGGTTCTGCTATATAAACTGATGGTCAGGGTTCCCCTGCACAGTCAGCAGCCAACATGAAGTCTGTAAGTGTTCCTTGATAGTAATGAAATTGTTCATGGAGCGGATATGAAGTGAAAGAGTTCATAAAACACAAGTCATATATTGATGTGCGTGTGTGTGTTGGTTATTAAACATCCTAATATTAACTCACAAAAACATATATTAATATTTTGTAAAAAATTAATAAAAAATACTGGAGGTCAATCAATTGTTATTGATTAATCCCTGGTACTTTTAACATACTTTTAAGTATTGAAAATCATAAATCTAGTTCCAATTCTTCAAATAAAGTAAGAAAACAGACATGTTGATGCAAAGGAAGGAATCTTCTGTGATGATTGCTCTTGATTGTTCAACTCAACACACAGGTAATTCTCGCCGTCGTTGTGGCCGTGGCCGCCGCCGCCCCCCAGTACGGCGCCCCTCAGGCTCCTACCCGCTACGGTGGCTCCAGCGAGGAGGTGCCCATTATCAGACACGATTTTGTGCAGGGGGATTACGGCGGCTACAAACTTGACGTGGAGACTGGCAACGGCATCGTGGTGTCAGAAGCTGGCGCTCCAGGAGCCTCTGGTGCCATCGCCAGCTCTGGCTCTTACTCGTAAGTTCATGATTGAGTTTTATTAAATGAGAGTTTACAGTGTTGTCCATGTGTGGAAGACTTTCTAAAATAATATACAAAAACAGTTTTATACTCAGGAATGTTATCTTCCCCTCAGCTACACTGCTCCTGACGGCACTCCCGTCCTCGTTAAGTTCGTCGCCGACGAGAACGGCTACCAGCCCCAGTCTGACCTGCTGCCAGTGGCTCCTGCCTTCCCCCATCCAATCCCCCAGTTCGTGCTGGACCAGATCGCCTTCGCTGCTGCAGAAGACGCTGCCGCCGCCCGCGGCAAGTCCTCTGGTCCCTCCGCCAGCTATGGTCCTCCCCAGTAACATGTCAATAGCCGTTTTTCCGGAAAAGTTATAGATCTTTCTATGTTTGAAAGTAATTTTTGATTATTTATTATTTTGTATATATTATATATAATCAAAATAAAATTGCAAAACATTATACAGCATAATTTTACTTGTGTATCCAATCTCTAAGATTGTCCAATATTCTTTAAGGTAAACAAAAGACACAGATGGTCGAGTCAGACGTCTGGAATATAGGATGGACTACTTACCGCACACTCATTAAATATTACACAAACACGGACATGATTTATCAGTGTAACTAAAAAGTGTCGCAGAAAAGTCTCTCTTCATCAGAAAGGATATATCCAAATCTTTCGTTACTATTTTTACATTTCATATCATTTCTTTATTATGCACCCCATACCCATACTGTGGGAGGTAGTCGAAAGGGCGTCAGAGGCTCTTTTTCGACTCGTGATCCTGACGCTTCACCAAACAGCATTTACTTAATTTTCAGATTTATTTATTAGTGACGTCAACTGAGTTTCTTGGAAACAATCTGTGGAAACCGTAGATGACACACAGAAGGACAGTGGTACCTACACTCATGTAGTGATATGAAGAAATAAACCACCAAGATGATCTATATTGAAACCTTGTACATGTTGTCCCAATTAAATAATACTCAACAACCACATCTAAATTACAATATAATTTAATTTACCAATTATTAAGTTGTAGCTATTATTTATTGAGAAAATCATTTGAGGTAATGAGGTGACTTCAACCAGAGTTCTGGTCATTCACAAATGCTCGCCTCAACCCACTCGGTCACAATAGAAAAAAAATAATCAATCAACTCAGAATTCTTCTGAATTCCCTGGGAAGCTTTGGAAGCCACAGCCAGGGTTTTACAATTGGCCCGCCTGCACTATGGCCTGTGGGTAATAGTGCTCACAGCCTTATGCAACTCCTTCACAAGACAAAGAAATCAAAATGACACCACATATAAATAAGGAAAACAGCCCATGCTCCTGTTTTGGTAGTACTTATAGTAACGATGAGGAACATAGTATATATACCGACGAACAACGAAATTAGAACGTAGAAATTGGCACTATTGATCTGGACAAACCTAAAAAAATGTATTACTTGTGTTGCTTTGACAAACTAAACTAATCTAACGTAACCTTCTTAAGCCTAATAAACGATATCTGAGGCCTAATGTAGTACGTATTTGTGCTAGACTAGGCCTAAAAATATTTATGTTTGTTTTAGCTTCATTTTTTTTTAATTCCTTACTAGTCAGTATACTACTATCTAAAAGCTAAGTTCATACGAATGCGTGACTATTGACAATCGTGACAACAAGTATTATCTAAACAGGAGGAAGAGTTGGAGAAATTGCTTTGACACAATAAGGTAACTTGAACTAGCGTGATTTCATTGTGTTCCTCTGGATGGCGTAAGGTTGTGAACACCCTTACACAGGCCAGAATGTAGGCGGATCAATCATAAAACACCGGTTGTGGCACGAGTTGGTGGCTCCAGACTTTCTCAATGAGTTCAGTAGAGTTCCGGGTTGTCTGGCTTGTCATATCGTGGCTGAGTGGGTTAAGTCGAGCGTCTGGGAATCACAAAAACGCTGGTTCAAGTCACCTCATTATATCAAATAATTTTATCATTGATATATCACGGTTTTATGATTTATTTGTGATATAATTTATTGCTATTGGTTAAAGAATTTACTGTAATAAAGTAATGCATATATACTCACATAATTGTACTCTCCTAGTTGTGCTTGCGGGGTTGAGATCTGGCTCTTTGGGCCCGCCTTTCAACTGCCAATTAATCAACTGATTATTTTTTTCTAGACACACACACACCCAGGAAGCAGCCCACAGCAGCTGTTTAACTCTTATTAATTGTTAGGTAAACAGGAGCATCAGAGTGAAAGAAACTCTGCCCATTTGTCTCCGCCGGGAATCGAACCCGGACTCTTAGGACTACGAATTCCGAGCGCTGTCAATTCAGCCCTCAGGCCCCATATATATTTATATACTAAGCAATGAGCAAAGAAAAGAAAATAGTTTAAACATATATAAACAAACAAATGACTTTTTCACAAGCACTTTGTTACATATCTGAAATTATATAAATATCGCACTAATATAATTATCACATCCCAAAAAAGAATACGGTAACATACTCGCTAACTTACCATGTGTAATAGTGAAGGAATCGTGTAAATGGATCATCACGAGACAATCCCTCACACCTCTAGCCCGTTAACTAATACCACACTCGGTGTTTACAAGACTCACAACTCAGCCCAAACTCCGCAACATATTTTAAAACGTTCCAATATTATGTCTGGGGAATGTTTCTCTATTTTATTATGGTTAAATCTATGTCTCAGCTCTTTTATATAAACACATGTTCATTAACAGTATTTAATACTATTTATACATTCATAATACACCATTTCCTGCATTTCATTCACTTATATTCATCGTTTAAAATTCATTTGTATCAATTTATTAACATTTATTAATTGTAGACATTAAGCTATTTTCACTCATGGAAATATAATTCTCGAATGTTTTCTACTCACTTCTTTTCATTAATCGTTAAACTTTACTAATGATCATAGAGACTTGATGTGAAAACTGAAAATGGCATCGATGTGATCTTACCGACGTCCACGCGCGTGCACACACGCACGAAACGTTTATCAACCTTTCAGTTGTCAGTATGACATAATGAGCAGCTGCACTCTGCCAAAGGATGATTGCACTTCCCTCCCCCGCCCCTCCCCAGAAGACCACAGTTACCGAGGTAAAGCCTAGTTGTCTAAAAGTTTATGGATAGCTGGGAGGGAGCAGGGAGCCGGTGGCTGAGCGGACAGAATACTGGATGAGTGATCCTGTGGTCCCGGGTCCAATCCCGGGCGCCGGCGAGAAACAATGGGCAGAGTTTTTTTCACACTATGCCCCTTTTACCTAGCAGTAAAATAGGTACCTGGGTGTTAGTCAGCTGTCACGGGCTGCTTCCTAGGGGTGGAGGCCTGGTCGAGGACCGGGCAGCGGGGACACTAAAAGCCCCGAAATCATCTCAAGATAAGCCACCTCCATTCACAACTTTAAGGAAAGGTTCGACAAAGATAGTGATTGTTAGACTACTGAAGCTTTGACACAACAGGTACAACAAGGCTGGTAGGCGGGGTATAGAGAGCTAGACCTCAATTCCATATAGTCACACATAGGTAAGTACCCACGTACTCTCCGACATCACGCACACAAATATTGATAGTGACAAATAAAAATTGTATTGATATAACAATTTGAAAAAAAGTATTCAAACTGAACAACTACTCTTTGTGACAGACTAACTTCACTTGAGCGTCGAGTACTGAGCTACCTTTCCCAGAAGTACATTCTACTATCGTATAAAAAACTAATGACTAGGCTGGAAAATCATTACAGACGATATACAAGGTCACTGAAAAACCTGGTCTGAGATGTAGGTGAAGCACAACTGGCAACTGCTTGACCGGGTTCTGCTATATAAACTGATGGTCAGGGTTCCTCTGCACAGTCAGCAGCCAACATGAAGTCTGTAAGTGTTCCTTGATATAAATGAAATTGTTCATGGAGCGGATATGAAGTGAAAGAGTTCATAAAACACAAGTCATATATTGATGTGCGTGTGTGTGTTGGTTATTAAACATCCTAATATTAACTCACAAAACATATATTAATATTTTGTTAAAATTTAATAAAAATACTAGAGGTCAATCAATTGTTATTGATTAATCCCTGGTACTTTTAACATACTTTTAAGTATTGAAAATCATAAATCTAGATCCAATTCTTCAAATAAAGTAAGAAAACAGACATGTTGATGCAAAGGAAGGAATCTTCTGTGATGATTGCTCTTGATTGTTCAACTCAACACACAGGTAATTCTCGCCGTCGTTGTGGCCGTGGCCGCCGCCGCCCCCCAGTACGGCGCCCCTCAGGCTCCTACCCGCTACGGTGGCTCCAGCGAGGAGGTGCCCATTATCAGACACGATTTTGTGCAGGGGATTATGGCGGCTACAAACTTGACGTGGAGACTGGCAACGGCATCGTGGTGTCAGAAGCTGGCGCTCCAGGAGCCTCTGGTGCTATCGCCAGCTCTGGCTCTTACTCGTAAGTTCATGATTGATTATAATTAAATGAGAGTATACTGTGTTGTCCATGTGTGGAAGACTTTCTAAAATAATATAAAAAAACAGTTTTATACTCAGGAATGTTATCTTCCCCTCAGCTACACTGCTCCTGACGGCACTCCCGTCCTCGTTAAGTTCGTCGCCGACGAGAACGGCTACCAGCCCCAGTCTGACCTGCTGCCAGTGGCTCCTGCCTTCCCCCACCCAATCCCCCAGTTCGTGCTGGACCAGATCGCCTTCGCTGCTGCAGAAGACGCTGCCGCCGCCCGCGGCAAGTCCTCTGGTCCCTCCGCCAGCTATGGTCCTCCCCAGTAACATGTCAATAGCCGTTTTTTCCGGAAAAGTTATAGATCTTTCTATGTTTGAAAGTAATTTTTGATTATTTATTATTTTGTATATATTATATATAATCAAAATAAAATTGCAAAACATTATACAGCATAATTTTACTTGTGTATCCTTTAGAGATTGTCCAATATTCTTTAAGGTAAACAAAAGACACAGATGGTCGAGTCAGACGTCTGGAATATAGGATGGACTACTTACCGCACGCTCATTAAATATTACACAAACACGGACATGATTTATCAGTGTAACTAAAAAGTATCGCAGAAAAGTGTTCATCAGAAAGTATATCTCCATATCTTTCGTTTCTATTGTTATATTACATATCATTTCTTTATTATGCACCCCATACCAATACTGTGGGAGGGATAGGTGGAAAGGGCTTCAGAGGCTCTTTTCGACTCGTGATCCTGACGCTTCACCAAACAGCATTTACTTAATTTTCAGATTTAAATATTAGTGATGTTAACAGAGTTTCATGGAAACAATTTGTGAAAACCGTAGATGATACAGAGGACAGTGGTACCGGCACTCATGTAGTGATGTAAGGACCTAAACCACCAAGATTATCTTTATGAAACCTTGTAAATCTTGCCCCAATTAAATAATATTCAACAACCACATCTCTTGCTGACCATACCTAAATTATAATTTCATTTACCAATTATTAAGTTGTGGATATTATTTATTGAGAAAATCCTTTGAAGTAATGAGGTGACTTCTGCCACCGTTCTGGTGACTCACAGATGCTCACCTTAACCCACTCAGTCACGCCAGGAAAAATAGTCAATCATCCCGGAACTCTACTGAATTCCCTAGGAAGCTCTGAAGGCCACAATCAGGGTTTTACAATTGGCCCGCCTGTAATATGGCCTCTGGGTAATAGTGCTCACAACCTTCGTGACTATGGACGATCGTCGCAACAGGTACTATCTAAACAGGTTGGAGAAAATACTTGGCACAATAAGGTAACTTGCACTAAAGTGATTTCATTGTGTTCCAATGGCTGGGCGTAAGGTTGTGAACACCATAACACAGGCCAGAATGTAGGCTGATCAATCATAAAACCTCTGTTGTGGCACCAATTTTCGACTTCAGACTTTCTCACCCCAAAAGGATTTGAACCCAGACAGCCAGGAGCACTATGCACCTTGGGGTACCTGGTACTTTAAGCACTCGACCCAATGACTGCTCAAAAGTCATTGGTAGCCGAGGGTATATCCCCAACGTCCCGACAGCACTATAGTCATTGGTAATCCAAGCTATTCAACGTGTGCTGTCGGGTCGTTCAGGATGTAGCTTCGGCTACCAATGACTTTTGTACAGTCACGGTGGTCGAGTGGTTTAAGGAACCACGTACGCCATGGATTCGAATCCTTCTGGGGCGTGGATATATATATAGAGTAAAATCCTTAACCCCACCCGAATTGGTATGGGGAGCAAGATGACAAACAAAATAACTGGTGGCAAGGCATATTATAGACGTCCCAGTTATTGTTTGAATTATTCAACCACCGGCTGCACGGGTTGCAATTTTAGCCATAATCAGTCATTGATAATTACCCATGGAAATATTAAATATTATCGTATATATTTATAACACGAGTTTAATTTAAAAAGAGTAAAGATAATAAATAATGAGATGACACTATGGTGCATTGGGACCATGAGCATACTTGCAGTCATATGGAATATCATTGCACGCAGCTGTTTAGTTTGGAGCACCGTAGCTGGCGGAGGGAGCAGAAGACTTCCCGCGAGCGGCGGCAGCGTCTTCCTCAGCAGCTTTAGTGATCTGGTCCAGCACGAACTGGGGGATTGGGTGGGGGAACTCAGGAGCCACTGGCAGCAGGTCAGACTGGGGCTGGTAGCCGTTCTCGTCGGCGACGAACTTTACAACGACGGGAGTGCCGTCAGGAGCAGTGTAGCTGGGAACAAAATTGGGTTTTATATTCATGTATAGGGCATATTTATTATCAAGGAAAAAATATAACAAAAACAAATTCTTAAAATTAGCATTGAGATACTAACGAATACTGCCCAGCCTTGACAACAGCGCCCTCTGGACCGTCAGGAGAGCCAGCCTGGGATAAAACGATGCCGTTGGCAGTCTCCACGTCAAGCTTGTAGGCGCCGGCGTCCCCAGGTACAAAGTCGTGCCTCAGAATGGCCACCTCTTCACTTGACTCTGCATAGCGGGTAGGTGCCTGAGGGGCTGCGTACTGGGGGGCGGCGCTGGCCACGGCCACAACGACGGCGAAGATGATCTGTGTGTTGAAAACCATAATTGGCTAAAGATGTTCAATATGAACTTTAGAAGAATGATTTAATTCATTAAATAATTGAATCGAATGTATACAAAGTTTTAAAAATAATCACCAAAATAATGTAGTTTTATTGTCTTTATTATGTTTTTGTTTATATATCAAATTTGCTTTGTCTGGAACAAATCCAGCAAACTACTCACAAACTTCATGTTGTCTGACACTGCAGCACTGTGTTGCTGGCACCTCTCTGGAGCTTTCTATATATACAGTCATTTGAGTAAACAGTTGCCGACGTCAGGTTTATGCTCTCAGTTTCTCTGGCATTGATACTAAGTATCTGATTATAGCTTTAGCTCTAGTGACAGAATGGAGTTTAATAAATCAAGAAGGTGCTGACCTTCAAAGGTCATATTTCCGCCACTAAGTGTCGATACTCTGGGAGTGAAGGCTGTTTACACTATTTCGCTGTACTTCCTTGTCATGGACACAAGAAGGTATTCGCAAGCTGCCTTTCTACAATAGTCCACCAACCAGGAATATTTATGATAACACTTTGAAAGCGGAATTGAGTAATTTAAAACGTAAAGGAATCCCTGGATTTGATGGTTCTCATAATCCATACTATCACTTTTTTGACAATGCTATATTTGCTTTGTTAAATTACTAAACATTACGGTCATCTGATATCGTTTTTCTCCTATGCGGAGATCTGATTCTGTCTCGTACTCTGTATTTCGTTTTAGTTCTTAAATTTGTCCATCCCTAAGTATCTGGAATTCATCATTGTTAAATATCATGTTATTTTCCGTTGCCCAATTTAATGCTTTACTGATATCGGCTTGAAGTGTTTCAGTGTCTTGTGCAGAAGCAAGTGTCATGCCTGTCATGCCTACTTTTGATTCATCCTTAAAGGATGGCATGAAACTGTGACTTGGTATTTCTGCCTGTATATAATATGAGAATGAAAAATGGCAGTGGTACTAGGATAATACCCTAGAACAGCTTTTCACTGTGTTTGAATTTAATTTTGTTTGTTTAACTGTTACTCTTTGCGTTCTGTTTGACAGGAATTCTAATATCCATCGCTCTACCTAACTTGTTATTCCCATTAATCTCATTTTACGGGCTATCACTCCATGTTCACATTTGTCAAATGCCTTTGCAAAGTAGTACGTGTAGGCAACACCTCTGTTAATTTTTTCTTGTAATATTTCCGTGATTTTGGTTGAGTATTTGTGAACAAGTAGTATTTTCACAACACGGTCGATAGACCAATAACCAGAACCTCTCCACCATCTGCACAAGCCAAACAGATACTGTTACTATTCTACAATGAAGTGATAATATTATAAACTAGACATGCTAGATGATCTGTTTCGCAAGGTTTGAGTTCAGGTTTGGTTTGTTGTTGGGCTTGAAACATACTTACCGCGAGAAGGTTTTTAATGCCAACATAATTGCTCACTGACCCAAAAGCAAGTATACATTAAACCTGAACATAATTTAGACAAAAACAAAAACCCTCTGTGTATATACACCGTGTCTAACTCCCACAAATCTAGTGCATGTCACACAGCAGATTCAGTTTAAAGCACAAATATACATTGAAAGGTATATTGCACTTCTCAGAGAATACACAGTGAAAGTTTCCTCAAGTCCTAAAACTATTTAGGACTGTTTGTTCCTAAAATATCTCCAGGACTACAGACTACAGCATGCCTGCTGGTTGGTCACTAGGCTAACAAAGCGGCATCAACTCTCCCGTGGCACACAGCCTTGATGCTCAACATCAAGACAAATCTAAAGACCGACGAGGACGACTAGTTTTGACCTCAGACGCCAAATGACAGACCCGCTGTGATTACCAAGGAGTTACAAGGTCATTGAAAACTGGATAGTAAATCTAATGAGCGAGCGGCAGCTGCTTGGTGCTCGAGGCAGGTATATATAGGTCGATCCTTACAGCACTCTGCAACATGAAGTTTGTACGTGCCCATCGCATAATTACTGTAGAAACATTCATAAATGTTTATAACACATATAGATTTGGCACTTATATATAATATACCAGAAGCATTAAAATGCAAATATGTAATACATTTCCGCATATATATGTATATATATGCGGAAAATCCACAGAGAAATATGAAATGAGGTGAACGTTTCGGCTTGCTAAAGCCTTTGTCAACACCAGACTGACAGTCTTGGTCAGTCTGGTGTTGACAAAGGCTTTAACAAGCCGAAACGTTCACCTCATTTCATATTTCTCTGGATTTTCCGCATATATATACATATATATATATATATATATATATATATATATATATATATATATATATATATATATATATATATATATATATATATATATATATATATATATATAACAGTTATGAGTTTTCAGTTGCATATTGTCCTGGGGACCATTCAGGCTTGTTCGCATATATATATATATATATATATATATATATATATATATATATATATATATATATATATATATATATATATATATATATATATATATATATATATATATGACAATGTCAGACCACGAAGGAAAAATGAAACAGGAAATTTCCTTAAGTACTTTCGTATATTAAATACATCTTCAGAAGGTCATTTTACAGATCGAGTGATGGGTATAAATAGGCAGGAGAGAGTGGTGAAGTAAGGTGAGGTACAATACTTGGACAACGCAGAAGGCCCATTGGCCCATCAGATGCACCCAATTGGCCCATCCGATGTAGCCCAATGGCCCATTTGATACAGCAGACATACAAGCATAATACATAGGTAATTATAACATAAAGAGGTAAATATATACAATAAATTAGTGAGACAAATGTTTTTCAATGATTCTACTTAAATCGCCCTTTAGCTGATCTATTAGAAATGGATCTAAGTTATATAGACCACTGCTAATAAAATGTAGAATATCGCAACATAAATACTCTGTAAGACATGGCCAATTATCTAATGCTTTGTTTGTGCATTTGTCAGAAAAAGCTCACCAAATTGATTGGGAGAGTGCGTCTTCAATAACAAATTGTAAAAGCACCTATAACAGAAACATAATTGAATCCGCTTTGATACAGATCACCAAAGAATGTAATTTGAATATTAGCAGTGGTCTATATAACTTAGATCCATTTCTAATAGATCAGCTAAAGGGCGATTTAGTAGAATCATTGAAAAACATTTGTCTCACTAATTTATTGTATATATTTACCTCTTTATGTTATAATTACCTATGTATTATGCTTGTATGTCTGCTGTATCAGATGGGCCATTGGGCTACATCGGATGGGCCAATTGGGTGCATCTGATGGGCCAATGGGCCTTCTGCGTTGTCCAAGTATTGTACCTCACCTTACTTCACCACTCTCTCCTGCCTATTTATACCCATCACTCGATCTGTAAAATGACCTTCTGAAGATGTATTTAATATACGAAAGTACTTAAGGAAATTTCCTGTTTCATTTTTCCTTCGTGGTCTGACATTGTCACATTCTTAATCACGTGTTTATTTTCGTGATATACTCACACATATATATATATATATATATATATATATATATATATATATATATATATATATATATATATATATATATATATATATATATATATATATATATATATATATATATATATATTTACAATTGACGATCACGAAACACTGACCATTTGTGTATGCGGAAAATCCACAGAGAAATGGAAAAGAAAGATGAACGTTTCGGCCGATCAGGGCCGTTGTCAACACCAGAATGTTTGGTATTGACAACGGCCTTGATCGGCCGATACGTTCATCTTTCTTTTCCATCAAATTCTCAAATAAGCTATCAAATATACAATCAATAACGCATACTCAAAGTTCCCTTTCAACACAGATGGTTCTCGCCGTCGTTGTGGCCGTGGCCAGCGCCGCCCCCCAGTACGCCGCCCCTCAGGCACCTACCCGCTATTCAGAGTCAAGTGAAGAGGTGGCCATTCTGAGGCACGATTTTGTACCTGGGGACGCCGGCGCCTACAAGCTTGATGTGGAGACTGCCAACGGCATCGTTGTATCCCAAGCTGGCGCTCCCAGTGGCCCTGAGGGCGCTGTGGTCAAGACCGGACAGTATTCGTGAGTATTATTACGCAAACATTTGACAATTTCTAGTAAAATCATCGTCCTTGATCATACAAACGTGTGATGCTGGTGAGTGAAAAATTAATTCCTCTCCACAGCTACACTGCACCTGACGGCACTCCCGTCGTTGTGAAGTTCGTCGCCGACGAGAACGGCTACCAGCCCCAATCTGACCTGCTGCCAGTGGCTCCTGAGTTCCCCCACCCAATCCCCCAGTTCGTGCTGGACCAGATCGCCTTCGCCGCTCAGGAGGACGCTGCCGCCGCTCGCGGCAAGTCGGGTCCTTCTGCTAGCTACGGTCCTCCACTGTAAACACTTACACTCAACGAATGTTTTCGTATAAATTGACCACGTAACGTCTGCATTACTGATATTTCTCGTTATTTATTCTTTATGCTGTACATACTAGCTCATATATAAATACATTTATAAAAACAATATTTACAGTTTTGATTCTGTGGATTCCTTAAAATCTGATTCAACACTGATTCGTAACAAATGGATTAGATCGAGTAATAAATAACAATGACCCCTAGTGGATAACCATGGGTCTAAAGATCTCGATATGCAAAAAGAAAGCTTTGTGTAATAGTATTAAGAATGTGGAAGTCAATCTAGAACACCAATAGACGAGTACTATTTTAAATAAATATTGTGTTCCTGTATTTACTAAACAAAATAACAGTATGCCTTCAGCTAAACAAGTATATATTGGTGGTGAAGAGAACAGGTTACCCTGTCGTAGCTCAGTCGATTAAGGCAGTGTCTGGGATGCCAACCCGTCCTCAACTCAAGTCCATTACATCCAGTGGTCGACCCCACAGACGCATTCATAAATTTTAACATGCTGTTCATTCAAAACGGGAATTTTCTCAAGTATAAATTAATATTATAATATATTGCCATATTGTGTATATATAGGCATAGGTTAGGTTAGGTCAGGTGTTTAGGTTCTGTTGGCGATTATTTGTATTTGTAGTACGTGGGTGAAGCATTTATAGCGTTGCGATTCGAACAAAATTCGTCAGTGAAGTACTTGTTCCGGATATGTTCGAACGTCAGCAGTTGTGAGTCGTGTGTAAACCGCTTTTCATTCATAAACAGGGGGTTTGGCGGATGCATGGAATCACTTTTGGATCTTTGTTTGGAGGACGGGCTGGGGATGCTCCCGGACGCAGGTTCGAATCCTCGTCACGGCCCTTGTGGATTTGTTCAACAGGTTGACTAGTTTAGTGATTGCACTGGTGGTAGTTATTAATCAAAATGAATCATAAGAGCCAAAAAAAAGGGCAGTACAAGGTGTTTGCCAGGGTGCTTAAAGAATGTGAAGAAGACCCTTGTTAACTCTTGTCTAGCATATTCAATTGGTCATTAGTCATACGGAGTTAAACATCTTGAAAAAATAGAATAATAAATGATTCACAACATGGTAGGAAGACAAAGTTAATCCTGCAAATTAAAAACCTTCGATATGAAGAGAGAATTAAAAAAAAAAACAAGTTTTACATTCTATTTCTGTAGGCGAAAAGTTAGAGGTACGTGATCGAAGTGTACAAGTGGGTGAATGGGCATTACATAGGGGATATTGCACAGTGCAATCACATTAAGGTGATGTATCAATTAGAAAATCAGTAGGAGGCCTGAGGAGGATTTGAACCCGCTCACTTGATATTCCCAAGCTAGCGTCCTAGACCACCACCCAATGACATGGTAAAAAGAAATGGAACTGGGGATTCCACTGAATCCTCTAGGATTCATGAGGCTTTCAACTTAAGCCCAATCAAGGTTTTAAGCATTGCTTCCCACGCACTCTGTCTAATGGTCCTGTACTTCTCCTCTAACGCTTCTCATCAAATGCACAATTAATTCACAATAATTCCTCTCGGTTTTGTCCGCTAAGTGAAGGTCTCGAAGCATCTTGTAAAAGGTGAATATATCTCCTTTGTCTCGTCTTAAAAAAAAATCATAGAAAGGGGGTCAAGATCGCTCTGCTTTGTTTCATAGTTCTTTCCTCTATGTACAGGGACCTAACATGTTCAGGGACCAGCCTTGATCAGGGATCTGGCTTGTTCAGGGACCAGTTTTGTTTAAAGACCAACTTTATTCAGAGACCAGCCTTGTTTAGGAACCATGTTTGTTCAGGGCCCGACATGATTCACAGAGACGTTTTGCTGCACAATTATTACTTTCACCAGATTCTGTTTTTCTTTAATTAAGAAATTGATAATTGATCATTATGGAATCTAATTAGCCCTTACAGCATTACATCACATAAAAAATTAATCAGATCTGTCAGAGCTCAAAATAAAGGTTAAGAGACGGTCTTCAAATATTACCGGCCACTTATATTATGAATAAATGTAATGATAATTCTATAGTCAAAATGTTTTAGGACATTAAGAAAAAGATGGCGCTGTTTTTATCTTGAATAATACATGGTATTTTAACGTATCAAGCCCAAACGTCGGAATATGCCGTACTGTGAATCAAAGCGCGTCGAAACATTCTGGGGGAGTCGTTAGTTAGGTTATGTTCGGGCAATTTAGTAGTTCAATTTTGTGACGTTGTGGCAGTAGCACTGTGTGACCGGGCCAACACATTTCTACCCACCGTTGAGAGGTAGAAATAGCCTAAGCTACTCTATCCCTTTGAGATGTATTTTTTTCTTGTTTCAAGAAACATGCTTGAACTTGATGTGTCGCGTGCACTGTCCGACAGCATGCACTGGTCGGCACTGTCCGTGCACTGTTCGACTCCATGCACTGTTCGGCACTGTCCGTACACTGTCCGACAGCGTGCACTGTCCGAAAGCGTGCACTGTCCTGATGGTTTTCCTTGCCAATAACTCATTCAATTGGTAAATAGTACCTTTTTGTTTCGTTTAGTAATTGATTTCCGAAGATTAGTAGTACATGAATACTCGCATCATAATAACAATAAAATGCAAAGCTGAGTGAAAAAAACATTTTTAATATGACTGGGAATTATCATGACAATGATAATTGTTATGACCCATTTGGTCAGTCACCTTAACACCATCTCTGGATGGGTGACCCAGCTGACATCCTCGACTTTGGCTTCGGGAAACATGAATCGCAGCGTGAAGACTTTCATTCCCCGGGCTTGTATAGTTTATCACAACATACACTACAATGGAATGTTCAAGGGGGGAAAAAGATCTGTTTGCTGGTCTCCAATATGCAGCAAAATGGATAATTAAGTAGAAACAACGACATTTTGAAGCATCCTGAAAGTGAAATTATCGCGGCAGAGAAAATGAGTAAATTGTCAGTGTGGTCTTTGTGACTAGTAGTGAGGGCGCTGTGCTCGCTCTTGTGACCTGTATTGAGGGCGCTGTGATCCCCTCTTGTGACCTATAGTGAGGGCGCTGTGATCGCTCTTGGGACCTGTAGTGAGGACACTGTGTTTGCTCTTGTGACCTGTGGTAAAAAAAACGACGCTCGGTCTTTTCTTGAAGCCCAGTTGGTACAAAACCTCTTAGGATGATTAATGATCGTAAGGCAGTATTGAGTTTACAATGGTTGTGAGTAACCTCTGTAAACTTACAACCTGACAGGTTGTGATAAGTATTTACATTTTCTGCTATAATAATAAGATAATAAACAAGGTAATATAGAAAACTCTTCTTTGGTTAAAAAACAAAATGTTAGAACTATATCAGTTTTATTCACATACCCAAGACATAAATAATATTTAAGTAATAAATTACTCTTGGTGATCAGAAGGAGTTATCGTGCAACGTTTGATATTTGGTTGTCTGATCGACAGGTTTCCCTTGTTGCTACTTTTACTGAGGGGCGCCATAGCTGGCAGAAGGAGCACGGGCGCGGGCAGCGTCCTCCTGAGCGGCGAAGGCGATCTGGTCCAGCACGAACTGGGGGATTGGGTGGGGGAACTCAGGAGCCACTGGCAGCAGGTCAGACTGGGGCTGGTAGCCGTTCTCGTCGGCAACGAACTTCACAACAACGGGAGTGCCGTCAGGAGCAGTGTAGCTGAGGGGAAATTATTTTATTTTTGTGTTTCAAATTGCATTTGATTACACACTTTAAATTTGCTAAAGATTTAGCAAATTTCAAGTGTAAAGTATTATCGAAAGCAATACCATCACATATAGTCCTCAAATTTTATAATTACATTCGAATACTCACGAATACTGTCCGGTCTTGACCACAGCGCCTTCTGGGCCACTGGGAGCGCCAGCTTGGGATACAACGATGCCGTTGGCAGTCTCCACATCAAGCTTGTAGGCGCCGGCGTCCCCAGGTACAAAATCGTGCCTCAAAATGGCCACTTCTTCACTTGACTCTGAATAGCGGGTAGGTGCTTGAGGGGCGGCGTACTGGGGGGCGGCGCAGGCCACGGCCACAACGACGGAGAGGATAACCTGTGTTGAAAGATAATATTTATGGTATTTGCTACTTCACTATGTGACTTTATTAGAATTCTGACATACTATTTGATACCTTCGATGTCAATCTATTTTTCATATAATTTTTATATCTCGTTAAGTTAATTATTTAACAAAGAATTTCTTTTGAGTGATTTATAAACTCTACAACAATTTTCATATCCATTATGTTAAATACATATTCTATACAAGTAAGGCTATAAGAGGTCAATACGTACAAACTTCATGTCGTTGGGCGTAGTGATGAATGTAGTGCAGACACCAGCGTCGACTTGCCTATATATACTCTGCTAGACCGCCAAGCAGTTGCCGAGTGTGCTTTACCTACAAAATTTACAATCCAGTTCTACATGACCTTATAAATCCTTGGAAATGACTTCAAGTACATCATTAGGCTTCTGTTGTCGCCACGTGTGGATCATGATGATGTTTACATAGTAGTATCCAAAACCGTCTCATTGGTACAAACGCTTAGTCATGTTTTTTTTTATCATATAATATTTATACTTATATTTAGAGTATCTGTACTTGAATGACCTGTAAACATGAGTTTAAATTTGGCTACGAAACTAAAGCTTATTAACACGCCGAGGACTGCTTTTCAGTGTTGAACACTTGCACTCGATGTTACATTGAAAAAATACCAGTATTGCTCAATTATATATAATTTGGGTTTTGTCTACATGGTATACTGACATTTATGAAACGTCTCGTTTTAGGTGTAATCGCAGTTTATTGTAATAATTATATATCATATATATTTATATGTGTTTATATAAAACATACCCAAGTGGTAATGTGAAGGCATAGACGACCTTCACATGCCCACTTGGGGACTGTCAGCCTCATAGATCTCAGTACATACACATGACAACAATGTCTCTTTCTAGGCGATTAACAATGTATAAACAATAGGGATTCCATCAAGGAGCATATAATCTCTTCACACAACCAGACCATCACCAGAGAAATCTTAACAAGCAACACAGATATTATCGACAGATACAACGATAACAGGAGGTTCGACATCAGCGAGGCCCTACACATCAAAAAGTCAAAACCAGAAATAAACAGCCAATTAACGCAAAATTACATTCTACCCACTTCAAGACCCCATACCAGCACAGAAGCAAGAAGATAAAATGTTTACCTCATTTATACCTATTGTTTCGCGTTCTGTCTTTTCCACTTGATTACACACACACTTGATACACTGTGTATGTATCACACACTTGATACACTGTGTATGAAACATTTGACATAACTCTTGCTTCCTATTGGTTTTGGGTAAGGTGGGTATTGGGTGAGGTGGGTACTTGAGAATGGAAGTAACTGGAGAGGGCCTACTGGCCCATACGGTGCCTTCAAGTGGGTAGAATATTGTTGTGCATTATTTGGCTGTTGGCTGCTGGTGTTGAATTTTTTATGTGTAGTGCCTCGCTGATGTCGAGCCGTCTGCTATCGCTGTACTTATCGATGATTTTTGTGTTGTTTGTTCAGATTTCTCTGGTGATGGTCTAGTTGTGAGAGGAGATTACATGTTCCTTGATGGAACCCTGTTGTTTATGCATTGTTAGTAGCCTGGAAAGAGACGTTGTTGTCTTGCCTATAAACTGAGTTCTTTGGGGCTTACAGTCCTCAAGTGGGCATTTAAAGGCATAGACGACGTTGGTTTCCTTCAAAGCGTTCTACTTGGTGTCAGCGGAGTTTTTCATGAGTAGACTGGCCGTTTTTTGGTTTTATAATAAATCATCAATTGTATTTTTTTTTGTCTGTAGGGATAACATTCCTGTCAACAATATCTTTCAGGACCCTTTCCTCCGTTTTTTGAGCCGTCAAAAAGAAGTTCCTGTAAAATAGTCTAGTTGGGGGTACAAGTATTGTGTTGGTTGACTCTTCAGAGGTTGCATGACATTTCACCTTTCTTATTATGATGTCTTCAATGAAACCGTTAGAGAAGCCGTTGTTGACTACGACCTGCCTTACCCTACAGAGTTCTTCATCGACTTCCTTCCATCCTGAGCTATGGCTGAGAGCACGGTCGACGTAAGCGTTGACAACACTCCTCTTGTACCTGTCTGGGCAGTCACTATTAGCATTGAGGCACATTCGTATGTTTGTTTCCTTAGTGTAGACTGCAGTGTGAAAACCTCCGCTCCTTTCTGTGACTGTTATATCCAGAAAGTGCAGCTTCCCATTATTCTCCAAGGGAGAACAATGCCAGGGTGCTTAAAGAATGTGAGAAAGATATTTGTTAACCCTTGTTTAGCATATTCAATTGATCGTTAGTCAGGTAGAGTTAAACATCTTGAAAAAAAATAGAATAATAAATGATTCACAACATGGTAGGAGGACAACGTCAATCCTGCAAATTAAAAACCTTCGATACGAAGAGAGATTGAACAAACTAGTTTTACTTTCTATTTCTGTAGGCGAAGAGGTAGAGGTCCGTGATCGAAGTGTATAAGTGGGTGAATGGGCATTATATAGATGATATTGCACAATTAAATCACATTAACGTGATGTATCAATGAGAAAATCAGTAGGAGGCCTAAGGAGGATTTGAACCTGCTCACTTGATACTCCCAAGCTAGCATCCTAGACCACCGCCCAGCGACATGGTAAAAAGCAATGCAACTGGGGATCCCACTGAATCCTTTAAAATTCCCAAGGCTTACAACTCAAGCCCAATCAGGGTTTCAAGCATGCTCCCCACGCACTCTGCTTCTCTGTACTTCTCCTCTAACACTTCTCATTAAATGCACAATGAAACCACAATAAGGTGACTGTGTCAGAGATAAAATCACTATGATCCATGAGGAGGATTCGAACCCGCTCATTTAGTATTCCTAAGCTAGAGCCCTACACCAGGTTGCATTGATTTTACCTTGCCGTGGCGTTGAGGTCTAGAGCGCTAGTTAGGCTAGTTAACTTAAAATATGCCACTCTGTGGCGTGCGATTTCTTCAGATTATGAAGAATGATATGTATGTAGTATGTCTTAAGATTATGTGTTGAAGCATGTGTAGCGAGTGTCTTCAACATGAGCCATGTGGCAAGAAAGTTTAATAATATTCTCTCCCAAATGAACTCGAATGTGCTTGAAGGGTGAACGTTAGTTTCCGTATCTTGCCTTCAATCACGGGGTCCCCTATTGCAATGTCTGACACTATTGCCTTCTTATAATAATAATAAGTGCTTTCTTGCATCACAATACCTCACCGGAATGCCATGAATATTACGGTTTCCTCTTGGTTTTGTCCGCTAAGTGAAGGTCTCGAAGTATCTTGTATATGGTGAAGGGAAGGGAATTTTCGGGAAAGCGCCAAACCATTACGACTATCTATATAGCACTGGGAAGGAGGTCAGGCTAAGGATTTGGGATGGGACAGGGAGGGAAGGAATGGTGCCCAACTACTTGGACGGTCGGGGATTGAACGCCGACCTGCATGAAGCGAGGCCGTCGCTCTACCGTTGAGCCCAAGTATTTGGACTTGTATATGGTGAATGTATCTCATTTGTTTCGTCTTTTATTTTTTCATGGAAAGGTGGTCTAGATCGCTCTGCTTTGTTTCATAGTTCTTTCTTCTATGTTCAGGGACCTTGCATGACCAGGGACCTAATATGTTCAGGAACCAGCCTTGATCAGGGATCTGACTTGTTCAGGGACCAGTTTTGTTTAGGGACCATCTTTATTCAGAGACCAGCCTTGTTTAGGAATCATGTTTGTTCAGGGCCCGACTTGATTCACAGAAAAGTTTTGCTGCACAATTCTTTTCACCATATTCTGTTTTTTTTTTTTTTTAATTAAACAAATTGATAATTGATCATTACAGAATCTAATCAGCCCTTTCAACATTACATCACATCAAAAATCAGGCAGCTTTGTCAGAGCTCAAAATAAACGTTAAGAAACGGTCTTCAAAATATTAAAGGTCACATGAATTGTGGAAAAATATAGTAATAATCCTATCGCTAAAATGTTTTAGGACTTTAAGAAAAAGATTGCGCTATAATTACCTCTTGTATTAGTGATGATGTACACTCGATTGTTTGGATAGAAGTCACTCTCTCCGACCTGTCCTCTCGAATAATACATAGTATTTTAACGTATCAAACCCCAACGTCAAAATATGCCGTACTGTAAATCACAGCGCGTCGCAACATTCTCGGGGAGTCGTCAGTTAGGTTAGGTTCGGGCAATTTAGTAAATCAATTTTGTGACGTTGTGACAGGTAGAGAAGGCGAGGTGCTGGCGAGCACTGTGTGACCGGACCGACATATCCCAGTACTCGTCGAGCATGTGTCGCGTGCACTGTCCGGCACTGTTCGAATGCGTGCACTGTCCGGCACTGTCCGAAAGCGTGCACTGTCCGACAGCGTGCACTGTCCTGAAGGTTGTCCTTGCCAATAACTCATTCAATTGGTAAATAGTACCTGCTTGTTTCTTTTAGTAATTGATTTCCGAAGATTAGTAGTACATGAATACTCGCATCATAATAACAATAAAATACAAAGCTGAGTGAAAAAATTTTTTTTTAATATGACTGGGAATTATCATGACAATGATAATTGTTATGACCCATTTGGTCAGTCACCTTAACACCATCTCTGGATGGGTGACCCAGCTGACATCCTCGACTTTGGCTTCGGGAAACATGAATCGCAGCGAGAAGACTTTCATTCCCCGGGCTTGTATAGTTTATCACACTATACACTACAATGGAATGTTCAAGGGGGGGGGGGGAGGAAAGAGGTGTTTGCTGGTCTCCAATATGCAGCAAAATGGATACTTAAGTAGAAACAACGACATTTTTAAGCATCCTAAACGTGAAATTGTCGCGGCAGAGAAAATGAGTAAATTGTCAGTGTGGTCTTTGTGACCTGTAGTGAGGGCGCTGTGCTTGCTCTTGTGACCTGTGGTAAAAAAACGACGCTCGGTTTTTCTTGAAGACCAGTTGGTACAAAACCTTTTAGGATGATTAATGAAAATGTTCGTAAGGCAGTATTGAGTTTACAATGGTTGCGAGTAACAACTGTAAACTCACTACCTGACAGGTTGTAATAAGTATTTATATTTCCGCTATAATAATGAGATAATAAACAAGGTAATATAGAGAGCTCTTCTTTGGTCATAAAACAAAATGTCAGAACTATATCAGTTTTATTCACATACCCAAGACATAAATATTGTTTAAGTAATAAATTACTCTAGGTGATCAGAAGAAAAAATCGTGTAACGTTTCATATTTGGTTGTCTGATCGACAGGTTTCCCTTGTTGCTACTTCTACTGCGGGGCGCCATAGCTGGCAGAAGGAGCACGGGCGCGGGCAGCGTCCTCCTGAGCGGCGAAGGCGATCTGGTCCAGCACGAACTGAGGGATTGGGTGGGGGAACTCAGGAGCCACTGGCAGCAGGTCAGACTGGGGCTGGTAGCCGTTCTCGTCGGCAACGAACTTCACAACGACGGGAGTGCCGTCAGGAGCAGTGTAGCTGTGGGGAAATTATTTTATTTTTGTATTTCAAATTACATTTGATTACACACTTTAAATTTGCTAAAGATTTAGCAAATTTAACGTGTAAACTTTTATCGAAAGCAATACCATCTCATATAGTCCTCAAATTTTACAATTACATTCGAATACTCACGAATACTGTCCGGTCTTGACCACAGCGCCTTCTGGGCCACTGGGAGCGCCAGCTTGGGATACAACGATGCCGTTGGCAGTCTCCACATCAAGCTTGTAGGCGCCGGCGTCCCCAGGTACAAAATCGTGCCTCAGAATGGCCACCTCTTCACTTGACTCTGAATAGCGGGTAGGTGCCTGAGGGGCGGCGTACTGGGGGGCGGCGCTGGCCACGGCCACAACGACGGAGAGGATAACCTGTGTTGAAAGATAATATTTTTGGTATTTGCTCCTTCACTATGTGACTTTTATTAGAATTCTGACATACTATTTGATGCCTTCAATGTCAATTTTTTTCATATTTTTTAATACCTCGTTAAGTTAATTATTTAACAATGAATTTCTGTAAGGTGGTTTGTAAACTCAAGAACAATTTACATATCCATTATGTTAAAGACATAATCTATACAACTAAGGCTACAAGAGGTCAGTACGTACAAACTTCATGTTGTTGGGCGTAGTGATGAATGTAGTGCAGACACCAGCGTCGACTTGCCTATATATACTCTGCCAGACCGCCAAGCAGTTGCCGAGTGTGCTTTACCTTCAAAATATAAAATCCAGTTCTACATGACCTTATAAATCCTTGGTAATGACATCAAGTACATAATAGGCTTCTGTTGCTTCCACTTGTGGATCATGATGATGTTTACATAGTAGTACCCAAAACCGTCTCATTGGTACAAACGCTTAGTCATGGTTTGTTTATCATATAATATTTATATTAAATTTAGAGTATCTGTACTTGAATGACCTGTAAACATGTGTTTAAATTTGGCTACGAAACTAAAGATCATTAACATGCCGAGGACTGCTATTCAGTGTTGAACACTTGCACTCGATGTTACATTGAAAAAATACCAGTATTGCTCAATTATATATAATTTGGGTTTTGTCTACATGGTGTACTGACATTTATAAAACATTTCGTTTTAGGTGTAATCGCAGTTTATTGTAATACTTATATATCATATATATTTATATGTGTTTATATAAAACATACCCAAGTGGGCATGTGAAGGTATAGACGACTTTCACATGCCCACTTGGGGACTGTCAGCCCCAAAGATCTCAGTAAATACGCAAGACAACAATGTGTCTTTCTAGGCGATTAACAATGCATAAACAATAGTGGTTTCATCAAGGAGCATATAATGTCTTCACATAACCAGACCATCTCCAGAGAAATCTTACAAACAACACAGATATTATCGACAGATACAACGCGAACAGGAGGCTCGACATCAGCGAGGCCCTACACATCAAAAAGTCAAAACTAGCAATAAACATCCAAGTAACGCAAAATTACATTCTACCCTCTTCAAGACCCCAAACCAGCACAGAAGCAAGCAGATAAATTGTATACCTTATTTATATCCATTGTTTCGTGTTCTGTCTTTTCCCATTGATTTGTTTCCTGTCATCTCACCCAAATCATTTGAATCCTATCACCTCACCCAAAATCAAATATTATCATGAATTTGAGTACATAAAAATGTCTTTGAAAATGTGAGAATCAGGCGAAATGCTTCTAGGCATCAGACCTTAAATAAAAATGTAAAAAATGAACTATGGAGAGTTAATTTTTCAATTACACACGACAGTGAAGAAAAACGTAAGAAATATTGAGATGATTCTTGTTAGAATTATTAATCTTACCCTTTCGGGACTTTCTTTCGGGAAAAAGATGGCGCTTTATTTTACTCCTGCATTAGTGATGATGTAGACTCAATAGTTGGGATATAAGTCGCTCTCTCCAACCTGTCCTCTCGAATAATACATCGTATATTAACGCATCAAACGCCAACGTCAAAATATGCCGTACTGTGAATCACAGAGCGTCGCAACATTCTCGGGGAGTCGTCAGTTAGGTTAGGTTCGGATAATTTAGTAAATCAATTTTGTGACGTTGTGACAGGTAGAGAAGGCGAGGTGCTGGAGAGCACTGTGTGACCGTACCGACATATCCCAGTACTCGTCGAGCATGTGTCGCGTGCACTGTCCGGCACTGTCCGTGCACTGTTCGAAAGCGTGCACTGTAATGAAGGTTATCCTTGCCAATAACTCATTCATATGGTAAATAGTACCCTTTTTTACACTTAGTAATTGATTTCCGAAGATTTTATTACGTGAATGCTCTTTACATCATAACAGTAAAATACAAAGCTGAGTGAAAAAAACATTTTTAATATGACTGGGAATTATCATGACAATGATAATTGTTATAACCCATTTGGTCAGTCACCTTAACACCATCTCTGGATGGGTGACCCAGCTGACATCCTCGACTTTGGCTTTGGGAAACATGAATCGCAGCGTGAAGACTTTCATTCCCCGGGCTTGTATAGTTTATCACAACATACACTACAATGGAATGTTCAAGGGGGAAAAAAAGAGGTGTTTGCTGGTCTCCAATATGAAAGTAAAATGGACAGTTAAGTAGAAACAACGACATTTTGAAGCATACAAGACGTGAAATTGTTGGGGCAGAGAAAAAGAGTAAATTGTCAGTGTGATCTTTGTGACCTTTGGTGAGGGCGCTGTGATCGCTCTTGTGACCTGTAGTGAGGGCGCTGTGCTCGCTCTTGTGACCTGTTATGAGGGCGCTGTGCTCGCTTTTGTGACCTTAGTGAGGGCGCTGTGCTCGCTCTTGTGACCTTGGTGAGGGCGCTGTGATCGCTTTTGTGACCTGTAGTGAGGGCGCTGTGCTCGCTCTTGTGACCTGTAGTGAGGGCGCTGTGATCGCTCATGTGACCTGTAGTGAGGGCGCTGTGCTCGCTCATGTGACCTGTAGTGAGGGCGCTGTGATCGCTTTTGTGACCTGTAGTGAGGGCGCTGTGATCGCTCTTGTGACCTGTAGTGAGGGCGCTGTGATCGCTCATGTGACCTGTAGTGAGGGCGCTGTGCTCGCTCTTGTGACCTGTAGTGAGGGCGCTGTGATCGCTCTTGTGACCTGTATTGAGGGCGCTGTGATCGCTCATGTGACCTGTAGTGAGGGCGCTGTGATCGCTCATATGACCAGTGAGACTCGAGATAAACCGCGGTAACTAAATTAGTGTGCAGACTTCAGGAGTCATCGGTAGGAGATGTTAGCCTTCAGAATTTTGACAGAACTTAGACAGGACATAAAATATATTTAAATGAAAAAAAAATGAAGCTCGGTCTTTTCATGAAGACCAGGTGGTACAAAACCTTTTTTGGATAGTTAATGAAAATGGTCGTAAGGTAGTATTAAGTTTACAGTGGGTGTGAGTAACAACTGTAAACTCACAACCTGACAGGTTGTGGTAAGTATTTATATTTTTTGCTATAATAATACAATAATAAAAACGGTAATATAGAAAACTCTTCTATGGTCATAAAACAAAATGTCATAATTGTATCAGTTTTATTTACATACCCAAGACATAAATAATATTTAAGTAATAAATTACTCTTGGTGATCAGAAGGAATTATCGTGTAACGTTTGATATTTGGTTGTCTGATCGACAGGTTTCCTTTGTTGCTACTTTTACTGAGGGGCGCCATAGCTGGCAGAAGGAGCACGGGCGCGGGCAGCGTCCTCCTGAGCGGCGAAGGCGATCTGGTCCAGCACGAACTGGGGGATTGGGTGGGGGAACTCAGGAGCCACTGGCAGCAGGTCAGACTGGGGCTGGTAGCCGTTCTCGTCGGCGACGAACTTCACAACGACAGGAGTGCCGTCAGGAGCAGTGTAGCTGTGGGGAAAAGCTTTTATTTTGTGTTTCAAATTGCATTTGATTACACACTTTAAATTTGCTAAAGATTTAGCAAATTTAGAGTGCTTAATCTATATAAAGATTTAGCAAATTTTAAGTGTAAACAATTATCGAAATCAATAACATCTCATATAGTCCACAAATATTACAATATCATTGGAATACTCACGAATACTGTCCGGTCTTGACCACAGCGCCCTCTGGGCCACTGGGAGCGCCAGCTTGGGATACAACGATGCCGTTGGCAGTCTCCACATCAAGCTTGTAGGCGCCGGCGTCCCCAGGTACAAAATCGTGCCTCAGAATGGCCACTTCTTCACTTGACTCTGAATAGCGGGTAGGTGCCTGAGGGGCGGCGTACTGGGGGGCGGCGCTGGCCACGGCCACAACGACGGCGAGGATAACCTGTGTTGAAAGATAATATTTAGGGTATTTACTCCTTCACTATGTGACTTTTATTAGAATTCTGACATACTATTTGATGCCTTCGATGTCAATCTTTTTTTTCATATTTTTTTAATACCTCGTTAAGTTAATTATTTAACAAAGAATTTCTATAAAGTGGTTTGTAAACTCAAGAACAATTTACATATGTTATGTATCCATTATGTTAAAGACATAATCTATACAACTAAGGCTACAAGAGGTCAGTACGTACAAACTTCATGTTGTTGGGCGTAGTGATGAATGTAGTGCAGACACCAGCGTCGACTTGCCTATATATACTCTGCCAGACCGCCAAGCAGTTGCCGAATGTGCTTTACCTTCAAAATATAAAATCCAGTTCTACATGACCTTATAAATCCTTGGTAATAACTTCAAGTATATCATTAGGCTTCTGTTGCTACCATATGCGGAGCTTGATGATGTTTACATTGTAGGGTCAGAAACTGTCTAACTGGTACAAATGCTTAGAGTCATGATTTGTTTATCGTATAGCAGTTATACTTCTATTTAGAATATCTGCATTTGAATGACCTGTAAACATGCGTTTAAATTTGGTTACGAAACTAAAGATCATTAACACGCCGAGGACTGCTATTCAGTGATAAACACTTGTAGTTGATGTTACATTGAAAAAATACCAGTATTGCTCAATTATATATAATTTGGGTTTAGCCTAATTTACATGGTATACTGACATTTATAAAACGTCTTGTTTTAGGCGTAATCGCAGTTTATTGTAATACTTATATATCATATATATTTATATGTTTTTACAAATATATAAGTATATTTTTCGTCTGTAAAGCCTAGCCAAGGATTTATTGTCAACCCGACCACACTCTGGCCTACAGTAATGGCGTTCACATATTACGTCCCACATCAGATCGCAATGAAATCACAAAGAGTGATATGTCAATGACAATAATTTTGAGGCATTCGAGGGACTTGAACTTGCGTTATGGTGATTCCCAGACACCTGCCTCAATCGACTAGGTCACAGTGGTTCAAAATTCGACGCTCCCAGAACTCTCCTGAATTCACTGGGAAGTTCTGGAGGGCACGAACTGGTGCCCAACCAGGGGATTGGGCTCCGGTTTGGGCTTAAGCCCCGCATTAAATAAAGAGCGTAAGAATGTGAACGCAAGTACCTAATGCCAGAGTGTGGTCGGGTCGACTGTAAAACCAATGATATTGCTCCGGTTCGAGGCTTCCGGAATCTCCCAGTAAATTCAGTAGAGTTCTGAGTTGGTCGACTTTATATATATTTATATATAAATTCCTGTTTTAATTCTTCCCTCGTGAGCTGACATTGTCATACTGTATATATATATATATATATATATATATATATATATATATATATATATATATATATATATATATATATATATATATATATATATATATATATATATATATATGAAACATGTGTGTTGACATAATACGTCAATTAAAGATATAATTAAACCCTTCTTCTTAGGAGCATTCTTCTTTCAACCAGGTAAAAAGAGAGGTAGTACTGGAAGCTGTTCGAACAAACTTCCCTTCGTTTCAGCAGGTTACAGTAGGGAATCGATATTGTTGTTTGGGAAACATGAAATTGCTTACGCAGATGGTGTCCAGTATTGAGACCCGCATGCCCCTTGCCTTTTTTGCATGGCTGCTAAAGAGGTCACAAGCAGATTGACCAGGGAACTCAACATCGGATTCCTAGACGATGGCACCCTGGCAGGGGCACAGGAATCCCTTTTAAGGGATCTACAGCTAGTGAAATCTAAGGGAGAGGAGTGAGGACTCACCCGAAATCAGAGTGAAATTATCTCATCTAGCCAACCAGTCATAGATGCAGTAAGAATCGTTTTGCCAAGATTCCCAGTGATTACTCTTTCCAATAGTGTGCTGCTAGGCTCGAGTGCCATTGATATAATCCTCGAAGAAAGGCTAAACGACCTGAGGAGGATGTAAAATAGAATAGGGGGCTTTGAGAGCCCACGATGCTTTGTACCTCCTCACAAGGTGCCTGGCTTTGCCCAGGCTTACCTATTTTGTAAAGTGTGTTCGCTCCTTTGACAGTCTATAATTAACAGAATATGAAAAACTCCTAAAATCAATAGCCATATAATGTTAAACCTCTTCCTAAGAGATGACCAATGAGACAATGCAACGATCCCAGTTAGACTCTGGGGTATAGGGGTACCCAAAGCAACTCAGATAGCATTGCCTGTATTCTTATCCTCTATCAGTGCTACCGGAGAATTAGTGGATGGTATCTTATCAGAGTACCTAAGAGACTCCATTGGGATTCATGATCCCAAATTCACTGAAGGACCTGTCCAGTGGGACACTCTTGTCAACACTCAACTGCGAATAACTTTTCCAAACGACTGCAAACAGGCAAAATGGGATATCCCCATCGTGGAGAACATTGTCAGAGCCATGTTGGAGGCAGCTTCAGGGAAGGACAAAGCACGACCCCTAGCTGTGCATGATCCTCCATGCTGGGGACTTCCTGTTGGCTATCTATAATTCCGCTCGGGTCCTAAGTATTGGTGATGCCCAACGCCTTGCCTCCACTATCTCCACCCAACACCGGTGTATATGCAGCTATGCGTCGGCAGATCAATACGGCGCCACGGTTTCATCTGTCGTAAATCACAGGGAAAGATTGCTAAACATGAAGCAGTCAGTGACATCATCAAGAGAAGTTTAGTTACAACTGGGTATTCAGCACAAAGGGAACCTCAGTTGTGCAGACCTGACAACAGTCACAAACGCCCAGATTGTGAGGGACTACACATATGCATCTACATTACCTATCTACCTCACAGTACAGCTGAGAGAGGCGGGGTGGCCATTTTTAGGGAGAACCAGAATAATTGATAATTAGAAAAATAATAAACATCCAAGAACGTTGTTACATAGTTTGTGTAACAACTTAGCTTCACGACTTATCAACCCCCGACGACACTCTTGGATCAGTTTCGGTACAGTTTATCATCAAATTACGACACATGCACGGGCCGCGCTCAGTCTACAAATGTAACAAAGGCTGCAGGAACGCGGAAGCCATACAAAGAACTCTAAATGACTCAACCAGGATTCAAGACGATCAGTGATACTGTGGTCACGTACTGTGAACGTTCGGGTGTGATCCTGGACGTCATGGGTTCGAATCCTGGTTGGGTCATTTATAGTTCTTAGTGATCTATGCTTCTGGGTTCCTGCAACCTTTATCACATTTGAGAACCCAGCAAGCCTCGTGCATGTGCCAGAATTTGATGAAAAACTGTACCCAAATGGATACTCTAAAGGAATTGACAGGGCACACAATTACAAACTTTTTTGCATGGGTTGTAAGCGAACAAGGAGACACAGGCTTAAATAATTTACCCATTAGTACAACAAACACATACAAAGAATTCTTCTTGTGTTAGTATATTGACCAAATGAAATACAAGAAATGAATTGAGAAAGGCAGACGCCGTCTCTTCTTCGAATCTAGATATGACCGAGCACAATTATATTTGGAACCTGAACACAAGATTCTTGAAGGTTGCCAGACTGACGTATATAGCATGTACAACTGAGTACAAATAGTTACAAGGGAGGTAAGGCTTAGCGTTTCTTCCCGATAATTATACTGATCTCAGTAAATGCTTCATCCAGTAATTGTAAACAGAACCTATCTACCTAATCTAAGTTAAGTCTTACTATTCAGTATATTCTATTATGTATAAATGGCTTCTAATAATTAAGAAAATTCAAAATATAAATACGATAGTTAAAATTGATGAATGCGTCAGTAGAAGTGACCGAGCCTGGCCTGAAGACAGGTTGCAAAATTTATGTACAAATATATCAAAATTAAAAGTTTAGAAACTATTAAAATCTGTACATCAATAATCTAGTTATCGAAATTAAAGTATACTTCTTTGTAATTTTCACTGGTAAAATATCACATTAACTTTCCATAAACAACTAATAACAGATCATACTATATATTCACGAAATGTTATACTCAAAAGAAACAATCCTGTCTTAGACCTATTTCTTCCCTTTCAGGCATGATTTCACAATCTCTCAGGGGGATTCTTAATACGAAAACATATTATTTGATATTTTTATTGTGATATGTTTATGTATATATAAAACAAACATAATAAATAATGATGAAATCACTGGATTGCAGCAGATATAAGATAAATGATGCAAGACGATGCATCAATGCTTGCAGTTGTTTACTGTGGAACACCGTAGCTGGCGGAGGGACCAGAGGACTTGCCGCGGGCGGCGGCAGCGTCTTCTGCAGCAGCGAAGGCGATCTGGTCCAGCACGAACTGGGGGATTGGGTGGGGGAACTCAGGAGCCACTGGCAGCAGGTCAGACTGAGGCTGGTAGCCGTTCTCGTCGGCGACGAACTTCACAAGGACGGGAGTGCCGTCAGGAGCAGTGTAGCTGTGGAGAGGAAGTAATTTTTCACTCTCCAGCATCACACGTTTGTATTATCAAGGACAATGACTTTATATTTTATTTTTCCAAATGTCTGCGTTATAATACTTACGAATATTGTCCGCTCTTGACCACAGCACCCTCTGGGCCACTGGGAGCGCCAGCTTGGGATACAACGATGCCGTTGGCAGTCTCCACATCAAGCTTGTAGGCGCCGGCGTCCCCAGGTACAAAATCGTGCCTCAGAATGGCCACCTCTTCACTTGACTCTGCATAGCGGGTAGGTGCCTGAGGGGCGGCGTACTGGGGGGCGGCGCTGGCCACGGCCACAACGACGGCGAAAATAATCTGTACGTGAAAACCAGAATTGTTCAAAGATGTTCAAAATCTACATACTATAGATTTAATTATGAAATTATTGAAAATAGTCCAGCAGACACTCACAAACTTCATGTTGTCTGACACTGCCGAACTGTGATGCTGGCACCTCCCTGGACCTCCGTATATATACAGTCATTTGAGTAAACAGTTGCCGGCCGCCAATATGTGCTCCAGTTTCTCAGGCAGTGATGCCAAGTGTGTGATTATGTTTTTGCCCCAGCGATGAGAGTCAGGTCCATTAAATCATGAAGGTGGTGACCTTCAGAGGTCATATTCTTGTATCAGGTGTTGATAATTGATAAATCTTTGAATATGTGTTTGTGTATTTGTGTTATTGAATTTGATCGAATCTATATAGTCTTTGAATTAATCCTTTTGGTCATGAAAACTGGTTTCAAAATTTGCTATATATATATATATATATATATATATATATATATATATATATATATATATATATATATATATATATATATATATATATACATATATATATATATATATATATATATATATATATATATATATATATATATATATATATATATATATATATATATATATATATATATATACATATATATATATATATATATATATATATATATATATATATATATATATATATATATATATATATATATATATATATATATATATATATATATATATATATGTATGTATATACACGTACTCACCTAGTTGTGTTTGCGGGGGTTGAGCTCTGGATCTTTGGTCCCGCCTTTCAACTGTCAATCAACTGGTGTAAAGATTCCTAAGCCTACTGGACTCTATCATATCTACATTTGAAACTGTCTATGGAGTCAGCCTCCACCACATCACTGCCTAATGCATTCCATCTGTTAGCGCCGCTTCTCAACTGTCAATCAGTCAACTGTTACTAACTACTAACTATTTTTTTTCTTCACACACACACACACATACACACACCTAGGAAGCAGCCCGTAGCAGCTGTCTAACTCCCAGGTACATATTTACTGCTAGGTAACAGGAGCATCAGGCGAAGGAAACTGCCCATTTGTTTTTCCGCCGGCTCAAGCCGGCGGAAAAAGCACTGACCAGAGGATCCAAACTGAGCACTGACCAGAGGATCCAAACTGAGCACTGACCAGAGGATCCAAACTGAGCACTGACCAGAGGATCCAAAACAAAATCTAAAGAATATGTCAATTTCACGAGCCGTTACCATTTTCTAGTACAATTTTTGGCCTTAGGTAGAGTATACGTCAAAAGGCGAAATTCTATTAGGAGGACAATTCATTAGTGTATAAATCACTAAGAAATAAACATATATTTCACGCGTATATACATACGCGTGTGTGTATATGAGTGATCAGTTATATATTTATGCAAGTGTGTATGAACAATGTGAGCATTTTCTTATAGACTCATCCCCACATAAGCTCAAATATGTCTCTGGTCGTACAGGGACTAGATAATATTAATGAAGCTCACGCTCTTGGTTCTGCCACTCTTTCTAAGACCGACATAAAAAGATGAAAGTTGTAACAAAAGCATTTACATGATGCATGTATAATTATAAAACCTAAAATATACGTAGACAGTCTTCAAGACAAGGTCATTTTCATATGGATTGGAGGTATTTAATCGAATATTTAACGTATATGAAACAACATTAAAAGGGAAAAATTTAACTGCCAAGACTTAGTGATGTTTCAAAATTTTCCTCGTCTTAAAATAAGAGCAAAATGAACAAGGGCACTAAGGGTTTTACATTTATTGTTGAGTACCATCCACGAAAAGGAAAGAAAAATTAACTTACCAAGTTTTTGTGCGTGAAAAGCTATTTTTATTATTTTGTACACGAACCCACACGAGGATCCAATGCAGCCGCAAGGCCAAACTAATCACAAGACTGCACAAGGTTGGCCTAGTGGGCCAATATTTAACACCTTCAAATCCACTTGACCCTCTTCTTCACACTCTCTTCAGAGGACTTCAACACCAATACAAGACAAGTCAGAATAGTACACAGAACTCATACGCAAAGATAAATGTCTAAGAGACCCACAGCTGGTAAGAGACCCAACCAGCAGCTTTAAGGAAGCGTGAGAATATAAACAACAGACTTAGGATGCGAGAAGGAGCGCAAGATGTCTCAAGATGTCTGCTCGAACTAGAGCAGACACACCTTCACCGAGCCGCCGATCATGGCGACCTTCCCCAGGGGGGATACGGTCACTCTTGAGCAACAACGACCACCTTGTTCAACAGGTGTGTGGCTTACATTTGCCCCACTAAATAGAGCAGGTTTATACTACCCTTCAATTATAATGGGTACTGGCTTCAATGTGATAACTCACATGCTATGACAGTTTTTTTTATTTAACACATGTATTTAATTTTTTTACGCCTGCGTACGCATGCTGGCATTGCATTTATCTATCTACCATCTCTCTCTCTCTCTCTCTCTCTCTCTCTCTCTCTCTCTCTCTCTCTCTCTCTCTCTCTCTCTCTCTCTCTCTCTCTCTCTCTCTCTCTCTCTCTCTCTCTCTCCTTCCCTCTCTCTCTCACTCTCTCTCTCTCTCGCTCTCTCTCTCTCTCTCTCTCTCTCTCTCTCTCTCTCTCTCTCTCTCTCTCTCTCTCTCTCTCTCTCTCTCTCTCTCTCTCTCTCTCTCTCTCTCTCTCTCTCTCTCTCTCTCTCTCTCTCTCTCTCTCTCTCTCAATTTGTGTAGTAGTGTGAATCTTACCATCAAGAACCTGTCTGTTATTTGGGAAGGCTTGGTTAAGTTCTTGCCACTTTTTAAATACTATTGTAAGCATCAGTAATTTTCTAACAAATTTAAGTTATAATAATACTTGTTATTCTTGTATAATTATTATCATTATTTACAGTACTTTTTCTAGCACTAACATCTTTTCAATATTAAAATTAATATAAATAACAGTTTAACATACACCATTCAAACGAATAATAATAATATTAAATTAATATTAATAATATAAATGCACAAGGAAATCACATTAACATGATGCATTAATGAGGAAATCAGTTGGAGCCATGAGGGAGGATTCGAACCTGCACCCTGGATACACCCAAGCACACACCTAAAACCACTGGACCACGATACGCGCTAAGTAACCTAACCTGGGATTCAACTGATTCCTCTAAGGATCCTAAGGCATCGACATGTCTCCAAATCAAGGTTTCACACATTACCCGCGTTCACTCTGGTGTGGTATTGGAGCTCCACCCCCTACCCCCCCCCCTACGCTCGTTTCAAATAAGCAAATAAATCATATTAACGTGATGTATCAGTGTAAAAATCAGTTGAAACCATGAGGAGGATTCGAACCTGCACCTAGGATTTGTTATCAGGTTAATTCCTCGAAGACCCTACCTGAGGATTCAGTTGAATCCCTGGTTACATTACTTATACCGTATCGTGGTTCAGTGGTTTAAGGCGTGTGGTTGGGAGTACCCGGGGTGCAGGTTCGAATTCTTTTTATGGTTCCAACTGAATTTCTGAATTATAACAATACTAATAATACTGAAGTCACACATATTTTTAGTCCTTATAAAATTAGCTTTTATGAATATCGTTATATGTTCAGTGAAATACAAGTGCCAAGCTGTAATTACTTTTACTTACTAAATTAAATAGCCTCTTCTACTTTTCATTACAGATGGATAAAACGTTTTCCTGCAATTTTGATATAGTTAAACATTGTTTAACCTGACGTGAGAGATAAATATTGCAGACATTTTCTACTACAATAAGATGTTGCTTATTTTGATGACGGGTTAACTGTTTCCATGTGTGTGACCAAGTAGTTATGATCACAGGCTGGCAAATATCTCAGTTGTATGTATGGAAAATAACTTCAACACTCGTGTGTTAACGACGTCTATAAACTCCACCCTAATAATAACGCTCAGTCTGCAAAAAAAATTACATTTTAATTGTTGCTAATCTCAAACTTGAATATATGATTTGCAAATTTATTTTCAAAAATTGTCTGAAAAATTACCTCTTGCTAGGTTTTATCATTGCCAAAAAAGGAGCAACATGAAATCGTCCAAATAAACAAAGATATATTGACAAATAGCACTAAGCACATGGTTCTTGGGAAATGTATTTCCTTGGTTTGTGTATATCTTGGCCAAAATAATATTCACTGGTATCATCCGGTTGAAGAATATGGCGTTTAGAGAATGTCAACTTCTAAACGAGTCCTGGCTCACTTGGACATGCACCATGTTACTACAGAAAAAAAACTCTAACAGTAATAAATGTTAAAGATATTCGTTTAGCTTAAATTCTACTGCAATTATGTGTAATAAAAAGCTGAGTAATAATCACAGCCAGATAATTATGGGTCAAGTAGAAACTGGACTACAAATTGACAGAATAATCCTATCCGGCAACTGAGTGACCAAATGGTGGTATATATATAGGCAGCAGAGGACGTCGGCATCACATTCAGGTCTAACATCATCAGGCAACATGAAGATTGTGAGTGTTCAGATGGTTTGGTGTTGGGCTTGAGGCCTATCAACCGCGGGAAGGTCATTCAGGTCACCCCAATACCTCATTGACTAACCAGCAAGTGTACTTTAGTGTTGAACATAGTTCAGGACTAAAATATATTATCAATGTATATACACCAGGAAGCGGGAAATATATCAGGATAAATGTTTATTTTTCCTCCAGAAATAATTCAATTATATATTTATATTTTAAATAATTACATGCACTATCACAAATCATCCTCCTAAAATGAGAGTATTAATAATAGTTATTTAGTGAAAATAAAAATATATAATGATGGACCACCAGAAAGTTGACTTTTGAATTATTGAATTTGGACAAACCGAAACTTTTAAACATAACATACACATAAGACCTAATCTAACAATCCTTGTCTCCTAGCAATCCTTATCCAAATACATGATATCATAGGCCTAATTAATAACACAAAAAGTGGTTTACCGGTGGTCCATCACTTCATGCCATTTTCAACATATATAGTTAGTTACTATAAGTATTAATAGTTACTATAAGTACTATCATTTCAGAAGGATGGGTTGCAATATTATATGCACTCTTAATTGTTTACAAGAGTAATTTTGAAAAGTCAAAATTAAACAAAGATGAAATATATATATTTTGATCTGTTTGGTTGGTACCGGCATTTTCAAGTATATTAAATATATTATCCTCGCACACAGGTTATCCTCGCCGTCGTTGTGGTCGTGGCCAGCGCCGCCCCCCAGTACGCCGCCCCTCAGGCACCTACCCGCTATTCAGAGTCAAGTGAAGAGGTGGCCATTCTGAGGCACGATTTTGTACCTGGGGACGCCGGCGCCTACAAGCTTGATGTGGAGACTGCCAACGGCATCGTTGTATCCCAAGCTGGCGCTCCCAGTGGCCCAGAGGGCGCTGTGGTCAAGACCGGACAGTATTCGTGAGTATTATATGTATACATATCTACATACATGTTGGCATTTTCCTGTCATATTCTTCTTTAGATGAAATAGAAGTATTTATTTATTTACCTTGTTGCGGCAATATATTTTCTTTCCCACAGCTACACTGCTCCTGACGGCACTCCCGTCGTTGTTAAGTTCGTCGCCGACGAGAACGGCTACCAGCCCCAATCTGACCTGCTGCCAGTGGCTCCTGAGTTCCCCCACCCAATCCCTCAGTTCGTGCTGGACCAGATCGCTTTCGCCGCTCAGGAAGACGCTGCCGCCGCTCGCGGCAAGTCGGGTCCCTCTGCCAGCTACGGTGTTCCACAGTAAACATAACTCTTAAATTATGAAGCGTCATCCACCTAATGTGTCATCTGTTAAAGTTGTATTTATTAAAACAAAGATGTTTAATCATTTCCATTTCAAAAATTAAACTGTATGCACGTAAATGCAATTCTGTTTTATTTACTAAAAGCAAAATCGTATGTATCAGCGGTACATGAATATACAGATATATTTAAAACTGCTGCTTGTAATAGTGATGTTTCCCCCATTCATTATTCTGATGCGGACTTTTTAGTTCTACATTTTCTTTAAGCCGTCTTTGTTTTCATTTTTTTCCATCCTAAGACAGTTTCTAACAAACATCACCTCTAAAAGGGAAATTAATATTTTAAAGGTTAATGTGTTGTTTGCTTTTTTATATGTTGGCTTTTGAAAAGCGCTTGTGGTCAAATATATATATATATGTATATATATATATATATATATATATATATATATATATATATATATATATATATATATATATATATATATATATATATATATATATATATATATATATATATATATATATATATATATATATATATATATATATATATATATATATTTATATATTGGAACGGAGAGCGTGCGGCTGCGCTCACCTCAGTTCCCACAGCCTCAACCTTTGCCGAGTCATATTGCCTCTCACAGCCCCAGGAGAAGACGTGATAACCTTACAAGTTCAACCAATTCTTCTACGTAAGAGACTGAGTTAATAAAACTATTATAATTTTAAATCATGTAAGTTTTCAAAACGTTTTCAAAACTAAAAAAAAATGCAAAATTTTCAAAACTTACAACTTAAAAAGTTAACTTTTCAAATCTGATTTTTTAACGTAAGAAATTCCATACACTTGTCAGCCAACCTTTAACGTGATAACTTTTTCCCATGTTTTGGGAATGTGGAAAATACACCACTAATGCTTCACACTGACCTTTCCATGAACTGTTTTCAAAAATATAACAAATTATTTAGTGAAAATAAAAATATATAATGATGGACCACCAGAAAGGTGGTCCATCATTATATATTTTTATTAACAACACATGCAACACATGCAGGCCAAGGTAGCAACACATGCAGACCAAGGTAGCAACACATGCAGGTCAAGGTAGCAACACATGCAGGCCAAGGTAGCAACACATGCAGGCCAAGGTAGCAACACATAGAGGCCAAGGTAGCAACACATGCAGGCCAAGGTAGCAACACATGCAGGCCAAGGTAGCAACACATGCAGGCCAAGGTAGCAACACATGCAGGCCAAGGTAGCAACACATGCAGGCCAAGGTAGCAACACATGCAGGCCAAGGTAGCAACACATAGAGGCCAAGGTAGCAACACATAGAGGCCAAGGTAGCAACACTTGGATGCCAAGGTAGCAACACATGCAGGCCAAGGTAGCAACACATGGAGACCAAGGTAGCAACACATGCAGGCCAAGGTAGCAACACATGCAGGCCAAGGTAGCAACACATGCAGGCCAAGGTAGCAACACATGCAGGCCAAGGTAGCAACACATGCAGGCCAAGGTAGCAACACATGCAGGCCAAGGTAGCAACACATAGAGGCCAAGGTAGCAACACATGCAGGCCAAGGTAGCAACACATGCAGGCCAAGGTAGCAACACATAGAGGCCAAGGTAGCAACACTTGGATGCCAAGGTAGCAACACATGCAGGCCAAGGTAGCAACACATGCAGGCCAAGGTAGCAACACATGCAGGCCAAGGTAGCAACACATGCAGGCCAAGGTAGCAACACATGCAGGCCAAGGTAGCAACACATAGAGGCCAAGGTAGCAACACTTGGATGCCAAGGTAGCAACACATGCAGGCCAAGGTAGCAACACATGGAGACCAAGGTAGTGACACATGGAGGCCAAGGTAGCAACACATAGAGGCCAAAGTAGCGACACATGCAGGCCAAGGTAGCAACACATGGAGACCAAGGTAGCAACACATGCAGGCCAAGGTAGCAACACATGCAGGCCAAGGTAGCAACACATGCAGGCCAAGGTAGCAACACATAGAGGCCAAGGTAGCAACACTTGGATGCCAAGGTAGCGACACATGCAGGCCAAGGTAGCAACACATGGAGACCAAGGTAGTGACACATGGAGGCCAAGGTAGCAACACATGGAGGCTAAGGTAACAACACATGGAGGCCAAGGCAGCAACACAGGGAGTGCAAGATGTCAATAAGATAAGGATATTAAACTACCGTTGAACAGCAAAGTCGTGAATACAGACACATTAGCCTGGAACGCAAACACACTGCATAATTATACATATTGCACGATAACAAATTAGACACAATAATACATATAAAATGATGATACATAGTGCACGAAAGTATATAAATATGGCACGTCAACAAGTTATTCATAAGGCATTGGGCTGAGAATGTCAACAAATCACACTATTTCGACACCTGTATGCGTCATGCTAATGCTGTTGTTATTGTGTGTGCTGCCAGCACTCTGGGGTGTTTATATGTCATGAATAAGTACGTGTGATTTGTTACTCGAGATAGGGCAAGTTATGATAGTAATGCTTGGTCAGCTTAGAATGGCTAATGCTGTATGAATTAAGGTTTAGTGGTTGCTTGGTGGTCAGATTATCTGGATATTATGTTTATATATATATATATATATATATATATATATATATATATATATATATATATATATATATATATATATATATATATATATATATATATATATATATATATATCTATATATATATATATATATATATATATATATATATATATATATATATATATATATATATATATATATATATATCTCGAGGTCACCCACCTTCCTTAGGTAGAACTACTGACCTTCCCCAGGAAGCAGCCCAACAGAAGTTGTCTACCTCTAGAGTACCTATTTACACCTGTTTGAAACAACGAGTCGTAAAAGGAAAGGAAACGTGCCTAACTATTTCAATTTCACCAGGAGATTGAACTCGTGATCCTCTTTTGTGAGTTATGAAAGTAGCCACCCTCAGAAAGTAAATATATCACTGGAGAGAAAGAGAAAGAGAGAGAGAGAGAGAGAGAGAGAGAGAGAGAGAGAGAGAGAGAGAGAGAGAGAGAGAGAGAGAGAGAGAGAGAGAGAGAGAGAGAGAGAGAGAGAGAGAGAGAGAGAGAGAGAGAGAGAGAGAGAGAGAGACAGACAGACAGACAGACAGACAGACAGACAGACAGACAGACAGACAGACAGACAGACAGACAGACAGACAGACAGACAGACAGACAGACAGACAGACAGACAGACAGACAGACAGACAGACAGACAGACAGACAGACAGACAGGCAGATTCTACAAACAGGCAACAAGCATCAGGCAAAAAAGAGAGAGGTGGGCAGACTGCATATTTTTGGATTGCCAGAAAACCTTTGACACAGTTTCACACCAGAGATTAGTGCGAAAGCTGGAGATGCAGGCAGGAGTGAAAGGGAAAGTACTCCATTGGATAAGGAAGTACCTAAGTATCAGAAGACAGCGAGTCACTGTGAGGGGCGAGGTCTCAGATTAGCGAGATGTCACCAGGGGGTCAGTCCTTGAACCCATACTGTTTCTTATATATGTACATGATCTTCCAGATGGTATAGAATCATTCCTCTCATTGTTTGCTGATGATGCAAAAATTATGAGGAGGATTAAGACGGAGGAAGATAGTATGAGGCTACAAGATGACCTAGACAGACTAAATGAATGGTCCAACAAATGGCTATTAAGGTTCAACCCGAGTAAATGTAAGGTAATGAAACTAGGCAATGGAAACAGGAGGCCAGACACAGGATACCGAATGGGGGAGATAGGCCTTCATGAAACGGACTGAGAGAAAGATCTGGGAGTTGATATCACACCAAACCTGTCTCCTGAAGCTCACATCAAAAGAATAACATCTGCAGCGTATGCGACGCTGGCGAACATCAGAACTGCCGTAAGGAACCTGTGTAAGGAATCATTCAGAACCTTATATACCACATATGTAAGACCAATTCTGGACCAATCCTCCCCAGCATGGAGCCCATACCTTATCAAGCACAAGGCGACGCTTGAAAAAGTTCAGAGGTATGCCACTAGGCTAGTCCCAGAACTAAGAGGCATGAGTTACGAGGAAAGACTGTGGGAAATGCACCTCTCGACACTGGAAGACAGAAGAGAAAGGGGAGACATGATCACTACCTACAAAATTCTCAGAGGAATTTACATGGTAGACAAAGGAAAACTGTTTAACACGGGTGATACGTGAACAAGGGGACACAGGTGGAAACTGAGTACCCAAATGAGCCACAGGGGCGTTAGAAAGAACTTTTTCAATGTCAGAGTAGTTAGCAGATGGAATGCATTAGGCAGTGATGTGGTAGAGGCTGACTCTATGCACAGTTTCAAATGTAGATATGATAGAGCCCAGTATGCTCAGGAATCTGTACAGCAGTTGATTGACAGTACCAAAGAGCCAGAGCTCAACCCCCGCAAGCACAACTAGGTGAGTACAACTAGGTGAGTAGAGACAGACAGACGTACCTAAGGCGTGGCATATTGCACGACGACCCACCCACCACCGGAGACTGAACATACGGAAGAACGACCTTGCCGGGGGGTGAGACAATCACTCTTAGGCAACAATACCCTCTCCTTTGCTGGGCCACTGGCCTGCTGACAACGTTTTTCTCCTCTACATTTGGAGTGCGGTAATGGCACCTCCCGTAGTGCCACAGACTCTGGCACGGCCTGGCTACTCACAGTCCTCCCCGTAAACACAGGGTCAGACCCGTACACGGTGGTACGTAGTACACACAAACATACATGTACACACATATGCACTTGCGCATATATACATACGTATAGAGACAAAGATGTAAACATCTATTAATACATAACTACTCGAAAAATGTTATGTTTAAAATGATGCATAGAAAAATTAGTGGAAACGTGAAAACAAGAGTCCGAAATGAGCAGGAGACATGCAGTAAGAATGTTATGGGCGTAAGAGGTGAATGACTTGATTGTTGAGGTAAATTCAATAAACAGAATGAAAATAAAATATGACCACCAGAAAAATAATTATTACATTAATCGATCAGTGGTTGGAAAGGTGGGGCTAATGACCACGTCTAAGTGAGTACATGTACATAGTTTCACGCACACATGTACACACAAACACAAAACCTAGATTGGAAATTGTTTCCTGAATGTCAATATGGGCTGAGGAGCCAAAACTAACGAGGAAGAATAATTAAACGAAGAGAAAAATTTCATTCTATGGAAAAACTGAACTTGGCACTCTAAAACTGTTCAGAATAATTGCTATTGGATTTTAATCTAGATCAATACAGAACAGGGCCGACAGACGCCAGTGTGAAAATCCGCACATTAGTACAGAAAGTAGCGGAAAAAGATTCACGTATCAGTAAAGGAGAAATACCTGTGAGTAGACATATCTTCATCTTTATTGCCAGAGTTCATAAAATATAATAGTATAATAAGTTTAACTTCATTGGCCTTATCAAGAATTTTTTTAATTGATGTCACCAATTGACACGCCAACCCAATTTTTAGACGTGTAATCAAGAATTTTTCCTGGTACCATGTACAACTGTTGTGCGATTCACTCTTGGGTGCGCAGCCCCCGCATGGAAACCCTATCTATAACAGCTCAAATTAAAATTAAAAAGGATCAATACTATAAAGTAACTCTCATTCCTGAGCTGAGAGGATTGAGCAATGAGGAAAATGTGATTGAACCGGAGCTCATCACACAGTTCATAAGACTTCCTCGTAGATATATCACATTTTGTGATTTAATTATGTAATCTAACAATTTTTATGATTTCAAAAAAGTAGATAAAGAACATCAGAACGAGGGGCATTGATGATAACTGACAAGAGTCAGCGAGTTAGCAAACAAGAACTTCTCCAATGTAAGAACTGTAAATAATTTGAAAGGATTTGGGAAAAAAGGGGGTAGAATCCAACACAGTACTATACTGACTATGTCTATTAGAAAGGAACTTAATATTTATTATTAATTCATACTGCCAGAATGATACCTGAGTTGACCTCCTCAGAGACCTCGACACCTTTGATGTCTCACTAATTTGTCTGTTGCAAGTAAGTTATTAGGATTAAATGATCTTTTATATTGATATAATATATACTCAATAATATATACTCAATGTTTATATATCTTAGTAGATTAATGCGATTAAAGACTGTACTTCTTTCGTCCACTTTAAAAGAGAAACCAAGAGCTACCTAAATTAACTCTACTTACTTCCTCTCATCCTCCAAGTCAGCTTGTGTTTAATGCTGTTATGAATATTATTTACTGGATTTGCACTGTTACTAAAAAGAACAATGTCTAAATAAAAAAATAATAATATCTATTGAATCCCCTTTTCAATTATACAAATACTTACTATTTTTGTACTCTTGTAAGAACCTTAGTCTCCAAATACCATGTGAAAATTTGTCAATCATTTTTCTGAATTTTCTTCACAATTCAAAAGGTTTTCTTTTCTCAGTTAGGTGTAATTGTTACCCCATTTAGCTTGTAAATTATTATCCCTATTTATTTTACATTATGTCCGAGATGCTCTGCATGTTAGTGGCGTTATGCATTGTACTTAACTTACCTATTACCTCCACTGTTCATGTATCATAAGAATGTACACTTGTACAAGATGACTAAACTACACATCAGAAAACGAAGAAACGACAACGTTTCGGTCCGTCCTGGACCATCATCAAGTCGTGTGATAATGGTCCAGGGAGGCCTGAAAGATCATTTCTTCATTTTCTGATATGTTGTGGTTTGGTCATTATATCTTCAGCCACGTTATTGTGACTCATCGTCTATGAACGAATCCAAACATTCGCTCACATGCTAAAAAAAAAAAAAAAGAGAAATATAGAAACTCTTTTGCGAACTTGAAATATGATGTAATTAATTGCATCTGACGCAGAAGGTTGGCCTGTGAAGTGCATGTGGCAACAGTGTCTGCAGGTTGCATGACTGCTATAAATACAGCGGCTGGGAGAGGCAGTGCATCAGTGGCCTGCAGCACACACCAACATGAACACCGTGAGTACTGACGAGGGGGGAAGTGGCTATGTCGATGGGAATTAATAAATGTAGAAATGAGTGATAAGTGAAATATGAAAAATATTTATTGGAACTCATATACAAATAAGAAATTATGTTTTGTTCGAAGCAATAATTCGGTTTTGATATGTAAACTTCATGAATAAAATATTTTCTTTGCTGGTACTTTTATACAAATAACGTACGTCACTACCTGAATGTTTAATAAAAGAGGCAAAGTTTGCTAATATTATAAAAAAATTATGTTACATAGTGTAGTATATTTAGCAGAACACGTCAAACAATATTTGTTCAAAAATTAAAGTTTGGTTTCAGACATATTCCAATGACCGATATTGAACACACAGGTAATTCTCGCCGTCGTTGTGGCCGTGGCCGCCGCCGCCCCCCAGTACGCAGCCCCTCAGGCTCCTACCCGCTACGGTGGCTCCAGCGAGGAGGTGCCCATTATCAGGCACGATTTTGTACCTGGGAATGAAGGCTCCTACAAACTGGACGTGGAGACAGGCAACGGCATCGTGGTATCCCAGTCTGGCTCCCCCAGCGGCCCCGGAGGAGCCGTAGCCAAGGCTGGTCAATATTCGTGAGTATTAAACAAACTGATTCCATTGTTATCGTCTTATGTAGGAAAGCTGTTATTTTTACTGGATGCATGTTATCTTTCCCACAGCTACACTGCTCCTGATGGCACTGACGTCGTTGTGAAGTTCGTCGCCGACGAGAACGGCTATCAGCCCCAGTCTGACCTGCTGCCAGTGGCTCCTGCCTTCCCCCACCCAATCCCCCAGTTCGTGCTGGACCAGATCGCTAAGGCTGCCGAAGAGGACGCCGCCGCCGCCCGCGGCAAGTCCTCTGGACTCTCCGGCAGTTATGGTACTCCTCAGTAAATATAACCGCAAGAATGATCGGAAAATATCTCCACGAATACAAGTTATGAGTGAACTTTGTGCAGATATTCGAGTGTGACTGAATATTTATTTACGTGTGATATATTATCACTGTTTAGTTAAATAAATATATGAGACAAATTTGATTTTCATTTTAATTTTGTCACTAGATTTATATAAATTTAAAGATACATTCAAACAACATGCAAATATGCGGAAGAGACTAATTAAACTTAAATATTAATCGTCCTTATTTCCACCTAGATAAGAATAGTTGCCATTTTTCTTATTGAAAAAACAAAAATATTTCTTGCTATATAAATTTAAGAAACTCTGAGCACTGAGACGCCCTCCCACTGGGTCCCGGGAGACGTCTGGAGCTGACTGCGAAAAAAAATAAGGCAGTCAACTGCTGCTTACCTCGCCACTTGAACCTATGGGGAGCACTTCTTAAGTGGTTATGTGGCTATTCTCCTTCACATCCACATCACCTAAATTATACTTTACACCACTATAAGTAATGTGTATACATTTCCTGCTTCGTCTACATCTGAATCAGTAGCATCTTCTTGCAAATCTTCTCGTAGATCAATAAAACTTTTTGTCTTAAGTCCTATTAACCTCTGGAGGATAATTAAGACCATCAAAAGAGTTAATTGATCAACCAGTAGGTATGCTTTAGTTTTGAAAAAAATTGAACTAAAGTAAACTTTTTTGTATATATACACCGAGAAGCTCTTGGTGTATATTCCTCATGATAACACTTTTTCCACCAGCATCAATTAAGAAGAAAATAGACCATAAAGTTGGTTCGTGAGGGATTCCTGTGTTGCATTGTTTAGTGATGGAGTTCTCGTGGCTGAAGAATACAAAGTGTCTTGTCTTCTTTACTGAGCTCTCAAACCAGTTCATAATAATATGTTTGATGCCACACCAATTGTTACTTGTCCAGCTGAGCGATCTCTCGCGTGCACAGCTATTTTTACCTAAAAATGGCAAATTTAGCAGAAATATTGAATTTCAAAATTAAACTATTATTAATAATTGATCACATATTTTGGCTAGTCCCGTTTACTTTAAAATCAAAGGGCAGGTAGACCTACGAGATATTCACAATTTTGTAAAAGTCTTTGAACCTCATACTCCCGGAAGTTATACTTCCGAGAGTAACCATAAAACTTGACGCCTTCCAGCATTACGTTCTTTACACACGTGAGGCTTAAAGTGTGTTGCTTACTAAATAATAACACCCTTCAAGTCTCCCTAAATAAATAACACTACATTACTCAATGAAGGCCAATTTAAGTAAGTTATCATCATAGCAAAGCGATAAGCCAGTATGGCAATATAGCAAATACAAAGTAAGTTCAGATAACAGAGTTCCAGATTAAGTATTGACACGCATTATAGATATCTAAGATATCAAAGAAAAGGAACCACATGCCACCCATGATTAGACGGCCAACGCTACAAAATCTGAAAATCTGCCCCTCCTGTTAATCTGTTCCCAAGGAACCACCCGGAGTGAGACCCGGAGTTATACCGGGCTGATGTGTATATATTATAGACCGTGGCAACAGTCAATCCGAAAGCACCGCTTTTGTGCCAGGTAAGTCCACTACGGGCTCACCATAGCCCGTGCTACTTGCCCCGCTCCTGCGCAAGGTACGTTACGGGCTCACCACAGCCTGTGCTACTTTTAACTTGTTCCGAGTAGCTGAATCTATAACAACAACAAACAGTCAATCGATGCACGGGGGAGACATCTCCCGTCACGCAGGATGCAGTCGCACCTCCACAGATCTCCAGTATCAGCTAATGATACTGGTAATGGCTTAAAAGGGCCACCACTTACGGGCTATTCATGCCCGTGCCACCTTTTAAGTGGCTTAATCGTCATCAATCAATCTTAGTCAATCGATGGAGTTCTAGGCCTATCGGGGACCAGCACCAGAACCTGGCCTCCCTCAGAAAGGCACGAGGAGCAATGGTTTATAGGAACCCCTTGTAGTTGGAAGCTGTCTATATCTGCCATCTACCAGGTCTGGCAACCAGAAAGGTAGGAATCACAAAACAAACTACAGCGGGTGAAAAATTGCTAACCGAAAGCCGAACGAGTAAAACAGAACTCCCCAATCAGTAAACAAGCATGACGTCATCACAGCCGCTGCGCCGCTGTCTGTGCAACTCCCCCCCCCTCCTTGGGACAGACAGTCCCAGGGGTGGAGGGGGAGTTGCACAGACATGGGACAGACTGTCCCATGTCTGTCATCTCATGGCCCAGACATGGGACAGACTGTCCCAGGTACCAACAGGTGTTCCTCCTTCTCTTTGTCTACATGAGAAAACGCAGAGTGTGTCTTTTGCCTCATGGCCCAGTCCACCTGCCTCATGGCCCAGTCCACCTGCCTCATGGCCCAGTCCGTCTGCCTCACGACCCAGTCCGCCGGCCTCATGGCCCAGTCCGCCGGCCTCATGACCCAGTCCACCTGCCTCATGGCCCAGTCCGCCGGCCTCATGACCCAGTCCACCTGCCTCATGGCCCAGTCCGCCGGCCTCATGGCCCAGTCCGTCTGCCTCATGGCCCAGTCCGTCTGCCTCATGGCCCAGTCCGCCGGTCTCATGGCCCAGTCCACCTGCCGAATATGACCTTGCCTGAGGGGCAGACAATCACTTTTGAGCAAGAAGGCTTCTGCTTCACCCTAATATTCACATCATATTTTCTTTATTTAATAGAATAGGTTACTAGTGCGAGCCTTCAGTATGGCCATATTGGCACATAAAGGATAGCTATATTGCACATAAAGGCTACCACAAGTTACGTGAGGGCAATAGGTGCCCAGAAATCTTCTAAGATTTTTTTTAAAGAAATAAAAAAAATTATCAGGCAAGTATAATCTATTATTAATATTTTTGTAGTACTTTAGTGATTTGTATCAAATCAGATAAAAAAATTATTTATAACGCTCTTACAATTATAAATTAAAGACTACTTGCTAAAATATCTACATGCACATAGATACATAAAGCATGAGATAGTGGTCCAACTCTATCATAATATTTATTTTGAGAAATTCTATATTATGAATTTTGTGAAGTTTGACTATAATATATGCATCATACTGAGACAACATTGAGGGCGTACATTGGGATCGACCTCACTCCCTTGCACTCTTCAGGCACTCTCCCTGGGGTGTCCAGGGATGCGGGTTCGATCCCGTTGCATGGCCTCAGTATTTTCTCATAGGTGTTTTCGAATCATGGACAAAAATATTGTAAACGATACATTTTTTGGTAAATTTTCTCAGTGTATATTTTCTTGTAGTATGTACGTTGTGCTTAGCTACGGTAAGTCTCAAAAACGACCTGGGTAGCAAAGTTCGAATACAATGGAATCAAGATTTTCTTACTCTTCATTCAAAAAATTAGGAATAACAATGCGAGGAGCTCTTCGGTATATATAGGAGCAGACAGATTATTAACTAGTATACCAGTGCTTAGAGAAACAATGCACATATGAAAGATTGTTAGTAAATTTATATTATAATTATATATATATATATATATATATATATATATATATATATATATATATATATATATATATATATATATATATGTCGTACCTAATAGCCAGAACGCACTTCTCAGCCTACTATTCAAGGCCCGCTTTGCCTAATAAGCCAAGTTTTCATGAATTAATGTTTTTTCGTCTACCTAACCTACCTAACCTAACCTAACCTAGCTTTTTTTGGCTACCTAACCTAACCTTACCTATAAATATAGGTTAGGTTAGGTTAGGTAGGGTTGGTTAGGTTCGGTCATATATCTACGTTAATTTTAACTCCAATAAAAAAAAATTGACCTCATACATAGAGAAAAGGGTTGCTTTATCATTTCATAAGAAAAAAATTATAGTAAATATATTAATTCAGGAAAACTTGGCTTATTAGGCAAATCGGGCCTTGAATAGTAGGCTGAGAAGTGAGTTCTGGCTACTAGGTACGACATATATATATATATATATATATATATATATATATATATATATATATATATATATATATATATATATATATATATATATATATATATATATGACTGAAAACTCACACACCAGAAGTGACTCGAAAAACAGAAGTGACTCTGGTCGTGATGGTCAAGCGGATTAAGAAGGCGTCCTGTAGTTACCAGTTGCATTGCTCCTGGGAGTATGGGTTCGAGTCACTTCTGGGGTGTGAGTTTTCAGTCGCATATAGTCCTGGGGACCATTCAGGCTTGTTCGCATTTGTGTTCCTCATGTGTGCCCCAAAGAATGAGGTGATTTGATAAAATGCTATGCTCAAGATTACCATCCGAGTGCCGGCGGGGAAGTGGTTCAAGTAGCTTCGGCTATCACTTCCTTATGTCCGGTCGTGATGGTCAAGCGGATTAAGGCATCCTGTAGTTACCAGTTGCGTTGCTCCTGGGAGTGTGGGTTCGAGTCACTTCTGGGGTGTGAGTTTTCAGTCGCATATAGTCCTGGGGACCATTCAGGCTTGTTCGCATTTGTGTTCCTCATGTGTGCCCCAAAGAATGAGGTGATTTGATAAAATGCTATGCTCAAGATTACCATCCGAGTGCCGGCGGGGAAGTGGTTCAAGTAGCTTCGGCTATCACTTCCTTATGTCCGGTCGTGATGGTCAAGCGGATTAAGGCATCCTGTAGTTACCAGTTGCGTTGCTCCTGGGAGTGTGGGTTCGAGTCACTTCTGGGGTGTGAGTTTTCAGTCGCATATAGTCCTGGGGACCATTCAGGCTTGTTCGCATATATATATATATATATATATATATATATATATATATATATATATATATATATATATATATATATATATATATATATATGCGAACAAGCCTGAATGGTCCCCAGGACTATATATATATATATATATATATATATATATATATATTGTATATATTGTTACGGCCCTACTGGGTCGCAATCGGGTTCTTTTCTGGTGTTATTAGAATTCGGGAATCCGGCCCCAAGTTAGTAGTGGCTTTCAAGGGGTGTGTTCCGTAACGCAAGTTAAATTAAAGGGGAAGGGATACAAATGCTCTGATTTATATATATAATCACCACCACCATAAATAAATATATGAACAGTCACACGGGGGTTATAAATACACAAATGTACAATGACTTGTCTTCCTCCGAAGACTCAAGATGCTCCACGGTGCTCACGATGAGTAGCCCTGGTTCTCTTCTTTGGCCCACGATGAATCCTCTTTGATTCTCTCGGCGAATCTACCCTGGCCACAGGCCAGCCAAATCACAGTCCCACTGGGTGCTCCGTCGTGGAGGACTTCAACCACAATCTAGCCTGTAGCTGGCAGGTTCCGATCAGCTCCGCTGTGAAGGCCACTCCACGACCGATACTAGGGTTGCGAGCCCTAGGCAGGAGCCTCGTGTGATTCCGCTGATCACTCTCCTCTCTTAGCACCACAGTGGCTAGTCTCTTCCACCAGCCAGCCCCGGATAAGGCGATTCCTAATACTGCCACGTCACAGGCAGGCTAACACTCTCAGCAGTGTTCGTCCGGGGGAGGCTCACAGCTTCTTCAGCAAATTCGTGGAGAGACCTTGTACTCTTGGCTACCCTTGGCTGCCTTGGGTAGACTGATCCATCATCCAATACAGCAGTCCCAGGTCGACTCTGTAATCAGACACGTCATTAATACTGGGACTAGGGAACCTCACTTACAGGTTTAGACACAAACGTCCACCTATCCACTCCATAGATGGCGTTGCTGTCTAAGCACCACCTCACCAGAGGTCAGCAGGGGCTATGTTACGAGCTGATTGAGACGGGAATCCAGCACCTGTGGCCGGTATATCCCGTCCTCACTAGATGGCGTTGTCCATTTGGAGTGGGTTTCGGGAGCTAACTCACAGAGGGCGTTGTCGTCACTGCCCCGTGCTCGGACGCTGGACTCGGGTCCGTAACATATATATATATATATATATATATATATATATATATATATATATATATATATATATATATATATATATATATATATATATATATATATATATATATATATATATATATATATATATATATATATATATTATATTATATCTAGGAGTACAATTTTCTCAATGAAAGTTGGCCTTATGTGCTTCTTAGCTGTGTTAATATAGGTTCAGCTGGAATATTGTGACGGATCACCATGAAAATATGTCCTCGAGGTAGCCTTAAGACAGAAAATAGATGTTACTTAAGACGGATAGTGAATTACCCTCAGACACCACTTGTGACCACCTCAGGTCATCTGCGCTCATCTTAGTTAATACTTTTGGGTGTTACAAGCCAAGGTTTCATATAACTGACATGTCATCGTCGAGCAAGTATTCTGTGCAACTGTAAAATATAAACCTGTATGCCATGAACTTGAATATTAAAGGTTATTAGCAGGAATGTTACAGATTGCTACTCTTGAATTGGAGATGGAGTACGAATGAATCGCGGGAGGCTGTGACTGGTCGTGAGGAGACTTCCAAGCACTTGACTGACTTCCATGTCTGATGAACGTTGTGTTTTGCTTACTGAAGCATTGTGTGCGTCAGGCGCTCCAGTTTTGTCGCACTTTTTACGGGATGTGAAATATCTTTTGGCTCGTGCGCGTGTTTGCACTCACCTAATAACTCTTAGATCCACCATTCCAGTATTGTGTGTCGTCGACTCAATGTTCAGTAACTCTATAATTGTTTGTTGTATCCACTCTTCAAGATTTTGATGTCGCATGTTTGTGCACTCAGTCTATGTTCTTGCATCTTATCAAATCTGTTGTAAAAAAAAATGAGTTGGGTGCGGTGTTAACCTATACTGTCTCCACCTAATGCTAATTATACGTGTTCACTACTCTTAACACTGAAGAATTATTTCTTACTTTCTTGCATCTCATCTAGTTGTATATTTTTGCCAAGTTTTTAATACCTCTTCTCTCTCCAACCTGTAAATCTCCTAACAATCATGTGCCTCATTCGCGTCTCTTCCTTCCTTTCTCCAGAGTTATGAGAACAGGTTCTCAAAACCTTTAATCATAACAAACCTTTACATTTTCTACAGTTTGGCCGCGTGTGTCTGCGAGTTAGGGATCCATGGCGGAGGTGGCAGATTAAACACTTCCCGTGTGATTGATGTATAACGCTGAAGGCCAACATATCCAGGTTCATATTGTGACGTCAGGTTCAATACAATATCTACTAATTGGTCTATTTAATCTCTCCAAGTTCTTGAGGTTCGATCCTCTCATTTTGTACTTTCCAAGCAAAATCCTGTCGCTTACCGCTACTTGATGTAGTATCGCAGGGGCCTTCTGTCATTTTCCCAAGCTGTTTCTGTCATCGCTTCTTAATTGTGTACTATTCGAGAGGTCTCTTACCACCTCCTCTGTTAGTGAGTACTATACATACGGTTTGAAGTCACCTGCCTCTATTCTCGTTACTTTAGGCAATTTTTAGGTTATATTCCTGGATTCATCACTTTGCTCTTCTCATAAAATAGGTCAGGTCCATCTGGAAACGTCTGCTGTCATTTTGTCACACACCTTCAATAAAATTGACAGTAATGATCCCACCTTCCATGAGGCAAAGCTGGTACTTCTTCAAAACCCAATATTCTCTCGTCTAGGTGAGCCGCGAATATTTGTTGTATTATCCTCTCTAGTGCTGCGACGGTCTCGTTTCATGCAGGACGGTGTTCAATTCCCAGACCGTCCAACTGGTTAGGCACCATTCATTTCCCTCCGTCCCATCCCAAATAATAATTCTGACCCCTTCAAATTATCCCCTGATAATTCCCTCCGTCCCCTCTCTAGAACCTTGCGGTAGTACAGTTGGGTTCGTTCTTGACTTATATATATATATATATATATATATATATATATATATATATATATATATATATATATATATATATATATATATATATATATATATATATATATATATATATATATATATATATATATATATATATATATATATATATATATATATATATATATGTCGTACCTAGTAGCCAGAACGCACTTGTCAGCCTACTATGCAAGGCCCGATTTGCCTAATAAGCCAAGTTTTCATGAATAAATATATTTTCTCCAATTATTTTATTATGAAATGATAAAGCTACTTATTTCATTATGTATGAGGTCAAATTTTTTTTATTGGATTTAAAATTAACGTAGATATATGACCGAACCTAACCAACCCTATCTATCTTGAGGTTATCTTGAGGTGTTTTCGGGGCTTTAGTGTCCCCGCGGCCCGGTCCTCGACCAGGCCTCCACCCCCAGGAAGCAGCCCGTGACAGCTGACTAACTCCCAGGTACCTATTTACTGCTAGGTAACAGGGGCATTTAGGGTGAAAGAAACTTTGCCCATTTGCTTCTGCCTCGTGCGGGAATCGAACCCGCTCCACAGAATTGCGAATCCTGCGCGCTATCCACCAGGCTACGAGGCCCCTCCTATCTAGTGGGGGCCTCCTACCTAACTACCCCTCCTACCTAACCTAACCTAACCTATCTTTATACGTTAGGTTAGGTTAGGTAGCCGAAAAAGTTAGGTTAGGTTAGGTTAGGTAGGTTAAGTAGTCGAAAAACAATTATTTCAACAAAACTTGGCTTATTAGGCAAATCAGGCCTTGCATAGTAGGCTGAGAAGTGCGTTCTGGCTACTAGGTACGACATATATATATATATATATATATATATATATATATATATATATATATATATATATATATATATATATGTCGTACCTAGTAGCCAGAACGCACTTCTCAGCCTACTATGCAAGGCCCGATTTGCCTAATAAGCCAAGTTTTCATGAATTAATTGTTTTTCGACTACCTAACCTACCTAACCTAACCTAACCTAACTTTTTCGGCTACCTAACCAAACCTAACCTATAAAGATAGGTTAGGTTAGGTTAGGTAGGGTTGGTTAGGTTCGGTCATATATCTACGTTAATTTTAACTCCAATAAAAAAAATTGACCTCATACATAATGAAATGGGTAGCTTTATCATTTCATAAGAAAAAAGTTAGAAAAAATATATTAATTCAGGAAAACTTGGCTTATTAGGCATATCGGGCCTTGCATAGTAGGGCAAAAAGTGAGTTCTGGCTACTAGGTACGACATATATATATATATATATATATATATATATATATATATATATATATATATATATATATATATATATATATATAATATATATAATATATAATATATATATGTATATATATATATATATATAAATATATATATATATATAAATATATATATATATATATACAATATATATAATATATATATGTATATATATATATAAATATATATATATATATAAATATATATATATATATACAATATATATAATATATATATGTATATATATATATATATATATATATATATATATATATATATATAAATATATATATATATATAAATATATATATATATATATATATATATATATATATATATATATATATATATATATATATATATATATATATATATATATATATATATATATATATACCACCTCAGGTTGTTTGTAGGGACACTCAAGCCTCGAAGATGATATGCAGCACCCGGAGGAGCCTTATCAGGCTCCCACGTGCGCTGGCACATATTGTCTTCTCCTACCATCCCATTATATATGTAAGTATTTATTTAATTTAAACTTTATTACAACAAAATGAGTTATATGAAGGTACAAAGATGATTATCATAAGTTGTGGAGTTCCTCCAGCTCCTCAGATGGCGGGCAGGAACCTTGAATGCAGTGTGCATTTCCCCTCTGTATCGCCACGCTGAGGCGCTGGAAAAGGAAGCTAAAAGGTCTAGGGTCTCTTGTTGTTTCAATTAGCCTAGAACCCAGTTCCTTCAAAAAACTGGTGCACTCTTACCCCAGGCGACGAGTGTCTCAGAAGCAATGGGGACAAAATTGTAGTGGTGATCCAGTTCTTTGTACTTACGGGATTTGGCTTATTTCCTGGGAGTGGCAGCGCCACCCGGTTGTGCAGCACTGAAGTCAATGTAGGTATTAGCCAGGGTTGATATGCACGTGTAGTCCATACCAACTGCTTTCCATTCTTCTAAGAGTTCACTGAGATACCATCTGAGCGATGGTATAAGAGCAGCAGAGGTATGGGGCGTTAGGTAACAGGGCTTTCTCTCAGCTGGGCATCCAGCTGTGGTGAGGCTCCTCTTGATGATGTCGTTAACTTCACTGTGCCTGTGTGTTTGTGTGTATGTGTGTGTGTGTACTCACCTAGTTGTGCCTGTGGGGGTTGAGCTTTGTCTCTTTGGTCCTGCCTCTCAACCCTCAATCAACTGGTGTACAGATTCCTAAGCCTACTGGGCTCTTTCATACATACATTTGAAACTGTGTATGGAGTCACCCTCCACCACGTCACTTCCTAGTGCATTCCATTTGTTAACTACTCTAACACTGAAAAAATTCTTTCTAATGTCTCTGTGGTTCACTTGGGTACTAAGTTTCCCCTATGCACTCTTTTTCGTGTTCCACCCGTGCTGTAGAGTTTATCTTTGTCCACTCTGTAAATTCCCCTAAGAATTTTGTAGGTGGTGATCATGTCTCCCTTACTCTTCTGTTTTCCAAAGACGTGAGGTTCAGCTCCTTCAGCTTTTCCTCGTAGCTCATACCTCTCAGTTCCGGGACGAGTCTGGCATACCGCTGAATCTTCTCTAACTTTGTCTTGTGTTTAACTAGGTATGAAGTACAGGCTGGAGCTGCATAGTCAAGTATTGATCTGACATAAGTGGTATACAGGGTCCTGAACGATTCCTTACACAAGTTTCTAAAGGCAGTTCTTATGTTGGCCAACCTAGCATATGCCGCTGATGATATCCTTTTGATATGGGAATTTGGGGACATGTTTGGTTGTGTACTCACCTAATTGTACTCACCTAATTGTACTCACCTAATTGTACTCACCTAATTGTGCTTGCGGGGGTTGAGCTCTGGCTCTTTGGTCCCGCCTCTCAACCGTCAATCAACTGGTGTACAGATTCCTGAGCCTACTGGGTTCTATCATATCTACATTTGAAACTGTGTATGGAGTCAGCCTCTACCACATCACTTCCTAGTGCATTCCATTTACTAACTACTCTGACACTGAAAAAGTTCTTTCTAACGTCTCTGTGGCTCATTTGGGTACTCAGCTTCCACCTGTGTCCCCTTGTTCGCGTCCCACCAGTGTTAAATAGTTCATCCTTGTTTACCCGGTCGATTCCCCTGAGGATTTTGTAGGTTGTGATCATGCCCCCCCTTACTCTTCTATCTTCCAGTGTCGTAAGGTGCATTTCCCGCAGCCTTTCCTCATAACTCATGCCTCTTAGTTCTGGGACTTGTCTAGTAGCATACCTTTGGACTTTTTCCAGCTTCGTCTTGTGCTTGACAAGGTACGGGCTCCATGCTGGGGCCGCATACTCCAGGATTGGTCTTACATATGTGGTGTACAAGATTCTGAATGATTCCTTACACAGGTTCCTGAACGCCGTTCTGATGTTAGCCAGCCTCGCATATGCCGCAGACGTTATTCTCTTTATGTGGGCTTCAGTAGACAGGTTTGGTGTGATATCAACTCCTAGATCTTTCTCTGTCTGTTTCATTAAGTACTTCATCTCCTATTCTGTATCCTGTGCCTGGCCTCAGGCACAGGATATTCTGTATCTATTCTGTTTTCTCCTATTCTGTATCGTGTGTGTGTGTGTGTGTGTGTGTGTGTGTGTGTGTGTGTGTATTCACCTAGTTGTGCTTGCGGGGGTTGAGCTTTGCTCTTTCGGCCCGCCTCTCAACTGTCAATCAACTGTTTACTAACTACTCTACTAACTAACCCCCCCCCCCGGGAAGCAACCCGTAACAGCCGACTAACTCCCAGGTACCTACTTACTGATAGGTAACAGGGGCATTCAGAATGAAAGAAACTTTGCCAATTTGTTTCTGCCTCGTGCGGGAATCGAACACGCGCCACAGAATTACGAGTCCTGCGCGCTGTCCACCAGGCTACGAGGCCTCCGTGTGTGTGTGTGTGTGTGTGTGTGTGTGTGTGTGTGTGTGTGTGTGTGTGTGGGCGTGGAATTTATTACAAAATATAAACCTATATATTGAAGCAGTAAGCATTTTATCTCCAATATAATACGTTTAATTTGAGCTCCAAAACTACTGAGAATTAACACAAAGACATACAATGGACTGCAATAGAGGTGGTAGGGATAGTTTCATAATATGAGTGCGCTAATTTGCCTGAAGCCACAAAAACAGCGATACAGGAGTTGCTCCAACTAGTGACATTTTCTGATCACGGGGAGGCATAGTGTTGCAATAGAAATATTATTCAAAATGGAAGGGAAGATAATATGTGTTGGCGAGGCTTGCACAAGACCTTGAAAAATCAAAGGTCGATAGGAAATGTAGAGCAAAAGTTTACCTAAAGGGGGAAGGGGGGAAACTGAGGAATGAGAGTGGGTGGGTAAGCTGGGGGAGGCTCTATATATATATATATCCGCTGCCAGGTCCTGCACCCATCAGTTTCCTCTTGCAGAAGCCGTCATGAAGCTTGTGAGTTATCGCTGTACTGTGGCGGGGAGTATATGGCTTGGAAGGGAATTATCTCAGCTGGAAAATAACAATATTTTCCCACTGTGTATTAACTCTTGTTTGCCCACTTCTCTGTGTCTTAACATATGTTTGCTGCCTCTCTGTGTCATAACTGTTTGCTGCCTCCATGTGTCTTAACTGTTTGTTGTGTCCATGTGTCTTAACTGTTTGCTGTGTCCATGTATCTTAACTGTTTGCTGTGTCCATGTGTCTTAACTGTTTGCTGCCTCCATGTGTCTTAACTGTTTGCTGTGTCCATGTGTCTTAACTGTTTGCTGTGTCCATGTGTCTTAACTGTTTGCTACCTCCATGTGTCTTAACTGTTTGCTGTGTCCATGTGTCTTAACTGTTTGCTGCCTCCATGTGTCTTAACTGTTTGCTGTGTCCATGTGTCTTAACTGTTTGCTGCCTCCATGTGTCTTAACTGTTTGCTGTGTCCATGTGTCTTAACTGTTTGCTGTGTCCATGTGTCTTAACTGTTTGCTGCCTCCATGTGTCTTAACTGTTTGCTGTGTCCATGTGTCTTAACTGTTTGCTGTGTCTATGTGTCTTAACTGTTTGCTGCCTCCATGTATCTTAACTGTTTGCTGTGTCTATGTGTCTTAACTGTTTGCTGCCTCCATGTGTGTGTTAACTGTTTGCTGTGTCTATGTGTCTTAACTGTTTTCTGCCTCTATGTATCTTAACTGTTTTCTGCCTCCATGTATCTTAACTGTTTGCTGCCTCTATATATCTTAACTGTTTGCTGCCTCCATGTGTCTTAACTGTTTGCTGCCTCCATGTGTGTTAACTGTTTGCTGCCTCCATGTGTCTTAACTGTTTGCTGCCTCTTTGTGACTATTTATTTGTTTTCTGGCGCTTGCATTGTTTTGTTTACAAGGATACATATTAAACTATCATGTTTATAATATCTCTCTGAAATTCCTTTCTATCTCATAAGATAGAAATATAAACATAAATACTCCCGTAATGTCCCTTTCATCTTGTTAATTGAAATTTTCATTCCGAACTGAAATATCAAGCCAAGACAAAATATAATTTAGTAATATAATGATCCAATCCATTCACATCAATCCTTATCCTAAAGCTAAATTTTTTCAAGTCTGTGATCAGATTCCAAAAGTGGTTCTGAATCTATGAATAAATTTGGTTAAATTGACAATTTTTCGTATAAAACAGCAATGGAAAATTTCGCCTGTCAAATTTATTTATCAACTGAAGAGGAATGTAACTTTTAAGTGCATAAAGGTTGTCAAACCAGTGACTGTCTCAAGGTGACTAATTCTTGTCTTCAAGTTCGCGTTTTTACATTCTTTATGTAGTAAAGTTAAAGTTTATGTAGTAATAGTTCTTTGAAACTATTTTCAAAAAATTAAAAACGGCTATGGCTTTGGTTGTTAATTAATGGTGCTTTTTGATTTTAAACATTGTAAATCTTTGTTGAAAACTATCTATTAATTCCACGTAGTTTATTCTCGCCGTGCTGGCCACTGTGGCCGCCGCCGCCCCCCAGGGGTACGCCGCCCCCCAGGCACGCTACGCGGGCTCAAGCGAAGAGGTCCCTATTCTGAAGGACGATCGTATCCAGGAGGACGATGGGAGATACAATTTCGACGTGGAGACTGGTAACGGCATTATCCTGTCCCAGTCTGGTTCTCCGGGTTCCGAGGGCGCAATCATCAAGGCTGGACAATACTCGTGAGTATTGCCTGCCGTTTGGGTGTCTTTATGTTTGAATGAATATCTGTATTAGTTTTAATTTTCAACATAACTAAATTTATACTGTACTTTCATGTAACACGTCTTCCACAGCTACACTGCTCCTGACGGCACTCCCGTCGTTGTGAAGTTCGTCGCCGACGAGAACGGCTTCCAGCCAGAGTCTAACCTTCTGCCAGTGGCTCCTGAGTTCCCCCACCCAATCCCCCAGTTCGTGCTGGACCAAATCGCCTTCGCCGCGCAGGAGGACGCTGCCGCCGCTCGCGGCAAGTCGGGTCCCTCTGCCAGCTACGGTCCTCCTAATTAATCACCAGCCTGAATATCAGCAGTAAAACTCTGTATCATTCGGTTTCGCTTGTATAGATTATCTGGAGATATTCCTTGCTGCTTAGTGTGAATATGTATTAAGAGTTTTCTTTAATCTTGAAGTATGCTCAAGGCAAAAAGATACATGTTGGTTTATGAGTCAGCTCTTGTGGTGGCTTTGATAAGCCGTTCGCGGTTAATAGGCCTCAAGTCAAACATTAAACTAATGTTAGCGTATTAGGATGAATGTATATTTATTTATTTGTGTTTGTGTGAAATATGAGTTACAAAATAAAGTCGCAATTTTCATTCTGTTGTATATTTTTAACTAGGTCTATGTCCCTATATTCTCCAACAAAAAATAATGAGTTATGCTTGAATCAGTAGCATTTAATATATTATAATGTATATTACCGCTAAGAAAACTCTCACACTGTATAAATCACTTCTGTATTACTGATTAAGGAGAGGCGTACTAGAGAGTAGCTAGAGTGCCAGTGGTGTGACCAGTGGCAAAATATGCGGTGAGGTATAACTATTGCTAGTTAGGCTGAGGCGGTGAGTTATAACTATGGCTAGAGCTTGAGAGAGAGGCGGCACCACTTACACAACATGAAGAATACAGGACATTGCAGACTGCCTGTTGGTCCGCGCAAGACCGCTCCTGCTCTCACTCAACTAAACATATTCAATGTGTCTGTCCTTCGTATGAATCAATCCAGCGATCCCATTATGATACATAATAATTTGTTCCATAAATCATGATTCCTATTTCCAATCCAATATTTACCCATTTTTTTCTGAATTTAAACTTATCCAATTTGTATCCATTGTTTCTTGTTCTGTTTTGTGTTAATATGTTTAACACTTTATCATTATCTCCTGTGTCATGCCTTCTCATACTTGATCTGCATTCATAATGAGACGGACATTGAGTGCATTGGCGACGAAATAATGGCCAGCAACCATTGCATTTTAGTCTTTCAATATATCTATATATTGGAAATTAATGATATTAGAGAGACAGAAAGGGAGAGTAAGGTTAGCATACTGTTTAGGTGAAGGCAAAATAATTAGATAATTCATGGGGAGAATAACATGGGAATGAAAACTCAAATGGAAATTAACGCAAAACATCATTTACTACACAACGAGAAAGCTAAATGAAGATTCACAACATCACTGAGGCGTAAAGAAACCAAGACAAACATTGACCGTGGACAATGGGGTGTTTTTGTGAGTGAAACTCCAATTGTTACGTTCATCGTGATCATAAATTACATAAATAACAGGACAGCTTAATTTGTAGACAATTAAAAGAAATGATACAAATATGTGGATAACACCTAACAGAAGGTGATGGTGAAGTATGACCTTGAACTGAAAGGGTCTGTGAGGATCAAGGCCAAGAGAATGGTTGAGTGATGGGGAAAAGGTGAGGCCACGCCGGGTGGGGCAAGGTGTGCTTGCTCAAGCACTCGTCTCAAAAGAAAACTTGACCCATATGTCTATTCTGAGAAAGTAAATAATCATGCAAGAATTATATATGATATTCTAATCATATCTTGTCACATTTCATATCCTATCATATCATACCTTGTCACGTTACAAGGATATTATATTTTCTTTCTGCTTTGTTTTTTCATTGTAACTATACTCATCTAATCAAACAGCTGATTAGTAGTGGGGAGAAAGCATCTTACTCATCTGATCAAACAGTTGTACCGTAGCGAGGAAGTATCTTAGTCAAACATTTACTGACATACTCTGAAGTTTTCTCTGAGACAATTTTTTATATGAAGTGCAAGAATTTTTCAAGATATCAAGAAAATTTTAATTTTCTGCATTTAGCGTAAAATTTAATTTAATTGCACACACACACACACACACACACACACACACACACACACGCACACACACACACACACACACACACACACACACACACACACACACACACACACACACACACACACACACACACACACACACACACACACACACACACACACAGTGGAGGCTGACTCCATACACAGTTTCAAGTGTAGATATGATAGAGCCCAATAGGCTCAGGAACCTGTACACCTGTTGATTGACGGTTGAGAGGCGGGACCAAAGAGCCAGAGCTCAACCCCCGCAAGCACAACTAGGTGAGTACAACTAGGTGAGTACACACAGGGTCTGGTAGCTGAGTGGACAGCGTGCAGGACTCGTAGTTCTGTGGCCCGAGTTCGATTCCCTGACCAGGCAGAAACAAATGGGCAAAGTTTCTTTCACCCTGAGTGCCCCTATTATTTAATAGTAAATAGGTACCTGGGAGTTAGACAGATGTTACGGATCTGCTTCTTGGGTGTGTGTGTGTGTGTGTGTGTGTGTGGAAAAAAAATAGTTAGCAGTTATTAACAGTTGAGAGGCGGGCCGAAAGAGCAAAGCTCAACTACCGCAAGCAAAACTAGGTGAATACAAACACACACACACACACAATTAGGTGAGTACAATTAGGTGAGTACACACACACACACACACACACACACACACACACACACACACACACACACACACACACACACACACACACACACACACACACACACACACACACACACACACACACACACACACACACACACACACATACACACACACGAAAGGCGTGATCCTTGGGTCAATGCTCGATCCTGCAAGTACAAATAGGTGAGAACACACACACACGCCAACGGCCATACCACGTTGAGAACACCGCTTCTCGTCCGATCAGCGAAGTTAAGCAACGTTGGGTTGGGTTAGTACTTGGATGGGTGACCGCCTGGGAACACCAAATGCTGTTGGCGATAATGTTTTTCCTCCCTCCCCTTTCACTCCATACCCTCCCTGTCCCTCCCCCTTCACTAGATCCCCCGCCCCTCATCCCAGTATCCTCTGAGACCCTGTTATCCACCTCACAGGTCCTCACATCCATGGAACAGCCTCCCCCACCAGAAGAACACTCACCAAGGAGGCGATTTGAGAAGGGACAGAAGAAAGTGAGCCTCAAAGCGATGTACACTAACATAGATGGAATTACAAATAAAGCAAATGAGCTTGGAGAACGGGTACTAGAGGAAAACCCAGACATAATAGCCCTCACAGAAACAAAGCTCTCGAAAACGATAACAAACGCAGTGTTCCCACAGGACTATTATGTTATGAGGAAAGAGAGGGAAGGAAGAGGTGGGGGTGGTGTAGCTCTGCTGGTAAGAAAAGGCTGGGACTTTGAGGAGATGGATATTCAGGGCTGTGAAGGTTTCAGTGACTACATAGCAGGTACCGTAACAAATGGAGGGAAAAAAATTATAGTCGTAGTCATATATAACCCACCACCAAATGACAGAAGACATAGACAGGAATATGATAGAAACAACATGGCCACCATTAACATAATAGAAAGAGCAGCTTCTGTTGCTAGCAGGAATGGATCTGGACTACTAATTATGAGAGACTTCAGCCACGGGAAGATAGATTGGAAGAACAGAGACCCGCATGGAGGACCAGAAACATGGAGAGCTAAGCTGCTGGACGTGGCAACAAGAAACTTCCTAAGCCAGCACATCAAAGAACCAACAAGAATGAGAGGAGAAGATGAACCAGCAATGCTTGATTTGATATTTACCCTAAATGAGTGTGATATAAGGGAAGTTAAGATGGAAGCGCCCTTGGGAATGAGTGACCACAGTGTATTGAACTTTGAGTACCTGGTAGAGCTAGGACTTATCTCCCCCAAAAAAGAACTAGGAATCAAAAGGCTGGCATACCGAAAGGGGAATTATGAACAGATGTGAAGTTTCCTAAGTGAAATACCTTGGGACACAGACCTTAGAGATAAGTCTGTACAGGGAATGATGGACTATGTTACCCAAAAGTGTCAGGAGGCAGTAAACAGGTTCATCCCGGCCCAAAGGGAAAAATCCGAGAAGCAACAGAAGAATCCATGGTATAATAGGGCATGTATGGAAGCGAAGAAACTGAACAAAAGGGCGTGGAGGAACTTCCGGAATAACAGAACACCAGAAAGCAGAGAGAGATACCAGAGAACCAGGAATGCGTACATCAGGGTGAGAAGAGAAGCAGAGAAAAGTTTTGAAAATGATATAGCAAACAAAGCCAAGACCGAACCAAAGCTACTCCACAGTCACATCAGAAGGAAAACAACAGTGAAAGAACTGGTATTGAAACTTCGAACAGGCGAGGACGGGTATACTGAGAATGACAGAGAGGTGTGTGAAGAACTCAACAAGAGGTTCCAGGAGGTCTTCACAATAGAACAAGGTGAGGTCACTGTGCTAGGAGAAAGGGAGGTAAACCAGGTGGCCTTGGAAGAGTTCGAAATTACGAGAGAGGAGGTCAAGAGACACCTGCTGGATCTGGATGTTAGAAAGGCTGTTGGTCCAGATGGGATCTCACCATGGATTCTGAAAGAGTGTGCAGAGGCACTTTGCATCCTTCTCTTTCTTGCTTAATCTTTGTCACCTAATCATAGAATCCTATTAAGCCTGTAGGGCAAGATTTACCCTCCCTGAACCCATGTTGATGGGTTGTCACGAAGTCTCTTCTCTCCAGATGTGTTACTAGGTTTTTCTCACGATCTTCTCCATCACCTTGCATGGTATACAAGTCAAGGACACTGGCCTGTAGTTCAGTGCATCTTGTCTGTCACCCTTTTTATATATTGGGACCACATAAGCCGTCTTCCATATTTCTGGTAGGTCTCCCGTGTCCAGTGACCAACTATACACGATGGTGAGTGGCAAGCAAAGTGCTTCTGCACACTCATTCAATACCCATGGTGAGAAAGAGTGTGCAGAAGCACTTTGCTTGCCACTCTCCATAGTGTATAGTAGGTCACTGGAGCAGTAGGTGTTTTTTTTTGTGTGTGGGGGGGGGGGGGGGGGAACTGTAGTTAGTAACAGTTAGTTGATTGACAGTTGAGAAACGGGCCGAAAGAGCAGAGCTCAACCCCCGCAAGCACAGCTAGGTGTATACACACACACACACACACATACACACACACACACACACACACACACACACACACACACACACACACACACACACACACACACACACACACACACACACACACACACACACACACACACACACACACACACACACACACACACACACACACACACACACACATACACACACACAGGGGGGGGGGGGGGTCCTCGCGACCGAGTGGACAGCGCTCGGGGCTCATAATCCTAAGAGCTCGGGTTCGATTTCCGGCGGAGGCGGAAAAAATGGGCAGAGGAAGAATTGAAAAAAGTTTCTTTCTTACTAATGCACTCGTTCACTTAGTAGTAAATAGGTACGTAGGAGTTAGACAGCTGCTACTGGCTGCTTCCTGGGGATGTGTGTGTGTGTGTATGTTAGAGAGTAATGTATGTAGTAGACATAATAGAGGAAAAATAAATTGGTTAGAAAGGCGGAGTTCAAGAGCTAATAGCTCGATTCTGCAGATATAAATAGTAAATACATGGAGCCCAAGCTAACGCCACCATAAATAGCACCACTACATGCTAGAAATATATACAAAAGACAGATATAGGAAATTATTCTGAGAACAATCACTCAGAAAATTTAAGACATAAAGCAGCCAATTTAGAGAAAAGCATCATAGAAAATCTAATGATGAGAATCCAATTTTGCAATGTACGTATTTTGATCGGAGCGAACAACACAAAAGGAATATCTATGCACTGTCTACAATGGCTTACAATAAATCACATGAAGTGAAGGCGACAATTCAAGCATGCGTCTACCGGCGTCCTACACACTGGTCGACACACACAAACCACCCCATAAGTGTGTTTGTCCTGCTCTAGGTGGGCTAAACCCAGACGAACCCGACATTATATGTTGAACAAGGATTGCGGGTATCGCAGGTGTAGTGTAAACAAAATTTGATGGGTATGTGGTAAATAAAGCGGTATTTCAATAATTGGTTTAGTTTGAAGAAGCGACAAAATTGACCGCAAAGATAGAATTTATAATTATCGAGAAAAAACCCTCAGTGATATTCATAACTAAACTTAATACTGTATATGAATTCTTGCTGTTCATATCGACGTCTGTCAATCCACCGTTAGTAACACTTACGGCCAAAGGGGAGTACATAGGGATAATAAAAAAGAGACTATAAAGGAATTTAACATTCTTGTAACAGAATTTAACAACGGAATTTATCTGCTTGTAAAATAGATCAATTTTATATGCAAATATAGGACTACTCAAGAAAAAAAAGTCATAAGAAAAACCTACAAAAGACACAGAAAAATAATAATTGTGAGAAATTTCATCTGTAAAGAAAAACACTGGAGGGCTTATAAGACTGAATCCAAATCAAATTACAATAAATTACATTTTTTTCGTTAGAATATTTCTGAGTCAAAATGTAATGGAATTAACAAAAAATATGAACATAAATGTATCATCTCTTCTGTATCTAATTTTGACAAAAGAGAACAAATAATCAGTATGAATTATATAAATTCCCTCGAAAAATACAATCATCTTCTAATTGAGATGATGTATATAATTATCAACTGTGACAGATGAAGACAAAATAATACTTAAAATATATTTAACTATCAGAGAGTTATGCTGAACTAATGTAGAATTAAGAGTTACAAAGTAATGATATATGGAATTAATTATCTTTAATATATACGACAGAAGAACTTTGTACAATAAAAAGTGGTTGACAAAAGGCACTGTAAAGTTACGAAAAAGAAAGAGAAAGCTTGGAATCAGTTCAGGAAACACCCAGGCTTTCATGAAAGTTTACAAGAGAGAGCATTTATTTTCTTTTATTTTTAGACAGGAATAAAAATACAAAGAAAGAGAAGAGATCGTAAGAACATACGAATTAAGGAAACTGCAGAAGGCCTATTAACACCATACAAATCCGCTCATAATTATATCCATTCAATCTCATTCATATGTATTTCTAAACTACATGTGTAATACTCAAGTTACCCCCACAATTATTCTGTTGCCAGACTTGTTCTATATTATATCAACCACCCACATTCCAAACCTGAATCCACATTTAAACAATTTATATGTATTGTTTCGTGTTTTCTGTTCAACGAGGTTTCCCCACTATGACTTAACTTCATTATACTGATTGTTTTCCATTGAAATAACAATACCCTTATCCAAATGAGGATACTAATTTTACTGATTAGTCTTTCGCGAGGCATTGTATCAAATGATTTGCTGAAGTCAAGGCACACAACATCAAAAATCCTTTCCACTATTAGCTGCCAAAAATATGCTGATATAGAATGAAAGCAAATTCCTAAAAAAAAAAAAAATACGGGCTCACCATAGCTCGTGCTACATGAACACTTCGTACTGAGTAGCAAAATCTGGAACAACAACAACATCCTACAAAAAAGAGCGGCCATTTGTAAAACCGTGTTGTGAATCCCATATTAATCAATATTTTTCAAACTGCAGACGAATGGTTTTTGCGATAATCAATTCAAGGAATTTTCCCACAATAGACATTAAGCTAATTGGTTGTTAAACAATTTGGCTGATCAGATTTCAGGGAAAATTAAGATTAAAGACCTCCCCGAAACGCTATGCTTGCTAGTGGATTTTCAAGAACGCGAAAACTCTTGCATGTAAAAAAATAAATAAATAAATAAATAAGAAATTGGCGGATAGTTTGACTCACGTGATATATTTTCCTTCTTAAAGAGTGACACAACATTTGCAACTCTCGACGATTCAGGTACATTGTTCGACTGTAGGGAATCATTATATATATACAAAACAAAGGCTCTCATAATGTCGTGCTTACGACCCTGTTAAAGACGTCGTCTGGTCTTTGGGACTTTGTTTAACATATATCTTTCTGTTTGATAACTTCCTCCTGGTAACGACAATTAATGCACTTAACAAGAGTAGAGACGGTTAGTGTGAGGTGTATAGTGGTTAGGACAATCACGTGACAAGCTAGACGAACCGTCAGACAAAGGCGGAGAGGGTTGGGCAGGGAAAGAGAAGGGAGGAAAAGTGAGAGAGGGGGAGAGAGGCGGGAAGTTGGGGAAAGGAGAAGGGTGGAGGAGGGAGAAAGGGGGAGATGAGTAGAAGGGTGGAAAGGGGAGAAGGGAGGAGAAGGGTGGAGGGGGAGAAGGGTAATGATGGGTGAGAAACTGGAGAGGGAGGAGAACAGAAAAATGGAAGAGAGGGGAGACTGGAGAAGAGAGAGAGATGAAAGAGAGTGGGTAAATTAAGAGAGAGTGGCGATTGGGGAAGAGAGAGGGCGGAGGGGAAAGACCCGGACGCTGTACCCAAACCTAGTATAAACTACAGAATATATTTTTGAAAAATAAAATACATATACTTATAATTATTATTTGACAGTATGCAACGTCAAGACAACAATTGTTTTATAGAACAAGTGGCCCTATTGGCTCGCAACAAGAAATATATTTACCGAGCAACCAAAACCTTATATATTCTTATCTTTTTCACAAACTTATCTATTACTTTTATCGCATATTACACACTCTGGCGACATTTCATCTACTTATGAAAGTAATATAATATAATTATTGAGTAATTATAAATGGTAATGTTGAGTCGCTTCGTCTCCATTTGTAACTTATTTTTTCCTATCATTAGTGTGGTAGGCCACTGGTGTTGTGGTCCACTGGTGTTGTGGTCCACTGGTGTTGTGGTCCACTGGTGTGGTAGGCCACTGGTGTTGTGGTCCACTGGTGTGGTAAGCCACTGGTGTTGTGGTCAACTGGTGTGGTAGGCCACTGGTGTGGTAGGCCACTGGTGTGGTAGGCTACTGGTGTGGTAGGCTACTGGTGTGGTAGGCCACTGGTGTTGTGGTCCACTGGTGTGGTAGGCTACTGGTGTGGTAGGCCACTGGTGTTGTGGTCCACTGGTGTGGTAGGCTACTGGTGTGGTAGGCCACTGGTGTTGTGGTCCACTGGTGTGGTAGGCTACTGGTGTGGTAGGCCACTGGTGTTGTGGTCCACTGGTGTGGTAGGCCACTGGTGTTGTGGTCCACTGGTGTGGTAGGCTACTGGTGTGGTAGGCCACTGGTGTTGTGGTCAACTGGTGTGGTAGGCCACTGGTGTGGTAGGCCACTGGTGTGGTAGGCCACTGGTGTTGTGGTCCACTCGTGTGGTAGGCCACTGGTGTTGTGGTCCACTCGTGTGGTAGGCCACTGGTGTTGTGGTCCACTCGTGTGGTAGGCCACTGGTGTTGTGGTCCACTCGTGTGGTAGGCCACTGGTGTTGTGGTCCACTCGTGTGGTAGGCCACTGGTGTTGTGGTCCACTCGTGTGGTAGGCCACTGGTGTTGTGGTCCACTCGTGTGGTAGGCCACTGGTGTTGTGGTCCACTCGTGTGGTAGGCCACTGGTGTTGTGGTCCACTCGTGTGGTAGGCCACTGGTGTTGTGGGGCACTGATGTTGTGGGCCACTGGTCTTCTGGTCCATTTGTGTTCTTGCCCCAGTGCTGTTCCCATACATTGGTGCTCTGGTCCAATGGTGTTCTGGTTCACTGATGTTATGGATCAGTGTATTCTAGTTAAATGATGTTTCTAAGCCACTGGTGTTCTGGTCCAGTACTTCTGTTCTGGTCAACCTGTGTTCTGGGCAACTGGTGTTTTAATCTGCATGGAATTTCTTTTCATATCTCTTTCGTATTTAATTTTTATCAAGTGCTTCACAAGTTTTCCTTATGTTAATTTCCTGATTCCAAAAATTCCAGGAACAATGAAATACTCTTAAAAAAGAGAGAGCAAAATGTAATTAATTTTATTTTGATAACTTCCGTCGAGGTCATTATTATTTTGTTATTTTGACAGAAACTTTTATTGAAGCACCGGTTTCCCTGCATCTTCTCTTCAGTATAGGTCGCAGATCGAACATATCTAAAGCAATACGAACACAAGAACGTTTAACAAATAAAATTGGTTATGAAGAATTAATAATTGTTTGCATGGAATTCAATTATGATTTATATCAGCAAATCAATATATTATATTGATATTTAATATTACAGTGTGAGCGTCGCTGTAACGAACGTACGAAGAGAAATAGAAAGGATAAAGAGGGTGGGGCTCTTCGGAGGTCGAGGATCGTAAGTTCAGCTTAAGACACTGGCCTTGAAAATCAAAGGTAGTGAGAAATATAGGGCGAAGATTGCCTCAGAGAGTGAAGCTGGCAACTGTGTAGGAGTAGGCGTCTGGGGACTATATATACGTGGCCTCGGACAGTGTAGACATCAGTGTTTGAACACCTCAGCCAACATGAAGTTTGTGAGTACCTGAAATCTCTCATATATATATATATATATATGTCGTACCTAGTAGCCAGAACTCACTTCTGAGCCTACTATGCAAGGCCCGATTTGCCTAATAAGCCAAGTTTTCATGAATTAATTGCTTTTCGACTACCTAACCTACCTAACCTAACCTAACCTAACTTTTTCGGCTACCTAACCGAACCTAACCTATAGAGATAGGTTAGGTTAGGTTAGGTAGGGTTGGTTAGGTTTGGTCATATTTCTACGTTAATTTTAACTCCAATTAAAAAAAATTGACCTCTTACATAATGAAATGGGTTGCTTTATCATTTCATAAGAAAAAAATTAGAGAAAATATATTAATTCATGAAAACTTGGCTTATTAGGCAAATCGGGCCTTGCATTGTAGGCTGAAAAGTGAGTTCTGGCTACTAGGTACGACATATATATATATATATATATATATATATATATATATATATATATATATATATATATATATATATATATATATATATATATATATATATGTATATATATATATATATATCATTAATGTCATTAATTTTTTAAATTTTGAAAATTTTGATCAATGGTAATCATATATATTATAGTTAATAAATTTTAACATTTTCTTTATAATTTAAACTATTTAGACATTGCATTACACACCCCTAATATATGTGTCCTGTATAAAGTACCGCTAAAATAGTTACAATAAGTATAAGAAAAAATGCATATGCATGATTCATCATGCATATACATTTCGTTTAAAAAATAAATGAGCAATGCAACGAAGCTAAATGTAGTAAGGATTAGTGTTATATACAGAATTCATTTTAATTATTTCCTGTGACTAATTTCGGTGTGTTTGTTGTGCAGGTGATTCTCGCCGCTCTTGCCGCCGTGGCCACCGCTGCCCCCCAGGGGGGTTACGCCGCCCCAGCCGCTCCTTCTCGCTACAGTGAGTCTAGCGAGGAAATCCCCATCCTGAGGGACGACCGTATCCACGAAGAGGATGGCAGATACAACTTCGATGTCGAGACTGGCAATGGCATCAAGTTGTCCCAGTCTGGCTCTCCCGACGGTCCCGAAGGCGCTGTAGTCAAGTCCGGAAGCTATTCGTGAGTGCAATTACAAGATAATGATGGTGTGAGCTATTCTCAAATATCATATTAATCTAACAGAACACAGCGATGTATTCCACAGTTCTCAAGAGTATACTATATTACAGCTACACTGCTCCTGACGGCACACCCGTTCATGTGAAATTCGTCGCTGACGAGAACGGCTACCAGCCCGAGTCTGACCTGCTGCCAGTGGCTCCTGAGTTCCCCCACCCAATCCCCCAGTTCGTGCTGGACCAGATCGCCAAGGCTGCTGTGGAAGACGCTGCCGCTGCACGCTCTGGTCCCTCTGCCAGCTACGGTGCTCCTCAGTAATGTTTTTATTTTTGTTCTGGGAAAATAGCATAAAAGCTTCTTTTCTTTTAAATTAAAGAAGATTCAAAACTTATGCTGTACAAATATATGTATTTATGTACCAATATGTATTTATTATGCAAATCATAATAAATTTGCAAGATAAATTATAATGTTTAACATATCATCCAACATTTATTACTGGTTGTGAGTGGTGAAGAAAAATATTCAACGTTAAACGCCATATTTAACCATCAGCATCAGGTATCTTGCTTACGAAGGTACATTAAGAACACTGACTCTACTGATCTTTAATTTGTAAACGAAGGCGACGATGCTGATGGACAGAATGAAAAAAAAACACAAACAAAGAGTATATAAACAACTTGCAAAACAATTAAATCAAGCGAGAACTCGAAACAACGGGTGATAATATGAATAATTTAGATTTAAAAAGGCTACAAGTAAACTTTGGTCCAGGAATAGAGTCGTAAACTAGTGAAACAAACTCATTTATCGCAAATGATTTAATTTTGTTTTAAATATTATTAATATTATTATGCTCTATGGGTGTTTAAATATATATATATATATATATATATATATATATATATATATATATATATATATATATATATATAAATAACCTAAAAGGGTTACCACTTCTGGTGCAAGTGTAGGGACCCATAGCCTCGGAGAAGAAAATAATGAGTACTCAGAGAAGACCTTGTGCATCCTCACTGAACACTTTGATATTTTCTTCCCCTACCACTCCTATTCTTTTAGTGTGTGTGTGTATATATATATCTAACTTTATTTAAAATTTCATTACACAAAAAGGGTTACAACATTGGTTACATGCAAGGTACAAGACTACTTGTCACAAGACACTTATATATATATATATATATATATATATATATATATATATATATATATATATATATATATATATATATATATATATATATATATATATATTTATATATTATATATATATATATATATATATATATATATATATATATATATATATATATATATGTATATATATATATATATATATATATATATATATATATATATATATATGTATGTATATATATATATATATATATATATATATATATATATATATATATATATATATATATATATATATATATATATAATTTGCAATGTAAATATCTGAGTAACTACATAATCTAGGCAAATGCAACTAAACAGGAGTAAAATCTTGGTTTACAGCGTTGTGATTCGAACAGAAGTCGTCAGTGAAGCACTTGCTCCGGAAGTGTTCGAACGTCATGAGTTGTGAGTGATGTGTAAACCATTTTTTCATTCATCAACATGGGGTTAGGCGGGTGCATGGAATCACGTTTGGGTCTTTGTTTAGAGGACGGGTTGAAAATCTGCAAATTTAACCTTTAACCTTAAAGGACGGGTTGGGAAACAGTAGTAATACTGTTTCCCAGTAGGTAGAGCGGCAAGTACCAGTTTATGTGGTCGGCGGTTCGAGGTTCCGATTGTCTAAGTGAAGAGGAATAGGAGAGGAGCTATCAGAGAAAAGCGCCAAGCCCTTACGACTATATCGCACTTGGAAGGGATCAGGATAAGGATTTGGGATGGGTCGGGGGGAAGGAATAGTGCCCAACCACTTGCACGGTCGGGGATTGAACGTCGACCTGCATGAAGCGAGACCGTCGCCCTACCGTCCAGCCTAAGTGATTGGGTTGAAATGTTATTATGTTCGATAATAATGCAGAAGCATTTGATCAGCAGCTTTGGATGCATTATTGTATCTCAGCAGAAGACTGCAAAACTCCAGGTACCTAATAATAGCTGGATATATGTAACCTCTATCATTAGATACGGGACTTTTACATTAGTGTTTAAGGGAAATTCGAAGGCAATTAATACAGCTGATGCCATCTATTGGCAGAAAACAACACTATCAACAGGCCAAGTCGATAGCAGCCGTAAGATACATCTTATGTCATCCATCGCCATAAAATTACACTAACAACTAGCCACCCTATAAGATACAGCTGGTGCCATCTGTTGGCATAACATTGCACTATCAACAGGCCAACAGCAGCCCATAAGGCGGGTTGTTGTGCTGAAGGAAGAATTCCCGTGCTTGTATTTCATTGGTAGAAACTCGTTGTTGACATTCTCCACGACAGCCAATCACAGGAAAGGATTGGTAAAATGCTCAACTCTCTTAATAATATTTTCAACTTTAAGAACACTTGCGCCGTTTATTACATCCTGTTTCAATTCTAATCTTCCAAAAAAGTTAAGTTTTCAACCATTTGAAATGGTTAATTAAGTTAAATGAAATATTGCAGGATAATTTTTCTCATAAAAAAATGGCTTGGCTACCTAACCTGTGACGTCATCAGTTTGTGGGCTTTAGGCAAAATTCTGCCAATAGATGACACTTCTTGTCAAGTACACACATAATCATTTTCAAATTATTTACATCAGTCTGTTATATGTATACCAGCAGGAGTAGCAAGCAGTGCCTGCGATAGTCTGTCTCTCCCCCTCTCCCCATTCTCCCGTCTCCCCTACACCCTCCCCCATCTTACCCACTCCCCCGTCTCCCCTACACCCTCCCCCATCTTACCCCCCACTCCCCCGTCTCCCCTACACCCTCCCCCATCATACCCACTCCCCCGTCTCCCCTACACCCTCCCCCATCTTACCCACTCCCCCGTCTCCCCTACACCCTCCCCCATCTTACCCACTCCCCCGTCTCCCCTACACCCTCCCCCATCTTACCCCCCACTCCCCCGTCTCCCCTACACCCTCCCCCATCACACCATCCCCACACCCTTCCTGCCATTCCTCCTACTCCCTCTCTTCCCTGCCCGCCTTCCAACACGAACTGAGAGGCATTTCCTTTCATATAATTATAATTCATTATGTCGGGGGACAGGCAGTGTATACAGGTACTGTATACAGGTACTGTATACAGGCAGTGTATACAGGCAGTGTATACAGGTACTGTATACAGGTACTGTATACAGGCAGTGTATACAGGTACTGTATACAGGTACTGTATACAGGCAGTGTATACAGGTACTGTATACAGGCAGGGTATACAGGTACTGTATACAGGTACTGTATATAGGCAGTATATACAGGTACTGTATACAGGTACTGTATACAGGCAGTGTATACAGGTACTGTATACAGGCAGTGTATACAGGTACTGTATACAGGCAGTGTATACAGGTACAGTATACAGGCAGTGTATACAGGTACCGTATACAGGCAGTGTATACAGGTACTAAATACAGGCAGGTGTATACAGGTACTGTATACAGGCAGGTGTATGCAGGTACTGTATACAGGCAGTGTATACAGGCAGTGTATACAGACAGTGTATACAGGTACTGTATACAGGCAGTGTATACAGACAGTGTATACAGGTACTGTATACAGGCAGTGTATACAGACAGTGTATTCAGGTACTGTATACAGGCAGTGTATACAGTGTATACAGGTACTGTATACAGGCAGTGTATACAGGTACTGTATACAGGCAGTGTATACAGGTACTGTATACAGGTACTGTATACAAGCAGTGTTTACAGGTACTGTATACAGGCAGTGTATACAGGCAGTGTATACAGGTACTGTATACAGGTACTGTATACAGGCAGTGTATACAGGTACTGTATACAGGTACTATATACAGGCAGTGTATACAGGCAGTGTATACAGGTACTGTATACAAGCAGTGTATACAGGTACTGTATACAGGCAGTGTATACAGGCAGTGTATACATGTACCGTATACAGGTACTGTATACAGGCAGGTGTATACAGGTACTGTATACAGGCAGTGTATACAGGCAGTGTATACAGGCAGTGTATACAGGCCTGTATACACTGTATATATATATACAGGTACTGTATATATATATACAGTACATGTTAGGCTGCTATCGAGGTCCTCCCTCTCCCCTTCCCCAGGGTCGACTTACTGACCGTCCTCACCATGTAGCCACACAACATGCTGACTAGTCTCTTAGTACCTATTTATTGCTAGGTGGACAGGGGTATAAGGTGACAGAAAACACGCCCAACCCTCTCTGTCCCAATGGGAGATCCGAACCCGGAATTCTTGATTGTAGATCGAAAACGAACCAGGCTGTACTACTGGGCCCTCCAGGATATATAATAGGAGGGCATTCGGGTAGTGTCCGGGATACTCTCTCTCTCACTTCTTCCCTGTTCTTTACCCTCTATCCTAACTTCCCCTCTCTTACCTTCCCCCTCCCTTCTTTCCCTCTTTCCTTTCCTTTCTCCTCTCTACCCTCACTCCTCATATCCTTATCTTTTCCCCACTCCAACCTCGAAAATTTCCTCCCCTCAAAAATGGATTTTTTTCCATTTATATATATATATCTGTGTGAAAAGTGTACTCGGCTGACCGCGTTCTCTTCCTCACTATTCTCCCTATCACCCTTATATTTCCCTCGTCCCCATCCCATTGGTCCAACTCTCCCCTTTCTCTCAGAAAATGTATTAATATGAAATATCCTCTCCCCCGATCTTCCCTCCCTTTCTCCACCTTCTCTTCCCTTTCTCCTCTTCTCTACCTTTCTCGGCCCCCTTTCCTCCCCTCTTCCCCTCTGAAGAGGGGAAGTCAGTGAGGCCCGGCGCCTCACTGGAGTTAGCCTCACTCAGCTGAGCATAGTGATTTGTGTATTTAGGAGATCGGTGTCTACCCCTGTTGCCTCCTTAAGAACAATTGGCTCCTATTGCGACACTCATGCAGGAAATCCTGTAAAGTATGAAATTTTGGTTTTGTTTTTCAGATCGTTTTTCGACAGTTTCCATCTGTTCGTAACATGTTCCGAGAGCGAAAGGAGATTGAGAAGAGAGAGAGAGAGAGAGAGAGAGAGAGAGAGAGAGAGAGAGAGAGAGAGAGAGAGAGAGAGAGAGAGAGAGAGAGAGAGAGAGAGAGAGAGAGAGAGAGAGAGAGAGACAGACAGACAGACAGACGGACAAACGGACAGACGGACAGATGGACAGACAGACAGACGGACAGATGGACAGACAGACAGACAGACGGACAGACAGACAGACAGACAGACAGACAGACAGACAGACAGACAGACAGACAGACAGACAGACAGACAGACAGACAGACAGACAGACGGACAAATGGACAGACGGACAGATGGACAGACAGGCAGACGGACAGACAGACAGACAGACAGACAGACAGACAGACAGACAGACAGACAGACAGACAGACAGACAGACAGACAGACAGACAGACAGACAGACAGACAGAGAGGAATGGGAGATGGATTGGGAAGGAGGTAAGGGAATAGGGAGATGGAAAGAAGGGGGTGGCAGAGAGAGGGAGGGTCAAGTGGGAAGTGGTGAGAGAAGTGTAGCTGGAAAGGGGGGAGGGAGTGGTGAGGGGAGAGGAGAAAGTAGAAGGGAAGAGGAGAGAGTGCGCAGAGCGGGAGAGGGGGGAGGGGGAACCATTGGAGGAAAGGGAAAAAGGATGATGTAGGGGAGAGGAAGAGGCGAGGTGAGGGGTGAGGGAAGGAGAGGGGAGAATGGTGAGGGAAAAGAGGAGAGAGATGGAGGCGAGAAGAGAAATAGGAAGAGAGACCTGAACACCTCGTGGTATCCTCTTGTGTACAGCTATAGGAAGGGAACTATCAGGAGAGAGCGCCAAGCTATTATGACTATATAGCACTGAATGGGATGGGGTCAGGATAAGGGTTTGCGATGGGACGGGGGGAAGGAATGGTGCCCAACACTTGGACGGTCGGGGATTGAACGCCGACCTGTATGAAGCGAGACCGTCGCTCTACCCTCTAGTCCAAGTGGTTTGACATACAGCTATAGGAAAGAATGCATTTTTGTATATCCTTATGTCCGGGGTTTTGTGTATGATGAATTGGTGGCAGGTGGCTGTCAGAGACAGGTTGGGGTCAGACTCATTTCTTTCCTCTAATTGGATTGGTTCCTATTGCGACACCCAGCGAAAACCTTAACGTGAAATAGAGGTTCGGTTTACCATACAGTTTATCTGCAGATTTCAACTGTTCATCACAAAGTCAGTTTGCAAGTCCCGGTGACGGATCACATGCTCCTGTTTGATAAACCATCCTGCGAGATGAGAATTTATACTATCATATAGCTAGCTCTTAATACAACTATTCTTTTGTTTTACACTGGCGGGTACAGGAACAGACAGCTTCTGACTCCTCTAGCAAGACGAGAGCTTCCCCATCCCATAGTTCACGTTAAGCCATAACCAATCTTTTATCCTGGAACACAACCCGCCAGTCAGTAAACAAATTGATACCAATTACTGTTGGGTGCAGTCAATCCTTTCTATCCAGGACTCGATCCAATACACATCGCTTACAAGGCTCGGGGTGAATGTGTTACCACAGCGCCACCATATAGTCCTTGGTAGCTGCTGCATAAATGTAGATGTATGTACATGTGTTTAAAAAAAATCCGTGACCCACAGCAATTTTACAGTCTTACATTTAAATAACAATAGTAAAAATAACGTTCCGGTTAATGTGTTTGCTTGGGCGTATATTGCATGTATTTACCTAGTTGTACTCACCTATTTGTGCTTGCGAGGGCTGAGCTCTGGCTCTTTGGTCCCGCCTCTCTACCGTCAATCAACAGTGTACAGGTTCCTGAGCCTATTGGGCTCTATCATATCTGCACTTGAAACTGTGTATGGAGTCAGGCTCCACCACATCACTTCCTAATGCATTCCATTTGTCAACCACTTTGATACTAAGGGAAGTGTGTGTGTGTGTGTGTGTGTGTGTGTGTGTGTGTGTGTGTGTGTGTGTGTGTGTGTGTGTGTGTGTGTGTGTGTGTGTGTGTATGTGTGTGTGTGTTTGTGTATTCACCTAGTTGTATTCACCTAGTTGTGTTTGCGGAGGTTGAGCTTTGCTCTTTCGGGCCGCCTCTCAACTGTCAATCAACTGTTTACTAATTACTTTTTTTTTTCTCCACACCACACACACACACACACACACACATACACACACACACACACATACACACACACACACACACACCAGAAAGCAGCCCGCGACAGCTGACTAACTCCCAGGTACCTATTTACTGCTAGGTAACAGGGGCATTCAGGGTGAAAGAAACTTTGCAAATTTGTTTCTGCTTGGTGTGGGAATCGAACCCGCACCACAGAGTTGCGAGTCCTGCGCGCTATCCACCATGCTACCAGGCCCCCTAGGGGGGGGGGGCCTGGTTTGTGTGTGTGTGTGTGTGTGTGTGAGGGAGAGAGAGAGAGAGAGAGAGAGAGAGAGAGAGAGAGAGAGAGAGAGAGAGAGAGAGAGAGAGAGAGAGAGAGAGAGAGAGAGAGAGAGAGAGAGAGAGGTGCCGTTGGTGGTCTTACTGTAATGTACAAGACTAACATTCTCAAAGCTCCGGACCTGGCCCTACTCCGTGGACAACCAGAAGTTGGCAACAGTAGCACTAGGCTCTCAACCTTCTACAGTCTCATACTGGATCTGCCTTTCTCAAGAACATCAGCGATAATTCATTCCTAGGCTGACTCGCATCTATAATTTGTTCGCTCAACAGGTTGATACACGGGAGATCAGGTCAACTGATAACATGAAGGCTCTGGCCCACAGTTGGCTTTAAGCTCATTCTGTTCCTTATATGTTTGTTACCTAATGCTGTTAATGAATAAAGTTTATCCCTATTGATGCTTATAATAGGCTCCTGAAATGAATGGGTCTTTAGGATTAGGTTTCAAATGAGCTGAGGCAGGATTACAGCTCTTGCTTGCAGTTTCACCAGGTGCTTTATATAATAGGTCACTATGTGGTAGTTAGCTTCAAAGTACAATTTCATGAAATAAATGAGTCTTCAGGAACAGGCTTCAGATGAGTTGAGGCTGGATAACAGCTCTTGCTTGCAGTTTCACTAGGTACACCACCAAATGACAGCCCTACTGAACCCTAGTCTTAGTTGAAAAAAGAGTGAGAGAGAGAGAGAGAGAGAGAGAGAGAGAGAGAGAGAGAGAGAGAGAGAGAGAGAGAGAGGGAGAGAGAGAGAGAGAGAGAGAGAGAGAGAATGAGAGAGAGACAGACAGACAGAGACAGACAAAGACAAACAGACAGATAAACAGTCAGACAGACAGACAGACAGACAGACAGACAGACAGACAGACAGACAGACAGACAGACAGACAGACAGACAGACAGACAGAATAAGTACAAAGTGGGAGTGAGGAAGAAAGTGTGAAAGAGAAAGAGAAGGAAAGATTAGATAGGGGGAATTAGACGGGTATTTACTAAATGGGGAAGTACTCCAAATAATTAATTCAGTATGAAGAAGAGACATAATTGATAGAGAAGAAAGTATTTGTAATTATCAAGAAACAATCCACAGTGCGATATTGATGACAAAAACTAGACAATGTAGACGGTCTTCAACTTACTCTCGATGTCCTTCAACCCACCGTTAATATCACCTAGGGCCAAAATGAATTACATAGGGAAAAGATATAACAGGTTACTTTAAGAGGTATATATCAATTATCTGCTTGTAAATAAAAGATAACGTTAATATGATACTGCAGGAATACTCAAGAAGAAAAAATTACTATTAAAAACCTAACAAATGAAAAGAAAAATAATTATAGTGGAAAATTTCAACTGTAAAGAAAAAGACTGGAGGGCTTATAAGGCTGGAACTACAAACAAATGAAAAATTAAATTCGGAAGTTTGGTGATGAGCTCATTTCTATGCCAAAATGCAATTGAAATAACAAAAACAAAGACAGGAATGTGCATTTTCTTCTATAACTATTTTTGACAAAAGTTGAACAAATCATCAATTATTGCAGATGAAGACACAATAATACTGCAAAGAAACCTAACTATTAAAGAGTAAAGCATGTTGAACTAATGCAGAGTTAAGAGTTACAAAGTAATGATATATGCCATAAATTATCTTCACTGTATACGCCCGGAGAACCAGGAGGAATAAAAAGTGGTTGGCTTGGAACAGGTATTGAAAAGCTGTGAAAATTTGAGAGAAAGCTTGGAATCAGTTCAGGAAACATTCAGACTTATCAAAGAGTTTAAAAGCAGAGAATTTTTTTTTATTCTTGCAGAAACAAATAAAAAAAACAATATGCGAAGATAACAAAAGAGTTAAAGACACGGCAGGTGGCATACTGGCTCTCATACGAGGCAGTTCCTATTATATCCGCTCAGACTTACTAATATAGTTTAAGGTACGCCAGAAACACTTAAGATATGCCATCTATTATGTTACATGGAAACTTGTTCCATAGATAATCCACCCGAATATCAACCAGTATTTACCCATGTCTTTCTTGAACGTAAAATTATGCTATTTATATCCATTGTTTCATGTTCTATTTTGAATGGGTATATCACCTTGTTAATATTCCTGTTGTTATACTTTTATTAATTTGCATATTTCAGTCATGTCATCCATAAGTCCCGCTCGTCTAGAAAACGCATATTAGTTTTTTTTTCATCTGTATTCATATGAAAGGTTTCTAATTCTAAGGATTAACTTTGTCATCCTTCTCTGAACACGTTCAAGTGCGTTCATATACATTCTATAGTTTGTAGACCAAAAGTGAACGGTATAATCAAAATGGTGACGAACAAAAGCTGAAGAATAACATTAGATGTTTTTCTGCTAACGTTTCTGGAAATATATCCCGGTATTTCTTTTGCCTTATTCCTAACATTTATGCATTGATTTTTTGGCTTTAGATAATCATTTAGATTATTATCATTTAGTATAATTATTTAGATAATTTAGATTAATCAAGATTAATCATTTAGATTAATCATTTAAGATAATCATTTAGATAATTTAGATTAATCATCATGTTTTTGTTCACTGGTCCTATGGTCGGTTGGGGTTCTGGTCCACTAAAATTCTGTGGCCAGATTCACGAAAGCACTTACGCAAGTACTTAGGAACGTGTACATCTTTCCTCAATCTTTGACGGCTTTGGTTACATTTATTAAACAATTTACAAGCATGAAAACTTGCCAATCAACTGTTGTTATTGTTATAAACAGCCTCTTGGTGCTTCGGAGCTCATTAACTGTTTGATAATTGGAAACAAAGCCGCCAAAGATTGAGAAAAGATGTACAGGTTCGTAAGTGCTTTCGTGAATCTGGCCCCTGGTCCATTGGTGCTCTATTCGACTGGGGTTCTTGTCCAATGATGTTCTGCTCAACTGGAAATCTTGTTCACCAGGATTCTGGTCCAATGATGTTCAGATCCACTGCTGCTCTGGTACACTAGCATTCTGGTACATTTGTATTTTGGTCCATTTTGTTTTCTGGTTCACTGGTGCTCTGGTCCATTGGTGTTCGGACCCAATGGTTTTCTGGCCAAGTGCTGCTCCGTTCCAGTAGTATTCTAGTGAAGTAGTATTCTGGTCAAATGATGCTCTGATCCACTTGTATTCTGATCCTAGAGTGCGCTGACCCACTTATGTTCTAGTCTACCTGTGTTCAGGCCCACTGGTGTTCTGGTTCCCCTCGTACGTTAGTCTGCAATGGATTCTTTTTCTCAGTTCCTTTGTTTATGTCAAATTTTTGCCAAGCGCTTCACAAACTTTTCCTTATATTAATTTCCTCATTCCAAAAATTACAAGAACTACGAATAACTCTTAAGAATGAGAGCATGTTATTTTATAATAAAATAAAATATTGGAATGGATTGTAATTTTTTTATATTAATAACTTCTGTCGAGGTCAAATTCATTATGTTATTTAGACTGGAACTATTACTGAAGTGTCTATCTGTCACCCTCCAACCACTCGTTAGTATGGGTCGCTGATCCAAGTTAATTAAAGAAACACGAACCTCAAAACATTTACTATTAAATTTTTGTTGTGAAGTATTAATAATTGTTTGCAGGGAATTCATTGATGATTTGTATCAGCAAAACAATATATTACAAAAATGTTTTATTATCATGTGAGCGTCGCTGTAACGAAAGTACGAAGAGAAGTAGAAAGGATAAAGAGGGTGGGGCTCGTCGGAGGTCGAGGATCGTAAGTTCAGCTTAAGACACTGGCCTTGAAAAATCAAAGGTAGTGAGAAATATAGGGCGAAGATTGCCTCAGAAAGTGAAGCTGGCAACTGCGTAGGTGTAGGCGTCTGGGGACTATATATACGTGGCCTCGGACAGTGTAGACATCAGTGTTTGAACACCTCAGTCAACATGAAGTTTGTGAGTACCTGAATACATACATACATATATATATATATATATATATATATATATATATATATATATATATATATATATATATATATATATATACATATATATATATATATATATATATATATATACATATATATATATATATATATATATATATATATATATATATATATATATATATATATATATATATATATATATATATATACATATATCATAAATTATTTAAAATTTCAAACATTTTGATCAATGGTAATCATATAAATTTTTAGTATATAAATATTATAAGCAAACAATTTTCTTTACAACTTAAACTATTTTGACATTGCATTACTCACCCTAATATATGTCTCCTATGAAAAGTGATGCTAAAATAGTTACAATATTCATAAGAAAGCTTTATCATTCATATGCATTTAGTTTAAAAGAAAAAATGAGCAATGCAACGAAGCTAAATGGAGCAAGAGTTTTATAGAGAAATTCTTGTTAATTATTTCTAGTAATTAATTTCGGTGTGTTTGTTGTGCAGGTGATTCTCGCCGCTCTGGCCGCCGTGGCCACCGCTGCCCCCCAGGGGGGTTACGCCGCCCCAGCCGCTCCTTCTCGCTACAGTGAGTCTAGCGAGGAAATCCCCATCCTGAGGGACGACCGTATCCACGAAGAGGATGGCAGGTACAACTTCGATGTCGAGACTGGCAATGGCATCAAGTTGTCCCAGTCTGGCTCTCCCGACGGTCCCGAAGGCGCTGTAGTCAAGTCCGGAAGCTATTCGTGAGTGCAATTACAAGATAATGATGGTGTGAGCTATTCTCAAATATCATATTAATCTAACAGAACACAGATATGTATTCTACAGTTCTCAAGAGTATTCTATATTACAGCTACACTGCTCCTGACGGCACACCCGTTCATGTGAAGTTCGTCGCTGACGAGAACGGCTACCAGCCCGAGTCTGACCTGCTGCCAGTGGCTCCTGAGTTCCCCCACCCAATCCCCCAGTTCGTGCTGGACCAGATTGCCAAGGCGGCCGCAGAAGACGCTGCTGCTGCACGCTCTGGTCCCTCTGCCAGCTATGGTGCTCCTCAGTAATGTTTTTATTTTTGTTCTGGGAAAATAGCATAAAAGTTTCTTTTTTAACTTAAAGAAGATTCAAAACTTATGTTGTACAAATATATGTATTTATGAACCAATATGTATTTATTATGCAAATCATAATAAATTTGCAAGATAAATTATAATGTTTATCATCCAACATTTATTAGTGGTTGTGAGTGATGAAGGAAAATATTCAACGTTAAACGCCAAATTGAACCTTCAGCATCAGGTATCTTGCTTACGAAGGTACATTAAGAACACTGACTCTACTGACCTTGAATTTGAAAAGGAAGGCGACGTTGCTGATGGACAGAATGAAAGAAAAGCACATACAAGGAGGATATTAAGAACGTGTAAAACAATTAAATGAAGCGAGAACTCGAAACTACGGACTAAAATATGAATAATTTATACATGAAAGGGCTACAAGTAAACTTTGGTTCAGCAAAGAAGTCTGTAATATATATATATACTGTATATATATATATATATATATATATATATATATATATATATATATATATATATATATATATATATATATATATATGTATAAATATATATATATATATATATATATATATATATATATATATATATATATATATATATATATATATATATATATATTTATATTTTATATGTTTTACCTAGTAGCCAGAACGCACTTCTCGGCCTACTACTATGCAAGGCCCGATTTGCCTAATAAGCCGAGTTATTTTCTTTTTTTCTTCAAAAAATTGTTTCCAATTGGTTTACTTGAAATATTATTAATATATTATATTAAGTGCTTTATTATGCATTTGATGGTTACAAGATATACATGGGTTGATACAAAAATAATAATGCAAAAAGGTGCTTAAAAGTTATGGATCTCTTGAAAAACACAACAATGGGAAACATTGATGAATGTCACAGACGGGTTCGATCATTGTTGCAAGTCAAACACTTCTTCGAATTCCTCTGAAGTTGGACTAGTGCCCAAGACGCAACAGGCATTTCCCCTCTGAATCGCAACACTGAGGCGCTGGAACAAGAAACTTTTTGCTCTCTGGTCTTTTGTAGCGCTGATCAATTTGTCCCCCAATTCCTTCAGGAACTTCAATGCATATTTTCCCCACGAACCGAGGGTCTCCGAGCTGATCGGAACAAAGCTGTAGCAGTGTGCTAGACCTCTGTATTTAATAATTTTCTGCGATTCCCTGAAAGAAGCAGCACCACCGCTTTCACGTGTGCTGTAGTGGAGGTAGGTACTGGCCAGTGTGGCAGCGCACGTGTAGTCCCATACCACTTGCTTACCATCCTTCCAAGGTAGCAAGGTGACCCCATCAGGGCGCTTCTGAGGGTCGTTAGGTCTGGATAAGTGTGGTTCTCTTTGTGCCGGGCAGCGGGCTGTGGCGAGGCTCCTCTTGATGATGTCGTTGACTTCTTCATGTCTTGCAATTTTACCCTGTGATTTACGACATACCAGACCATGACGACCATATAGGTCTGCCATCGCAGTTCCGCAGATGCACCTATGTTCGGTGAGGATGGGGGCGGCAAGGCGAAGGGCAACTCCAATGCGGAGAGCGTCATGACTGAGGCGAGTTCCCAGGGCTGCATTGGGCACAGCAAATAAAAAATCCCCGGCGTGGGGTGCTGTTACCGCTAGGAGTAATTCTAGTAATACTTAATAATACTACTTAATAACTTAATAAGTAATACTTACTTATATTAAGAACATAAATTATTGACTTAGTTATGTTAGCTTACGTTAGGTTAAGATAGGTTAAGTTGGGTTAAGTAGGGTTGGTTAGATTCGGTCATATATCTACATTAGTTTTAACTCAAAAAAGAACTTTATCCCTTAAAAAAATTAACTCATACATAGTGAAACGGATAGCTTTATCATTTCATAATAAAAAAAATAAAAATATATATAAATTCTGATAAACTTGGCTTATTAGGCAAATCGGGCCTTGCATAGTAGGCCGAGTATTGCATTCTGGTTACTAGGTTCAACATTATATATATATATATATATATATATATATATATATATATATATATATATATATATATATATATATATATATATATTATTATATTTTGGTAGCAGTCTTTCCTGTAGACATATATTATTGAATATGACCGAAAATTTTTCGGTCATATTCAATAATATATATATATATATATATATATATATATATATATATATATATATATATATATATATATATATATATATACAGAGAGAGAGAATATTTTGCTATATGTAATTATTTTTTAAACATTTTTTAATTAACATTAAGGATAAATAAGGGATTAAACGGTTTGAACCATGACCTAACATGATCTTTTAATGCATGAGAGGCATTATTGAAAGTTCCGCTCCCTCCCCTTCCCCCCCCCCCCGATGGAATTACTGACTGTTCCTGTGATGCAACCCCATAGTAAGCTAACTCCTGGGAACCTATTTACTTCTAGGTGGACAGGGGCATAAGACGACAGGAATAAGATAATGAAAGTGTTTATCTCACAGGTAATAATGCAGAAGCATTTGATCAGCAGCTTTGGATGCATTATGATATCTCATCATCAGAGGATAAAGGAACTGCAAAGATCTAGGTTCATATGCAAGTTTATTGAGACAATAAAATATATCTCAAAGGGATAGAATAGCTTGGGCTATTTCTACCCTCCTCTATTTCAAGTTCCTCAAGCGGGCACAAATCACATTACAAAATATCACATTTTACATTGCAGGTTAAAATAGTAAACAAAGCAGATAAGTGTTACACTCTTGGAGAAAAGTGCTTGTAACTCCTAAGTATTCTGTCAATCACACCATTGTCACACATTGAAACAATTTGATGTGGTACACTACTTATTTCCTTATTTCTATAGTTATCAATCAGTTGTCACTGTAATACATAATGTTCTAAGTTGTGGGCGTGCGGCATACTACATAATTTACACTCCTTATGTCAACAACTGACAACAACACCGTATTGCCAGGTATATTTGAATCCTACTCTTAAAATCATGTAAATTGATTTTTCCAAGTAAACATTCATCTACCATAAGTGAAGGACGAATTTGCATTTATTATTGCATAATACTTACGTGTGTTACTGCTGTCCACCAGTGCGGTTCTTTCAACTATTTTTTCAACCTCGTGGATCACCTTTATTCTTGTCTTTATTTGTTTCAAAGTTTTCTGACCCGAAGCTCCAGGTACCTAATAATAGAAGGATATATAACCTCTATCATTAGGTACGGGACTTATACATCAGCGTTCAAGGGAAATTCGAAGGAAATAATACAGCTGAGGCCATCTATTGGTAGGAAAGTACACTATCAACGAGGCCAGGTTGATAGCAGCCGTAAGATACAGCTGATGCCATCTATCGCCCTAAAATTACACTAACAACTAGCCACCCTATAAGATACAGCTGGTGCCATCTGTTGGCATAACATTGCACTATCAACAGGCCAACAGCAGCCCATAAGGCGGGTTGTTGTGCTGAAGGAAGAATTCCCGTGCTTGTATTTGATTGGTAGAAACTCTTTGTTGACATCCTTCCTGACGGCCAATCACAGGAAGGAATCGGTAAAATGCTTCACCCACTTAATAACATCTTCAACTTTTGGACTCCTGGTTACACCTTGACGCCGAGTGGACGTCAGGACTCCTCCGATTGGAAGCCGCCTGATCACGTCTTGTTTTCTCGTTTTGGCTTTGCTACTGCCGTTTGGCATACCTATTCAACGGTCCGGTTGTTCGACGCCTGGCGCACATATCGCCTTGGGTCACGGGATTGTTGATAGTTTTTTTGACGTGTACTGGCTGGTTCTCCAGGCGGGGTAACGGTGTTCGGGGGCCGGCTTGGCCGAGAAGTGCCGGGGGTTGGCAGGTCTTTGTGGGCTCCTGGTGTGCCCTCAGCCGTGGTGGGCGGCCGGCTTTTGCTCTGTCGGAGGACACTGGATGACTTTTTGCGTTTAAGTTGAGAGCCGAGTTTTGCTTTTGCTACCAGGTGTTCTCTGTGTGGAGCGGGGCCGGTGCTTGTCACCCTGAGGGACTCCTGGGGCTCCCCAATCATCTGCTCGTCTGTGCGTTTATTTGCCGTATGGTATGTCAGTTTCTAGTGATTGGCGTCACTTGTTTCGCGTTTTGGCGTTTCACCTTTCCTGGCTTCGCGATTCATCCTTAACGGGTACGCCGGGGCGCATCCGATCCCACGATCGTCGTCGCCCCTAAATCAACAACAACAACAACAACATCTTCAACTTTAAGCACACAAGCGCCGTTTATTATATGCTGTTTCAACTCTTATCTTCCAAAAAGTTAATTTTTCAACAATTTGAAATGGTTATTTAAGCGATAATGAAATATTGCCAGATATTACAGGTGTTATAAAAAATGACTTGGCTGGTCGGCCGAGTGGACAGCACGCTGGACTTGAGATCCAGTGGTCCTGGGTTCGATCCCAGGCGCCGGCGAGAAACAATGGGCAGAGTTTCTTTCACCCTATGCCCCTGTTACCTAGCAGTAAAATAGGTACATGGGTGTTAGTCAGCTGTCTCCTGGGGGTGCAGGCCTGGTCGAGGACCGGGCCGCGGGGACACTAAAAAAAAAAAAGCCCCGAAATCATCAATCATCTCAAGATATACCTAACCTGTAACGTCATCAGTTTGTAGACTTTATGCTAATTTCTACCAAAAGATGAAACTTCTTGTTAAGTGCACTCGCAATCAATTTCAAATTATTTACATCAGTCTATTATATGTATACCAGCAGGAGTACCGAGCAGTGCCTGCGATAGTCTGTGTCTCCCCCTCTCCCCACATCCCCCCTCTTCCCTTCCCCTGTCTGCTTTTCCTTCTCGTCTCTTCCCTCACCTTTTCTCTCTACCACCCCCCACCTCTTTCCAGCTTCGTACACAGACCTTTTCATACATATATATATATATATATATATATATATATATATATATATATATATATATATATATTATATATATATATATATATATATATATATATATATATATATATATATATATTATATATATATATATATATACATATATATATATATATATATATATATATATATATATATATATATATATATATATATATATATATATATATATATATATATATATATATATATTTATATATATGTCGTACCTAGTAGCCAGAACGCACTTTTATGCCTACTATGCAAGGCCCGATTTGCCTAATATGCCAAGTTTTCCTGAATTATTTGTTTTTCGACAACCTAACCTACCTAACCTAACCTAACCTAACTTTTTCGGCTACCTCACCTAACCTAACCTCTAAAGATAGGTTAGGTTAGGTTAGGTAGGGTTGGTTAGGTTTGGTCATATATCTACGTTAATTTTAACTCCAATAAAAAAAGTTAATTTTAACTCCAATAAAAAACCCATACTCCCAGGAGCAACTGGTATGTACAAGACGCCTTAATCCACTTGACCATCACGACCGTGATGTATGGGTTCGAGTCACTTCTGGGGTGTGAGTTTTCAGTTGCATATTGTCCTGGGGACCATTCAGGCTTGTTCGCATTTGTGTTCCTCACGTGTGCCCCAAAGAATGAGGTGATTTGGTAAAATGCTATGCCCAAGATTACTATCCGAGTGCCGGCGGTGGGGTGGTTCAAATAGCCTCGGCTATCACCTCATTTTGTCCGGTCGTGATGGTCAAGTGGATTAAGGCGTCTTGTACATACCAGTTGCTCCTGGGAGTATGGGTTCGAGTCACTTCTGGGGTGTGAGTTTTCAGTTGCATATTGTCCTGGGGACCATTCAGGCTTGTTCGCATTTGTGTTCCTCACGTGTGCCCCAAAGAATGAGGTGATTTGGTAAAATGCTATGCCCAAGATTACTATCCGAGTGCCGGCGGTGGGGTGGTTCAAATAGCCTCGGCTATCACCTCATTTTGTCCGGTCGTGATGGTCAAGTGGATTAAGGCGTCTTGTACATACCAGTTGCTCCTGGGAGTATGGGTTCGAGTCACTTCTGGGGTGTGAGTTTTCAGTTGCATATTGTCCAGGGGACCATTCAGGCATGTTCGCATATATATATATATATATATATATATATATATATATATATATATATATATATATATATATATATATATATATATATATATATATATAAACTGCAAACTCCACACCCCAGAAGTGACTCGAACCCATACAATGACGACCGTACAATAGATGATGATAGCCGAGGCTATTTGCCCATCATCATCATGCCTTGGGACCATTCAGGTTTGTTCGCATATATATATATATATATATATATATATATATATATATATATATATATATATATATATATATATATATATATATATATATATATGTCGTACCTAGTAGCCAGAACGCACTTCTCAGCCTACTATGCAAGGCCCGATTTGCCTAATAAGCCAAGTTTTCATGAATTAATTGTTTTTCGACTACCTAACCTAACCTACCTTTTCGGCTACCTAACCTAACCTAACCTATAAAGATAGGTTAGGTTAGGTTAGGTAGGGTTGGTTAGGTTCGGTCATATATCTACGTTAATTTTAACTCCAATAAAAAAAATTGACCACATACATAATGAAATGGGTAGCTTTATCATTTCATAAGAAAAAAAAATTGAAAAAATATATTAATTCAGGAAAACTGGGCTTATTAGGCAAATCGGGCCTTGCATTGTAGGCCGAGAAGTGCGTTCTGGCTACTAGGTACGACATATATATATATATATATATATATATATATATATATATATATATATATATATATATATATATATATATATATATATATGTATATATATATATATATATATATATATATATATATATATATATATATATATATATATATATATATATATATATATATATATATATGTTAATGTAATCGTTCCTAGCTCTGCTACTTCTAATCCTTGATTGTTGCCGCCGAAGGCGGCTAGTTTATTGTGCACCCCATACTCATCCTGTTGTCCTCTGTCCTTTGTCTTCTGTACTTCCTCCACTCCCTCCTACTTCTCATATTTGCTTCCCGACACTGTCTATTAAACCATGGGATATTATTTTCCCTCCAACTTTTTTCCTTTACTGTTGGTATAAATCTCCCCTCGGCCTCCTTTCATTTCCATACGAAATCATATTTCCATATGTTCATCATATTTTGCACTGTTTTTCCCCTAATTTCTTCCTCCCACTGCACTTCTCCCAGATAGTCCCTTATTCTTCTGTAGTCCCCTTTCCTGTAGTCATCATTACTACATGATGTAACTCTCCTTTCCCAGACCTCTTGTCCTTTGGTCACAATTTTAAGTTCCATCATGTAGACAATGACTAGGACACAATGGTCACTGGCTCCTAGTGGTATTTCATGTTCCAAATTCTCGATGTCTTCTACATTCTGGGTAAAAATCAGGTCTAATAGGCTCAGTATATCCCCTCCTCTTTCCCCTGTGTCTTCCTTCACATGTTGTGTTAGGAAAGTCCAGTCTATAACGTCTATTAACTTTGCTCCCCACATTTCCTCCCTGCCATGGGGATTCCTTGCTTCCCAATTGATCTTTCCGTGTGTCCCCCATGACCAGCAGTTTCTCTCTCATTCTATGAGCAATTGTTGCTGCCCTCTGCAGTTCATCTATACATGCCTTGTTTTTGTCATCATACTCCTGCCTGGGCCTTATTCTGTTTGATGGGGGATTGAAGATTATCAAGATCACAATCTTCTTCCCATCTGCTTTCAAAGTTCCATGTATGGAGCTTGTGCTTTCATTGGTCCCCCGATTTTCCAGGTCTTCAAACTTCCCTTTCCGCTTTATTAGGAATGCCACTCCCCCTCCCTGTCTCTGTGTACTTTCTTTTCTTATTACTTGGTACCCATCTGGAAAGATTGCATCCGATATCATGCCATTTATTTTAGTCTCCACTATTGCGCTCCACTATTTCCACTATTGTACTTACCTAATTGTGCTTGTGGGGGTTGAGCTCTGGCTCTTTGGTCCGGCCTCTCAACTGTCAATCAACTAATATACAGGTTACTGAGCTTACTGGGCTCTATCATATCTACACTTGCAGCTGTGTATAGAGTTAGCCTCCACCACATCACTTCCTAATGCATTCCATTTGTCTACTACTCTGACACTGAACAAATTCTTTCTAACGTCTCTATGGTTCATTTGGGCACTCAATTTCCACCTGTGTTCCCTAGTGCGTGTGCCCCTTGTGGTAAAAAGCCTGTCTTTATCTACCCTATCAATTATTCTGGGAATCATGTATGTGGTGATCATGTCCCCTCTAGCTCTTCTGTCTCCCAGTGACGTGAGGTTTAATTCCCGTAGTCTCTCCTCGTAGCTCATACCCCTCAGTTCGGGTACTAGTCTGGTGGCAAACCTTTGAACCTTTTCCAGTTTAGTCTTATGCTTGACTAGATATGGACTCCATGCTGGAGCCGCATACTCCAGGATTGGTCTGACATATGTGGTATACAAAGTTCTGAATGATTCCATACACAAGTTTCTAAAGGCCTTTCTTATGTTAGCTATCCTGGTCTATGCCGCTGATGTTATCCTCTTGATATGAACTTCAGGGGACAGGTCTGGCGTGATATCAATCCCCAGGTCTTTCTCTCTCTCAGACTCCTAAAGTATTTCATCTCCCAAATGATACCTTGTATCTAGTTTCTTACTCCCCTTCACCTGTCTTCATTACATTGCATTTGCTTAGGTTAAACTCTAACAACCATTTGTTCGACCATTCCTGCAGCTTGTCCAGGTCTTCTTGAAGCCTCAAGCTGTCCTCCTCTGTCTTAATCCTTCTCATAATTTTTGGATCGTCAGCAAACATTGAGAAGAATGCGTCTATATCGTCTGGGAGATCATTTACGTATACCAGAAACAGGATAGGTCCGAGTACAGAGCCCTGTGGGACTCCACTGGTGACTTCATGCTAATCTGAGGTCTCACCCCTCACTGTAACTCTCTGCTTCCTATTGCTTAGGTACTCCCTTATCCACTGGAGCGCCCTACCAATTACTCCTGCCTGTTTATCCAGCAAATATATAAGCCTTTTATGGGGTAGTGTGTCAAAGGCTTTCCGACAATCCAAAAGAATGCAGTCCGCCCATCCTTCTCTTTCTTGCTTAATCTTTGTAACCTGATCGTAGAACTCTATTAAGCCTATGAGACAAGATTTACCCTCCCTGAACCCATGTTGATGGGTTGTCACGAAGTTCCTTCTCTCCAGAAGTGTTATTAGGTTCTTTCTCACGATCTTCTCCATCACCTTGCAAGGTATACAAGTTAAGGACACCAGCCTGTAGTTCAGTATGTGTGTGTGTGTGTATGTACTCACCTAATAGTACTCACCTAATTGTGTTTGCAGGTGTTGAGCTCTGGCTCTTTGGTCCCGCCTCTCAACTGTCAATCAACTGATGTACAGATTCCTGAGCCTACTGGGCTCTATCATATGTATATTTGAAACTGTGGAGTCAGCCTCCACCACATCACTGCCTAATGCATTCCATCTGTTAACTACTCTGACACTGAAAAAGTTCTTTCAAACGTCCTTGTGGCTCATTTCGGTACTTAGTTTCCACCTGTGTCCCCTTGTTCGCGTACCACCCGTGTTAAACAGTTTATCTTTATCTACCCTATCAATTCCTCTAAGAATTTTGTAGGTAGTGATCATGTCTCCCCTTACACTTCTGTCTTCTAGTGTCGTGAGGTGCATTTCTCGCAGCCTTTCTTCGTAACTCATGCCTCTTCGTTCTGGGACTAGCCTAGTGGCATATCTATGAACTTTTTCAAGTTTCGTTCTTTGCTTGACAAAGTACGGGCTCTATGCTGGGGCCGCATACTCCAGGATTGGTCTTACATATGTGGTATACAAGGTTCTGAATGATTCCTTACACAGGTTCCTGAAGGCAGTTATGATGTTAGCCAGCCTCGCATACGCCGCAGATGTTATTATTTTGATGTGGGCTTCAGGAGACAGGGTTGGTGTGATATCAACTCCTAGAACCTTCTCTCTGTCCGTTTCATGAAGGACTTCATCTCCCATTCTGTATCCTGTGTCTGGCCTCCTGTTTTCACTGCCTAGTTTCATTACCTTACATTTGCTCGGGTTGAACTTCAGTAGCCATTTATTGGACCATTCATGCAGTCTGTCTAGGTCATCTTGTAGTCTCATACTGTCTTCTTCCGTAGGAATTATCCTCCTCATAATTCTTGCATCATCAGCAAACAATGAGAGGAAAAATTAAAAAAAAAAGGAATGTGTGTGTGTACTCACCTAATTGTGTTTGCAGGTGTTGAGCTCTGGCTCTTTGGTTCCGCCTCTCAACCGTCAATCAACAAACTAGTGCGTGTTCCCTTTTGTTAAATAAACTGTTTGACTGTGCTATTCCCGTCGTCTCTCCTCATAGTTCATGCCCGTCAGTT
>NC_091177.1:6908025-6918025 GCF_040958095.1 Procambarus clarkii
GAAACCCCAAGAAAAGTGTCGTTAATTGAGTTATGTGATGTATCTATGTATTTAGTTTAAACGATAAGTAAATGAGGAATGCAGCGAAGCTAAATGGAGCAAGGATTAGTTTTATATACAGAAATTAGTCTTAATTATTTCCTTTAACTAATTTCGGTGTGTTTGTTGTGCAGGTGATTCTCGCCGCTCTTGCCGCCGTGGCCGCCGCTGCCCCCCAGGGGGGTTACGCCGCCCCAGCCGCTCCTTCACGCTACAGTGAGTCTAGCGAGGAAATCCCCATCCTGAGGGACGACCGTATCCACGAAGAGGATGGCAGGTACAACTTCGATATCGAGACTGGCAATGGCATCACGTTGTCCCAGTCTGGCTCTCCCGACGGTCCCGAAGGCGCTGTAGTCAAGTCCGGAAGCTATTCGTGAGTGCAATTGCAAGATAATGATGGTGTGAGCTATTCTCATATATCAATTAATCTAACAGAACATAGAAATGTTTTCCACAGTTCTTAAACGTATTCTATATTACAGCTACACTGCTCCTGATGGCACACCCGTTCGTGTGACGTTCGTTGCCAACGAGAACGGCTACCAGCCCCAGTCTGACCTGCTGCCAGTGGCTCCTGAGTTCCCCCACCCAATCCCCCAGTTCGTGCTGGACCAGATCGCCTTCGCTGCTGCGGAAGATGCTGCTGCTGCACGCTCTGGTCCCTCTGCCAGCTACGGTGCTCCTCAGTAATGTTTATATTTCTGTTCTGGGAAAATAGCACAAGATTTTCTTTTTTAACTTAAAGAAGATTCTAAACTTATGCTGTACAAATCTGTGTATTTATGTACCATTATATATATTTATAATGCAAATCATAATAAATTTGCAAGATCATTTACAATGTTTAACATATTATCCAACATATATTACTGTTGTGAGTAACGAAGGAAAACATTCAACGTTTAATACCAAATTTAACCTTCAGTATCAGGTATTTTGCTTAGGAAAGAACATTAAGAACATTGACTGTACTGATCTTGAACTTATAAACGAAGACGACGTTGCTGATGGACAGATCTAAACGATAAGCACAATCAATGATGATATAAAGAACTTGTGAAACAATTAAATCTGGCGAGGACTAGAAACAACGGATGAAAATATGAATAATTTAGGCTTAAAAAGGCTACAAGTAAACATTGGTTCAGGAATAAAGTTGTAAGAAATTTTAACAAACTATACATCTGTCGACAATGAAACAAATATATTTCTGTTTCAAATATTATTAATGTTATTATACATTTTGGATCAGTGGATAGTTAGGCGTAGATAAAGTTGCGTAAAATATTTTGGTAACGTTGATTTAGAGAGAGTTAACGGTACAGGCAAGTAGTATTAACGGCACAGGCAGGTAGTGATTGACTTAAGTCTCGAATCAGCTTCCAACATGGTAATGAAGATTATAAGCTAAATTCAGACATAAAGAATGTATTATCAATATTTAGCCCATCCTCGTTAACGTTGTGGAAATGCTCCTTAATTTAGTATCCACTCCTCTATTTATGAATAAAAAGCTCTTTGCACATGACTCAACTGCTTACACTGTAACTTTTCTCGAAGAGTATTTCGCTCACGACTTTTGTTCGAATAGTCTCTAAATGCTTCACTCTCGTACTACAAGTACATATTATTGTTCATAGAAATTAAACTAATTAACTGCTAAAGCTCATGACACCTAATAAGAGCAGGGTATAAAATCCCAATTATATGATATTGGACTTGTTCATAACTAAGTGTTTAGGGGAAATTCGGAGATAATAATTGAATTAATGCCATCTATCGGTAGAAAAGATTACTATCAACAGTCCAGGACAACAGATGTTGTCCTGGACTGTTGTCCAACATCAGCTTTAATATACAACTTATGCCATCTATCGGCATAAAAATTACACTATCAACAAGCGACCTCTATATGATTCACCTGGTGCTATCTGTTAGCATATCATTACACTATCAACAGGCCAACAGCAGCCCATAAGCCTGGTTGTTGTGTTGAAAGAACAATTCCCACGCTTGTATATAATTGGTAGAAACTCATTGGGGATATTCTCCACGACGGCCAATCACAGGAAGCAACCCGTCCTCAGACCAAGTTCATTCCTTCCAGCGGGCGATCCCAAAGATGCAGTCTTAAATTTTAACATTCTGTTCATTCAAAACAGGAATTTTTTCAAATATAAATGAATATCATTTTTTATATTACAATATTGAATATATTTAGGTACCGGTTAGGTTAGGTTAGGTGTTTAGAATTTGTTGGCGAATATTTGTTTTTGTTGTACGTGGGTGAAACATTTACAGCGTTGTAGTTCGAAATAAATTCGTTAGTGAAGCACTTGTTCCAAAAGTGTTCGAACATCATCAGCTGTGAGTCGTTGTAAACCGTTTTCATTCATAAACAGGGGGTTTGGCGGGTGCATGGAATGGATTTAGCCCTTTGTTTATGAGGACGGGCTGTTCCTTCCTAATAATATCTTCGGTATTCAGTACATCAGCCCTGCTTATTACTTTCTATTTCAACTCTAAACTAAAAGAAAAAAAACTAAAAAAAAAAAAAAATGGTTAATTAAGTGATAATGAATTAATGTAGGATATTACAGGTCTTATACAAAAAATGTGTTGGCTACCTAACCTGTGACGTCATCAGTTAGTGTACTTTATGTTAAATTCTGTCAATAGATGGAACTCTTTGTCAAGTGCACACACACGCACATGCACACTCACACGCACACACACACACACACACACACACACACACACACACACACACACACACACACACACACACACACACACACACACACACACACACACACACACACACACACAAAAAAAGTAGTTAGTAAACAGTTGATTGACAGTTGAGAGGCGGGCCGAAAGAGCAAAGCTCAACCCCCGCAAAAACACAACTAGTAAACACACACACACACACACATCACACGCACATACACACGGAAAAAAAATCAGAGGTATGCCACTAGGCTAGTCCCTGTACTAAGAGGCATGAGTTACGAGGAAAGGCTAAGGGAGGCGAACCTCACAACACTGGAAGACAGAAGAATATGGGGACACATAATCACTACATACAAAATTCTATGAGGAATTGGCACTGTAGATAAAGATAAACTTTTCTTCACGGATGGTACGTGAACAAGGGAACACAGGTGGAGACTGAGTATCCAAATGAGCGACAGGGACGTTAGAATGAACTTTTTTAGTGTCAGAGTAGTTAACAAGTGAAATGCATTAGGCAGAGATATGTGGAGGATGACTCCATACACAGTTTCAAATGTAGATATGATAGAGCCTAGTAGGCTCAGGAATCTGTACAGCAGTTGATTGACGGTTGAGAGGAGGGACCAGAGAGCCAGAGATCAACCCCCCGAAACACAATTAGGTGAGTATACCCAGGAAGCAGCCCGTAACAGCTGTCTAACTCTCAAATACCTATTTATTACTAGGTAACAGGAGAATCAGGGTGAAAGAAACTCGGCCCATTTGTTTTTCTGTCATCGCCGGTGATCGAACCCCGGCCCCCAGGATTACGAATCCTAAGTACTGTCCAGTCAGTCACAATTCGCCCTGTGTGTTTGTGTGTGTGTGTCTGTGTGTGTGTGTGAGTGTGTGTGTTTACTAGTTGTGTGTTTACTAGTTGTGTTTTTACGGGGGTTGAGCTTTGCTCTTTCGGCCCGCCTCTCAACTGTCAATCAACTGTTTACTAACTACTTTTTTTTTTTTTTTTTTTTTCCCACACCACACACACACACACACCAGGAAGCAGCCCGTGACAGCTGACTAACTCCCAGGTACCTATTTACTGCTAGGTAACAGGGGCATTCAGGGTGAAAGAAACTGTGCCCATTTGTTTCTGCCTCGTGCGGGAATCGAACCCACGCCACAGAATTACGAATCCTGCGCGCTATCCACCAGGCTACGAGGCCAGGCTATGTGTGTGTGTGTGTGTGTGTGTGTGTGTGTGTGTGTGTGTGTGTGTGTGTGTGTGTGTGTGTGTGTGTGTGTGTGTGTGTGTGTGTGTGTGTGTGTGTACTTACCTAGTTGTTCTTACCTAGTTGTGCTTGCGAAGAGGTTGAGGTCTGGCTCTTTGGTCCTGCCTCTCAACTATCAATTAAATAATATACAGGTACACACACACACAACTAATGTGTGTGTGTGTGTGTGTGTGTGTGTGTGTGAGAGAGAGAGAGAGAGAGAGAGACAGAGAGAGAGAGAGAGAGAGAGAGAGAGAGAGAGAGAGAGAGAGAGAGAGAGAGAGAGAGAGAGAGAGAGAGAGAGAGAATGTTACCTAGCCTAGAGGGGTACGTAGGGAAAAGAGATAACAAGCGATTTTAGGAGGGATAACGTAATTATCTGTTTGTATAAAAATATATGTTTTATGATAATGCATAACTACTTAAGAAACCTAAAATTACCATTAAGAACCTGACAGAGGGAAAGCAAAATAATTATAATGGTAAATTTCAACTGTAAAGAAAAAGACTGGAGGGCTTATAAGGCTGGAAGAAAAAGCAAAGGAAAAAACTAATTCAGTAGTTTGGTGATGAGCTTATTTCTGTGCCAAAATGCATTGATTTAAGAAAAATAAGAACAGGAATATGCGTTTTCCTTTGCATCTTGTTTTGACAAAAGTAGAACAAATCATCAGTATGATTTTTGTAAAATCACTTGAATCAATAGTGTCTTCTACTTGAGATAATATATAGAATCATCAATTGTTGCAGATGAAGGCAAAATAATACTGCCGCTAAACTTAACTATTAAAGATTAAAGCATGTAGAACTAATTTAAAATTGAGTTACAAAGTAATGATATATGCAATAAATTATCTATACTGTATACGACTGGGAACCAGGAACACTAAAAAGCTGTTAACTTGGAACAGGTATTGAAAAGCTATGAAAAATGAGGACAAAGCTTTAAATCAGTTCTGCAAACATTCAGGGTTATCAGAAATTCTAACAGGCGGGATTTCTTTGATAATTTTAGAAAAAAATATAAGAAAAATAAGAGAAGAGAATATGAGAATTAAGGAAACGGCAGATGGACTACTGACTCTTATATGAGTGAGCTTCTATATATATATATATATACTCAAAGTCATTAATATATATGTCTACGCTACGCTAGAAACACTCAAGATATAACTCATCTAATATGCTACGTGGTAACTTGTTCCATATTTCATGCACTCGATTTTCCAACCAGAATTTATCCAGGTCTCTCTTGAATGTAAAATTATCCTATATATCCATTGTTTCTTGTTCTATTTTCAGTGGGTATTTAACACCTTGTTAATATTCCTGTTGTTATACTTTTGTCCACTTGCATACTTCAGTCATGTCACCCATAGGTCCTCGCAGGTCTAGAGAAGGTAAATTAGGCCTTTGATCTCCTCATGTGAAAGGGTTCTAATTCTAAAGATTAACTTTGTCATCCTTCTCTGAACACGTTCAAGTGAGTTTCTGGTTCAGAGCTTCTCTAATCTATTGATGTTCTGATACACTGGTGTTCTGAAAGAGTAGTGTACTAGAACACTGGTGTTCTGGTTCACTGCTGTTCTTGTCAACAACTGTTGAGTCAAAATATGTTGTTGTCAAGTTGTACTCTGGTCCACTGGTGTTCTGATCATCTGGTATTCTGGTCCAGTGGTGATATGGTTCAGTGGTGTTACAGTCCACTGGTGTTCCGGTCTCTGGTCTTGCCGTAAACCGGTGTTTTGAACCAATTGTGCTCTGGTCCACTGAAGATGTGATCCAGTGGTGTTCTGGTCCAGTGGTACTCTCATACACTGGTGTTTTAATATAATGGTGTTGTAGTCGTTTGGTGTTGTGATCTACTTGTGTTCTGGTCCACTGGTGTTCTAACCCATTAGTGTTCTGATCCACTGGAGTTCTAAACCATTAGTGTACTGATCCACTGGTATTCTGACTCACGGGTGCTCTGGGCCATTGGTGTTCTGGACCACTTGTGATATAGTTCACTCAGGTTCTTCTAAGGTCGAGGATTGTAAGTTCAGTTTAAGACACTAACCTTGAAAAATCGAAGGTAGTAAGAAATATAGGGCGAAGATTACCTCAGAAAGTGAAGCTGGCAACTGTGTAGGAGCAGGCGTCTGGGGACTATATATACGTGGCCTCGAACACTGCAGACATCAGTGTTTGAACACCTCAGCCAACATGAAGTTTGTGAGTACCTGAAATCTCGCCCTGTAGGCGAAGTGCTCTTGCTAGCGTTGAGAGAATTCAAGCCTCTAAAAACATACACACACACACACATACACACACACACACAACTCCACCTCTGTGGTGGAGGCTGACTTCATACACAGTTTCAAGTGTAGATATGATAGAGCCCAATTGGCTCAGGAACCTGTACACCTGTTGACTGAGGGTTGAGAGGCGGGACCAAAGAGCCAGAGCTCAACCCCCGAAAGCACAATTAGGTGAGGACAATTAGGTGAGTACACATACCACTAGATATTTAAAGGTGACATAAGTACATTGGTTAATACAATGAGTGTTTAAAAGTTATGCATCTCATGGAGCTCCTGCATAGGGAGCCGGTCGGCTGAGCGGACAGCACCGGGAATTGTGATCCTGTGGTCTTGGGTTCAATCCCAGGCACCGGCGAGAAACAATTGGCAGAGTTTCTTTCAACCTATGCCCCTGTTACCTAGCAGTAAATTAGGTACCTGGGTGTTAGTCAGTTGTCACGGCTGCTTCCTGGGGGTGGAGGCCTGGTCGAGGACCGGGCCGCGGGGACACTAAAAGCCCCGAAATCATCTCTAGATAACTTCAAGATAACCTCTGCTTCCAGAGAGGAACATGGAAAGAATGTTGGCGGACAGCTCCATCACAATTGAGATAGATAGACAGATATAAAATACCAGCAGGGCAGCGGTTAGTTTCTTCTGGAATCTTTCCTTGTTAAGGCTGTTCATAATATAGTCTATAGAGCTCTTGTCCCCCATTCGTGGGGGTCCGTGGTTTTAGTCTTTTGGCGTTTTATTACACTCTCTGATATTTGAAACCCCAAGAAAAGTGTCGTTAATTGAGCTATGTGATGTATATATATATTTAGTTTAAACGATAAGTAAATGAGGAATGCAGCGAAGCTAAATGGAGCAAGGATTAGTTTTATATACAGAAATCAGTCTTAATTATTTCCTTTAACTAATTTCGGTGTGTTTGTTGTGCAGGTAATTCTCGCCGCTCTTGCCGCCGTGGCCACCGCTGCCCCCCAGGGGGGTTACGCCGCCCCAGCCGCTCCTTCTCGCTACAGTGAGTCTAGCGAGGAAATCCCCATCCTGAGGGACGACCGTATCCACGAAGAGGATGGCAGGTACAACTTCGATGTCGAGACTGGCAATGGCATCACGTTGTCCCAGTCTGGCTCTCCCGACGGTCCCGAAGGCGCTGTAGTCAAGTCCGGAAGCTATTCGTGAGTGCAATTGCAAGATAATGATGGTGTGAGCTATTCTCATATATCAATTAATCTAACAGAACATAGAGATGTTTTCCACAGTTCTTAAACGTATTCTATATTACAGCTACACTGCTCCTGATGGCACACCCGTTCGTGTGACGTTCGTTGCCAACGAGAACGGCTACCAGCCCCAGTCTGACCTGCTACCAGTGGCTCCTGAGTTCCCCCACCCAATCCCCCAGTTTGTGCTGGACCAGATCGCCTTCGCTGCTGCAGAAGACGCTGCTGCTGCACGCTCTGGTCCCTCTGCCAGCTACGGTGCTCCTCAGTAATGTTTATATTTCTGTTCTAGGAAAATAGCATAAGAGTTTCTTTTTTAACTTAAAGAAGATTCTAAACTTATGCTGTACAAATCTGTGTATTTATGTAGCAATATATATGTATATATATATTTATAATGCAAATCAAAATAAATTTGCAAGATCATTTACAATGTTTAACATATTATACAACATTTATTACTGGTTGTGAATGATAAAGTAAGACATTCAACGTTTAATGCCAAATTTAACCTTCAGCATCAGGTATCTTGCTTACGAAGGTACATTAAGAACATTGACTGTACGGATCTTGAATTTGTAAACGAAAGCGACGTTGTTGATGGACAGAACTGAACGAAAAGTACAAACAAGGACGATATAAAGAACTTGTAAAACAATTAAATCAAGCGAAAACTCGAAACAGCGGATGAAAATATGAGTAATTTAGATTTAAAAAGGCTACAAGTAAACTTTGGTTCAGGAACAGAGTAGTTCGAAATTTTAACAAACTATACATCCGTCGACAATGAAATAAATATATTTGTTTCAAATATAATTAATGTTATTATACATTTTGGATATGTGGATATTTAGGCGTAGATAAAATTGGGTAAAATATTTTAGTAACATTGATTTTGGGAGAGTTAACGGTGCAGGCAGGTAGTGTTAACGGCACAGGCAGATAGTGAATGACGTAAGTCTCGAATCAGCTTCGAACATGGTAATGAAGATTATAAGCTAAATTCAGACATGAAGAATGTATTATCACTATTTTGCCCATCCTCGTTAACGTTCTGGAAATGCTCCTTAATTTAGCATTCGCTTCCCTGTTCATGAAATAAAAGCTCTTCGCACATGACTCTCAACTGCTTACATTGCAACTTTTCTCGAAGAGTATTTCGCTCACGACTTTTGTTCGAATAGTCTCTAAATGCTTCACTCTCGTACTACAAGTACAAATTATTGCTCATAGAAATTAAACTAAATTAACTGCTAAAGCTCATGACACCTAATAAGAGCAAGGTATAAAATCCCAATTATATGATATTGGACTTGTTCATAACTAAGTATTTAGGGGAAATTCGGAGAAAATAATTGAATTGATGCCATCTATCGGTAGAAAAGATTACTATCAACTTATGCCATCTATCGGCATAAAAATTACACTATCAACAAGCGACCCTTATATGTTACACCTGGTGCTATCTGTTGGCATAACGTTACACTATCAACAGGCCAACAGCAGCCCATAAGGCTGGTTGTTGTGTTGAAAGAACAATTCCCATGCTTGTATATGATTGGTAGAAACTCATTGGGGATATTCTCCACGACTGCTAATCACAGGAAGCAACCCGTCCTCAGACCAAGTTCATTCCTTCCAGCGGGCGATCCCAAAGATGCAATCTTAAATTTTAACATTCTGTTCATTCAAAACAGGAATTTTTTCAAATATAAATGAATATTATTTGTTATTTTACTATATTTTAAATATTAAGGTACCGGTTAGGTTAGGTTAGGTGTTTAGATTTTGTTGGCGAATATTTGTATTTGTTGTACGTGGGTGAAGCATTTAGAGCGTTGTGGTTCGAACAAAATTCGTTAGTGAAGCACTTGTTCCGGAAGTGTTCGAATATCATCAGTTGTGAGTCGTTGTAAACCGTTTTCATTCATAAACCAGCCCGTCCTCCAAACAAAGATCCAAAAGTGATTCCATGCACCCGCCAAACCCCCTGTTTATGAATGAAAACCGGTTTACACACGACTCACAACTGCTGACGTTCGAACATATCCGGAACAAGTGCTTCACTGACGAATTTTGTTCGAACCACAACGCTGTAAATGCTTCACCCACGTACTACAAATACAAATAATCGCCAACAGAACCTAAACACCTAACCTAACCTAACCTATGCCTATTTATACACAATATGCTAATATATTATAATATTAATTTATACTTGAGAAAATTCCCGTTTTGAATGAAGAGCATGTTAAAATTTATGAATGCGTCTGTAGGGTCGACCGCTGGATGTAATGGACTTGAGTCGAGGATGGGTTGCATAAACAGGAGGTTAGGCGGGTGCATGGAATGGATTTAGCCCTTTGTTTATGAGGACGGGCTGTTCCTTCCTAATAATATCTTCGGCATTCAGTACATCAGCCCTGATTATTACTTTCTATTTCAACTAAAAAAA
>NC_091177.1:6920525-7015525 GCF_040958095.1 Procambarus clarkii
TTCTGGTCCACTGGTCTAGCCGTAAAGCGGTGTTTTGGACCAATTGTGCTGTGGTCCACTGAGGATGTGATCCAGTGGTGGTCTGGTCCAGTGGTACTCTCATACACTGGTGTTTTAATATATTGGTGTTGTAGTCCTTTGGTGTTGTGATCCACTTGTGTTCTGATCCACTTATGTTTTAACCCATTAGTGTTCTGATCAACTTGTGTTCTAAACCATTAGTGTTAAGATCCACTGGTATTCTGACTCACGGGTGCTCTGGCCCATTGGTGTTCTGGACCACTTGTGTTCTTGTTTACTCAGCTTCATCTAAGGTCGAGGATCGTAAGTTCAATTTAAGTTACAAACCTTGAAAAATCGAAGGTAGTAAGAAATATCGGGCGAAGATTACCTCAGAGAGTGAAGCTGGCAACTGTGTAGGTGTAGGCGTCTGGGGACTATATATACGTGGCCGCGGACAGTGCAGACATCAGTGTTTGAACACCTCAGTCAACATGAAGTTTGTGAGTACCTGAAATCTCGCCCTGTAGGCGAAGTGCTCTTGCTAGCTTTGAGAGAATTCAAGCCTCTAAACACACACACACACGCACACACATTCACCCACATGCACCTCCCCCTCTGTGGTGGAGGCTGACTCCACACACAGTTTCAAGTGTATATATGATAGAGCCCAATAGGCTCAGGAACCTGTACACCTGTTGATTGACGGTTGATAGGTGGGACCAAAGAGCCAGAGCTCAACCCCCGCAAGCACAATTAGGTGAGGACAATTAGGTGAATACACATACCACTAGATATTTAAAGGTTACATAAGTACATTGGTTAATACAATGAGTGTTTAAAAGTTATGCATCTCTTGGAGCTCCTCTGCTTCCAGACCGAAACATAGAAAGAATGTTGGCGGACAGCTCCATCACTATTAAGATAGATAGACAGATATAAAACACCAGCTGGGCAGCGGTTAGTTTCTTCTGGATTCTTTCCTTGTTAAGGCTGTTCATAATATAGTCCATAGAGCTCTTGTCCCCCATTCGTGGGGGTCCGTGGTTTTAGTCTTTTGGCGTTTTATTACACTCCCTGATATTTGTAACCCCATGTAAAGTGTCGTTAATTGAGTTATGTGTTGGATATATGTATTTAGTTTAGCTGATAAGAAAATGAGGAATGCAGCGAAGCTAAATGGAGCAAGGATTAGTTTTATATACAGAAATTAGTCCTAATTATTTCCTTTAACTAATTTCGGTGTGTTTGTTGTGCAGGTGATTCTCGCCGCTCTGGCCGCCGTGGCCACCGCTGCCCCCCAGGGGGGTTACGCCGCCCCAGCCGCTCCTTCTCGCTACAGTGAGTCTAGCGAGGAAATCCCCATCCTGAGGGACGACCGTATCCACGAAGAGGATGGCAGGTACAACTTCGATGTCGAGACTGGCAATGGCATCACGTTGTCCCAGTCTGGCTCTCCCGACGGTCCCGAAGGCGCTGTAGTCAAGTCCGGAAGCTATTCGTGAGTGCAATTGCAAGATAATGATGGTGTGAGCTATTCTCAAATATCAATTAATCTAACAGAACACAGATATGTATTCTACAGTTCTCAAGAGTATTCTATATTACAGCTACACTGCTCCTGACGGAACACCCGTTCATGTGACGTTCGTTGCCAACGAGAACGGCTACCAGCCCCAGTCTGACCTGCTGCCAGTGGCTCCTGAGTTCCCCCACCCAATCCCCCAGTTCGTGCTGGACCAGATCGCCTTCGCTGCTGCAGAAGACGCTGCTGCTGCACGCTCTGGTCCATCTGCCAGCTACGGTGCTCCTCAGTAATGTTTATATTTCTGATCTGGGAAAATAGCACAAGAGTTTCTTTTTTAACTTACAAAAGATTCTAAACTTATGCTGTACAAATCTGTGTATTTGTGTACCATTATATATATTTATAATGCAAATCATAATAAATTTGCACGATCATTTACAATGTTTCACATATTATCCTACCTTTATTACTGTTGTGAATAACGAAGGAAAACATTCAACGTTTAATGCCAAATTTAACCTTCAGCATCAGGTATTTTGCTTATGAAAGAACATTAAGAACATTGACTGTACTGATCTTGAACTTATAAACGAAGGCGACGTTGCTGATGGACAGATCTAAACGATAAGCACAATCAATGATGATATAAAGAACTTGTGAAACAATTAAATCTGGCGAGAACTTGAAACAACGGATGAAAATATGAATAATTTAGGCTTAAAAAGGCTACAAGTAAACTTTGGTTCATGAATAAAGTCGTAAGAAGTTATAACAAACTATACATCTGTCGACAATGAAACAAATACATTTCTGTTTCAAATATTATTAATGTTATTATACATTTTGGATATGTGGATACTCAGGCTTAGATAAAGTTATGTAAAATATTTTGGTAACGTTGATTTAGGGAGAGTTAACGGTACAGGCAAGTAGTGAATGACGTAAGTCTCGAATGAGCTTCGAACATGGTAATGAAGATTATAAGCTAAATTCAGACATGAAGAATGTATTATCATTATTTAGCCCATCCTCGTTAACGTTGTGGAAATGCTCCTTAATTTAGTATCCACTCCTCTATTTATGAATAAAAAGCCCCTTTGCACATGACTCTCAACTGCTTACATTGCAACTTTTCTCGAAGAGTATTTCGCTCACGACTTTTGATCAAAAAGTCTCTGAAATGCTGCACTCACGTACTACAAGTACAAATTTTTGCTCATAGAAACTAAACTAAAGTAACTGCTAATGCTCAAGACACCTAATAAAAGCGAGGTATAAAATCCCAATCATAAGATATTGGACTTGTTCATAAGTGTTAAGGGGGAAATTCGGAGGTAATAACTGCGTTGATGCCATCCATCGGTAGAAAAGTACAATATTAACAGTGTAGGTCAACAACAGCCTTAAGATACAGCTTATGCCATCTAAAGGCATAAAATTACACTATCAACAAGCCACCCGCTATAAGATACAGCTGGTGCTATCTGTTGGCATAACATCACATTATCAACAGGCCAACAGCAGCCCATCAGGCTGGTTGTTGTGTTGAAAGAACAATTCTAACGCTTGTATTTGATTGGTAGAAACTCTCCGGGGATATTCTCCACTACGGCCAATCACAGGAAGCAACCCGTCCTCAGACAAAGTCCTTTCCATCCAGCGGTTAACTCCAAAGACGAAGTCATAAATTTTAACATTCTGTTCATTCAAAACAGGATTTTTTTTTCAAATATATTTGAATATTTTGCATATTTCCATATTGTACATATGTAGGCACTGGTTAGGTTAGGTGTTTAGATTTTTTTGGCGAGTATTTGTATTTGTACAACCCATCCTCGACTCAAGTCCATTACATCCAGCGGTCGACTCCATAGACGCATTCGTAAATTTTAATATGCTGTTCATTCAAAACGGGAATTTTCTCAAGTATAAATTAATATTATAATATATTAGCATATTGTGCATATATAGGCATAGGTTAGGTTAGGTTAGGTGTTTAGGTTCTGTTGGCGATTATTTGTATTTGTAGTACGTGGGTGAAGCATTTAGAACGTTGTGATTCGAACAAAATTCGTCAGTGAAACACTTGTTCCGGAAGTGTTCGAACGTCATGAGTTGTGAGTGATGTGTAAACTGTTTTCATTCATAAACAGGGGTTTCGGCGTGAGCATGGAATGGACTTTGGCCTTTGTTTATAAGGACGGGCTGTTCCTTCTTAATAATATCTTCGGCATTCAGTACACCAGCCCTGCTTATTACTTTCTATTTCAGCTAAAATCTAAAAGAAGAAACATATGAAATTGTCAATTAAGTGATAATGAATTAATGTAGGATATTGCAGGTGGTATACAAAAAAATTGGCTTCGCTACCTAACCTGTGACGTCTTCAGTTAGTGTACTTTATGCTAAATTCTATCAATAGATGGAACTTTTTTCAAGTGTATATATACACACACACACACACACACACACACACGTAGGGGCCTGACAACTGAGTGGACAGCGCTTCGGATTCGTAGTCCTGAAGTTCCGGGTTCTATCCCCGGTGGAGGCGGATTCAAATGGGCAAAGTTTCTTTCACCCTGATGGCCCTGTTATCGAACAATAAATAGGTACTTGGTAGTTAGACAGCTGGTACGGGCTGCTTCCTGTGTGTGTGTGAGAAAAAAAAAGTTGCTTGATTGATAGTTAAGAGGCGAGCCGAAAGAGCCAAAGCCCAACCCCCGCAAGAACAACTAGGTGAATACACACACACACACACACACACACAAACACACAAGTAGGTGAGTACAATTGACAGATTGACAAATAGGTGAGTACACACACACGATCTATTTCAAATTATTTACATCAGTCTATTATATGTATTCCAGCAGGGTAACCGAGCGTTGTCTGTTTCGTCAACCTTTCCATCCCTCTTCTTATCCCCCCCCCCTCCCTTTATCCCGTCTTTCCCCCCTACCTTCTCACACCATGTCATTCCCCTTCCCTTCTTTCCGCCCTTCTCTCTCCCCATTCCATTTCACTGTCAGACCTTCAACCTTGAACCAGCAATCCAAATTATATGTATATAACAAGAGGGTACCGGCAGTGCCCGGGACAGTATGTCTCCCTCTACCCCCGTTCTTTTCTCCTTCTTCTCCCTCATTTCCTCTCTCTAGTGCCTCCCTTGGTTTTCTCCTCTACACACTTTTCCTCCAACAAGGGGAAGGGTCATGACCGTCACTCAGAGTAACACCCGGGGTGACCGTCACTCAGAGTAACACACGGGGTGACCGTCACTCAGAGTAACACACGGGGTGATCGTCACTCAGAGTAACTCCCGGGGTGACCGTCACTAAGAGTAACACCCGGGGGTGACCGTCACTCAAAGTAACACACGGGGTGACCGTCACTCAGAGTAACACACGGGGTGACCGTCACTCAGAGTAACACCCGGGGTGACCGTCACTCAGAGTAACACCCGGGGTGACCGTCACTCAGAGTAACACCCGGGGGTGACCGTCACTCAAAGTAACACACGGGGTGACCGTCACTCAGAGTAACACACGGGGTGACCGTCACTCAGAGTAACACCCGGGGTGACCGTCACTCAGAGTAACACCCGGGGTGACCGTCACTCAGAGTAACACCCGGGGGTGACCGTCACTCAAAGTAACACGGGGTGACCGTCACTCAGAGTAACTCCCGGGGTGACCGTCACTAAGAGTAACACCCGGGGTGACCGTCACTCAGAGTAACACCCGGGGTGACCGTCACTCAGAGTAACACCCGGGGTGACCGTCACTCAGAGTAACACCCGGGGTGACCGTCACTCAGACCAGAGCTGGGCTGGGAACTGACACATCTCACCATTCCACTTACAAGACTCTCACTGAGCGTGTGTAAGACAAGGGAGGGAGGGAGGGAGGAAATCATTATCAGTGGGAAGCGCCAAGTCATCACGACTAAGACAAGGGCCAAATATAGTTCCATCAATAGTTCCAAGTTCCATCAATAGTTCCAAGTTCCATGAATAACGGCATGAATCACGTTATTGTCCCGCGATGATTCCTTCCATGGAATATTTGCCCGTGCAATGAATATTTATGCGACGTGCTTATAGTTGTGACGTTGAAGAAGATACTCTTATAAAAAACTTGAAACTTAAACATTTTAATTAAGTAATTCCATAAGGAAGACAAAAAGAACACAATATAATGTGCCGCTCAATACTCTTTGCGCTGAAGTAGCCAGAATCTAATTTATTCTCGTTTTAAGACCATCAATAAAGAAAAAAATAATCCTTTCACCTGCCTTCGAAGGTGTTGTCGAATTGTCGAATCAGTTTGGCCTTTAGATATATATATATCCGTTTGAGTTTATAAATTTTCTTCAATATCTCATTGGTCTTGAAGCAGATTTTGAAAGCTTTGCTCCCTGAGAGAAAACTAATATAGGTCTTTAACTCTCTTTTCAGAGGAATCATTTCTTGGGACTTTGCTAGTTACGTCGCTCTTCTCTGTATTCCATCAACTTTATCTTCATACTTTATGTCAGGCAGAAGTGTGGGCGTAGTGAGATGCGGGAGAACGTTGTGTGGCGGTGTGAGTAAAAGAGAAGGTAGACTTGGACAGTAAGAGTGAAGGATTGGAAGGCGTGAAGGAGAGAATAAAAAGTAGATTGGGGTCACGAGGGAATGGGAGAAAGTATAAGCTATTTATAAAGGTTAAAAATGTGGAAGTATTCGTGGTAGAGATATGTAAGGTAGAAGAATGGAACTGTGATGAAGTAGGGAGGAAGAAGGCAATTCCGGCGAGGGAAGGCTTGTAGCTACGAGTGAATGGAAGATTGCAGCCCATTCTCCAGTTTAGGTAGTACTTACTGTAACGTTGTGGACCACCGTAAATATTGAAGTAATGGACTATTAGAAGTAAAATTTGGTACTATTGAATGTGGACAAACAGGAAAAGGTTTCGTACTTTGTTGAAAATAAAACCTAACCTAAAAATCCTAGGCCTAATACATAGTACAATGTTACTAGGGCCTAACATAGTACATACCTGTGCTATACTAGGCCTAGGAATATTTTATTGTGGTTTTTAGCTTTATATTTTCCGGACTTTATAACGTGAACAGTATTATATTATATTATCTAATCGTCCATTACGTCAATATACATACGATGGTCTAAACAGGAGAATGGGTTGGAGATTTCTACTTTCTGTATTCTTATTAAGAGTATTTTCGTAAGGCTGGTAGAGCTTCGACCTCCTAGTTTATGGTCCATATTCACTCATTGCCAATAAGTATATATATATATATATATATATATATATATATATATATATATATATATATATATATATATATATATATATATATATATATATATGTATATATATATATATATATATATATATATATATATATATATATATATATATATATATATTTATGCGATATATGGTGCCCTGTACACCAGTTGCATAGTGCTCCTGGCATCGATATAATGGTACACTATCAACAGGCTAAGCCAAACCGAGGCCATAAGATACATCTCATGTCATCTATCGTCATAAAATTGCATTATCGACAGGACACCCTCTAAAGTACAGCTGATGCCATCTACAGGTAGAAAGGTACACTATCAACAGGCCAAGCCAATCCGAGGCCAAAAGATACAGCTCATGCCATCTATCGTCATAAAATTGCACTAGCAACAGGCCCACTTATAAGATACAGCTGACACCATCTATTGGCATAAAGTTACACTATCAAGAGGACAGCAGCAGTACATAAGCCATGTTGTTGTGCTGAAGGAAGCATTCCCGGGCTTGTATTTGATTGGTAGAAATTCTTTGTCGTTATTCTCCACAAGAGCCAATCACAGTAAATTATCAGCTAAATGCTCCACGTTGGGGGGGGGGGGGGGGGGTAGAAATAGCCTAAGCTACTCTATCCCTTTGAGATGTATTTCTTTCTTTTCTCAATAAACATACTTGAACTTGAACTTGAACCCACTTAATAATATAGTCTGATGTTCAGCACACCAATCCTGCTTATGACGTTTTGTTTCAACTCTAATCTTGTTAATTAAGTAATAAGAATATATTATTGAATATAACAGTTGTTATACAAAACTACCTGGCTACCTAAGCTGTGACGTCATCAGTGGGCGGGGCATAAAAACAAATAACAAGGAGGCTCTGATGCCCCGCCCATGCTTTGTAATTGTGCTTGATGCTAAATTCCGCCATTGGTGGTTAGTCATTTATTATACATCCTATACCTATTTCGTGAGCGATGGTGGAAAGGGTTACAGAGGCACGTAATGGGTTCAGAAACTGAGCTCCACAGTTCATTTAGCTAAGCAAGTGGCAATTTTGTGAAGCTAGTTACACAATTTGTATTTTTGTACGCATGTGATTACATACATATATGCATCTACATTTCAAAAGGTACACTATGAAACACGTCTGGCCCGTACTTTTCTACCGATACATGGCATCAGCTGTCACTTAGAGGGTGCCCTGTTGATAGTGTAATTTAATGACGACAGATGGCATGAGGTGTATATTAAGGCCTCGGTTTGGCTTAGCCTGTTGATAGTGTACTTTTCCGCCGATAGATGGCATAAGCTGTATCGTTGAGCCTCGGTTTGGCTTAGCCTGTTGATAGTGTACTTTTCCATCGATAGATGGCATAAGCTGTATCGTAGAGCCTCGGTTTGGCTTAGCCTGTTGATAGTGTACTTTTCCATCGACAGATGGCATGAGCTGTATCTTAGATGGTGCCCTGTTGATAGTGTAATTTTATGACGATAGATGGCATGAGCTGTATCTTAGTTCCTTGGGTTGGCTTGACTTGTTGATAGTGTATTTTTCCACCGATAGATGGCATGAGCTGTACCTTAGAGGGTGCCCTGTTGATAACATAATTTAATGACGATAGATGACATGAGCTGTATCTTATGGCCTCGGATAATTTAACATCCACTCCCCTGTTCATGAATGAAAAGCTCTTTGCACATAACTTACAACTGCTTACATTGGAACGTTTCTCGAAGTGTATTTCGCTCACGACTTTTGATCAAATAGTCTCTAAATGCCTCACCCACGTAATATAAGTGTAAATTATTTTTCATAGAAACTAAATTAAAGTAGCTGCAAAGCTCAAGACACCTAATATAAGCGGGGTATAAAATCCTTATCATAAGTTACTGGATTTGTTCATCAGGGTTTAGAGGAAATTCGAAGGAAATGATTGAGTTGAGTAGAGGAAATTCGAAGGAAATGATTGAGGAAATGATACCGATAGATGGCATCTATCGGTAGAAAAGAACACTATCTCTAGTCCAGGTAAACAGCAGCTTTATTAAGATAGAGTTTTTGCCATCTATCTGCCTGAAATTACACTATCTGGGACACGCTATAAGATACAGCTTGTGCCATCTGTTGGCATAACAATGCACTATCTACAAGCCAACAGCAGTTCATAAGGAGGTTGGTGTGTTGAAGAATGAATTCCTGCACTAGTATTTGATTAGTAGAAACTCTTTATTGACATTCTACACGACGGCCAATCACAGGAAGTGATCGAGTAAAGGCTTCTTCTACCAACCCGTTCTCAGACAAAGTCCATTCTATCCAGCGGTCGATCCCAAAGACGCACTCATCAATTTTAACGTGTTGTTCATTCAAAATAGGAATTTTCTCATACATAAATTGATATTGTTATATATTAGCATACTGTGCATACTGTGCACATGTATCTTAGAGGGTTCCCTGTTGATAGTGCAATTTTATGACAATAGATGGCATGAGCTTTATCTTATGGCCTCGGTTTGGCTTGGGTTGTTAATAGTGTACTTTTACACCGATAGATGGCATCAGCTGTACCGTAGAGAGTGCCCTGTTGATAGTGCAATTTTATGACGATAGATGGCATGAGCTGTATCTTATGGCATCGGCCAATTGATAATGTACCTTTCTCCCTCCCGATAGATGGCATCAGCTGTACCTTAGAGATTAACTTGTTGATAGTGTGATTCTATTACGATAGATGGCATGAGCTGTATCTTAGGGCCTCGGGTGGGCTTGCTTTATTGATAATGTACCTATGTCTCGATAGATGGCATCAGCTGTACCTTAGAAGTTAACTTGTTGATAGTGTAATTTTATGACGATAGATGGTATGAGCTGTATCTTAGGGCCTTGGGTTGGCTTGGATTGTTTATAGTATACCTTTCTACCGATAGATGGCATCAGCTGTACCTTAGAGGTTACCCTGTTGATTATGCAAATTTATGACGATAGATGGCATGAGCTGTATCTTATGGCATCAGGTTGGCTTGGCCTGGTGATAGTGTATCTTTCTACCAATAGATGGCACCAGCTGTATTATTATCTTGTATTCCCCTTAAGTGCCGATGCACAAATCCCGTTGGTTATGATAAACCTTTTATACTCTGCTGGTATTTAGTGCCTGGAGCTCTGTTATTACTTTGTTCACTCATCAGGATATCACAATGCATCCAAAGTTGGCATTTCAAGCTATTGATCACAAACTCCTGACTGACTAACTAGATAATGATTTTTAGAATCATTTGCAAGATCTTGGCTGAACTATGTAATCTTAATATATATTTTGTCTTAAAAAAATTAACATGTTAATAAGATAGTTACTTTTATAGTATTATAGTGTACTAGTATTGATAGTGATACTCCTCCCCCCCCCCCTCTCTCTCTTTTTGTTTATTTCTCTAATTATCTTTTCCTATCTATATCTATAATAGAGAATGTCTGTTTTCTGTCTGCAAGATTTTCGGTCAGCCGCTTGGGGCTACCCTCACGAAACTTTGCAGGGTAAATGGTCTGGGGTGTGGGACATAGATAAGTTACTCAGACTCAGTCCTATTAGAATATTAAGAGGGGGATAGTTAACCCACACATATAAGTGGTGAAAGGTGGCTGGCTGAGTCTTTAGCTTGGTTACCTTTTCTGAATCGGAGAGCAATCGAGGGGAAGAGAATGGTGGATACTTGAAGAGAGAGAAAGAGAGGAGGATGTTGAGGGGAAACAGGTGGAGAGGGGGAAGATAAAGCACAGGGTATGGGAGTGGGGATGGAGGACAGAAGGACCCGGCAGGCACGACATTTATGTATATCAGCCATCCGCCCCCAACCACTTTACCATAGCTTTAACATTTCATTCACCTTGGGCACTAGGTGCTTCGAACACCCGTCCTCTGACATAGGAGGCGGACAGCAGTCCCTTTTGTTAGTAGATAATGAATTCCAATGCCTAATTCAAGGATACAATTAAGTACTGCTTAAGTGCTGAAGCATCTGCATTTATACAGCAATCAAGACTATATGATAGGTTATGTAGTGCATATCAAGAGACTGTATCTTGATTAATAAACAAATCCCTATATCACAGGATCGTCAATCATTCAGGGTCGACTACAAAGCACTGTAACTCTTAAAATAACGCTACGTACAACACAACATCTATATCAGACTTTATGAAAATATGTGGAAGGTTGGTATGGCTGCCAATATTTCTTAAGATTTGGCACTGGTGCTAACCCAGACTTTCCTATGACATCTTGTAACAGGGTGCCCTGTTGATAGTGCACTTTTATGACGATAGATGGCATGAGCTTTATCTTATGACCTCGGTTTGGCTTGGCTTGTTGATAGTGTACTTTTCCATCATAAGGTTTGATATCTGATTTGATATTTGATTAGATATATTTGATTATTTATATTTAATACAGGGATTTGATATTTGTCATAGTCATCTTGAAAAGTTTGGTGAGGCAAGCCTCAAGCGTTTGGCCTCCAACCTTGCACAGAGACAAACATACTTTCTCTTTTAAATATATAAATATATATTTCATTCATTAGGCCCATCAGAGCCTCGAACTGGGGGCCACAAAAGTGTAAGCCCCATAGCTCTGCCGATCATACTATGCACGAATTACTGAATTATATCCAACTGCTTCCCCTGAGTACCACTGAGTCATGGAGGTATTTAAATCATCACAACCTCATCAAATAAATCGAGAAACTACATTAACATAGGTAATAACATTTGATTCACTAAGACCATTGGAGCCTCGAACTGTGGGCCACAAAAGCGTGAGCCCCCGGTTCGTGTGCGTGAGAAGGCATGGCAGGATGTGCAAAATTCCCCCGTTGAAAAGCAGAGGTGCAATAGGTACTCTGAGAGAAAACTCTTTCAACATCAGAGGCCTGAGATTGTTCAACACGCTTCCACTACACATAAGGGGCATTACTGGCCGACCTCACAGTGTTCAAGAGAGAACTTGATAAACACCCCCAAAGGATACCTGATCAACCAGGCTGTGACTCATACGTCAGGCTGCGAGCAGCCGAGTCCAACAACCTAGTTGACGAGACCATCAACTAGGTGGTTGCCGGTGTCGTTGAATCCAAAAATCAACGTTAGGTATGCTCTACCTACCACATTATGCTCAACACACTAAGAAAATATCCTAGAGATGCCTAGCTGGTATATATTCGAGACTTTAGCCTTCCCAGCAGCGCCGCTGAGTGGTGGAGGGGATTTAGGTCTCAATATCCTCGTAATGGGAAAGGATCTCTATAACGTGGGTAATAGCATTTCAGTTACTAGGTCTATTAGACATATTACAGCCTCGAACTGTAAGTCTCATAAGCCCTTGCCCGTTGTTTTACTTCCTCACTACAGACAACTTACTAAGAAAGATCCTCAACGATATTTAACTGGTATCCAGTTGAGATTCTAAGCCCTCCTTAGGGCTCATGGTGTTCTCGGTAAAGCTGTTATTATCAACAAGGCTCTTAGTTGCTCCTTTGGGTCCAGGAGTCAAATAATGTGCTATATCTGACTCGAATCCTACCTCCCTCAGCCATAACGTCTGTCTAAAGACCAAAGTCTTTGGTGACTTAACTCTGTATCCAGAGGTTATATATCTCATTTAGCAGGATCCTCAACTCCACCAACTGGACCATCTAACTTTGTCTGGACTTTACGTGGCACTTTATGTGCAAATATATTTAAGTAATTTGGGCCTAGCATTAAGGTAGTCTCATGTGAGAATCAGGTGGCCATGTCAGGATCATTTGAGCAGGAATGGGAGCCCCAAATAATGTCGTCCCGTTGATGTTTCTCAACCCCGGAGATAATTTCGAAACTCAGCTTAGAGAGATGACCAGAGTAAACCAATAGTACTTAAGGTTCAAAAGGCACACGATCAAAAACAAATTCCCAGGAAAAAATTATCATTATCTCAGCTGAGTTTAACTAACAAATTACCAAGTTTAATTATTTTTTCACTGGCAATGCACATCACTACTGTGAACTACACGAAATGAAAGGTTCAAAACTACATAGATAATTTTAACATTCAGGTTTTAGACCTTCTGATCCTATTATGTCGACGCCCAGCTCTCACTCGACGTTCTGGCACGCAGGTGGAGCTCAACGTAAGTGCATTAATGCAAGTGAAAGTAAACTTTGAGGCCGAGATCTTTATATTAGAAATTCATATTTCCTAAATCCAGGTCTACCCGCATCCGTAAAATGAGTTAGAGACAAACTTTATTAAATAAAAATAAAAATAAAAATAAAATGAAACATGAATAAGCCATGACATCAGCGGCAGGAGAAGTCCCAACCACTAGCAGGTGATGTCGTAAGCTTTGACGTGAAAGGTCAATACGATAAAGGCAACATCTACATCAAAGCAATAGTTCATCCTACCCTCCTAAAATGCCAGCGCCTACAGCGACCACTGACGCAATGTGCAAAATAAAGACTCTTGCATCCCAAAAGTTCCCCCGTTTAATAATGTCTCACTAAACACCTGTCATGAGGACGGCTCTGAGACTCATGAGCGACACTAATTCAGCAAAGTTCTGGATACTAGTATATGTCTTGTATGGTTGAATACTACCTCATCCTGTATAATCTGAGCACCTCATTTTGTATGGGTACTGTAACTCCCGGTAATTTGAAATCTAATCTTCATTTGAAACTGTGTATGGAGTCAGTCTCCACCACATTACTGCCTAATGCATTTCATTTGTTAACTACTCTAACACAGAAAAATTTATATCCAACGCCCCTGTGGCTCACTTGAGTACTCTGTTTTCACCTGTGTCCCCTTGTTCGTAAATATGCACAACTCGGAGTATATTTTATGTTGAGGAGAATATCAAGTTTACTACGGTTATATTGTTTTTATTAAATATATAACTTGCAAGAGGTATAATTTGCATGTCACATTTTTTCTCGAACGAAGTGTGAAGGATATAACTACATCTTATAATTTAACACTTATGCGTGGCAGGAGAACTATCACATGTCCTTATAGTATTTGGTCTTACATTTACATAAAAGAACCTGTGGTAAAATTGTTTGCGTCTATTTACAAATTGGATGGAAACATAACCTTTCTTCCTCTCGTACGTCAAATTTAAGACAAATTACATAAAGATTCTGTTATAGTGATTTACATTTTACGTCCATAAAAAATTTAGACTGATCTAATAATGCTCAAAATTACTTCCGTGATTTATAATGCTACACTGATGCCTAGATGATCTTCCAAAGTTGAGACCGCTTCATTAACGCTCCAGATGACCGTCCATGGCTCGAAATTCCGCAACTAATGATCTACGTGATCTTCCGAGGCATATAATGCATCATTCATGCTCCAGATGATATTCCAAGGATGACAATGTCTCACTTATCTTTACAGACTCACAGACCCACTGAATAACTGACCACAAACTCACAAACTCACAGAACCCCAACCAAACAGATTCTCAGACTAACAGACCAACTGATTCATACACCCTTAGGCTAACAGATTGCAGACTCACAGACCAATAGACTCACAGAACCTTAGACTCACAGACTAACGCATACACACACACACACACACAAACACACACACACACACACACACACACACACACACACACACACACACACACACACACACACACACACACACACACACACACACACACACACACACACACACACACACGCAGGAAAGAGAAGGGTGGGCCGACTGCATTTTCCTGGATTGCCAAAAAGCCTTTGACACAGTACCCCATAAAAGGCTGTTAAAAAAGTTGGAGCAACAGGCAGGAGTAAAAGGGAAGGTGCTCCAGTGGATAAGGGAGTACTTAAGCAACAGGAAACAGCGAGTAACGGTGAGGGGGAGACATCAGAGTGGCGAGATGTCACCAGCGGAGTCCCACAGGGCTCAGTACTTGGACCCATCCTGTTTCTAATATATGTATAACAAAGTATAACAAATCTCTATTACTCCCCACACACTTTACTTTTGTGACAACTGGAGGCCTTGAAGTATGATGAACACAGCTGGAAGGTCGTCGCAGACTACAGAATGGTGGCATTCCTGATGGGTCTGCAAGGCGGTCTTACCAAATTTCTCTGTTATCGTTGCCTTCGGGACAGCAGAGACACCAAGGTGCACTATCACAGGCGAGAATGGCCACAGTGGTCCGAGTTTGATGGTGGGGAGGAACAACGTCAGGTGGAAGCCTCTGGTGGAACCCCTGGAATGTGTCGATGAAATCACTGCACATCAAATTGGGCCTAATGAAATAAGATGCCACGGCTCTAGATAAAGCGGCCTTAAAGTACCTTCAAGACTTCTTCCTAAGCTGTCTGAGGCAAAGGTCTAAGCCACTGCCCACGTCGGACCACAGATACAGAAGATCAAGAAGCAAAGAATTCCCCAAGAGGCTCACAATACAGGAGAAAGCGGCTTGGAACAGCTTTGTAACAGTGGCCAATCACTGGTGAAGGCCAACGGCACAATGGGCAGCACCATGTCCATTAAAATCCAGATCCTTGATGCTCATCTTGATAAATTCAAGCACACGGGAGCATACTCGAAAGGGCAAGGCGAGAGCTTCCACGGAGATAAACTGGACTTTGAATGCTAGTACCATGGTCGGTATAGCAGAACAAGATGAGAGACTACATTTAAGGGCTAGTTTGTGAATATTATATTTACAGAATAACGGTAAATTTCGGAAAACTACTCTCTTCTAAATCTTTTGGGGTAATGTTTGTATAACTTTAGTATAAATATATGTAAATTTCAATATGTGTGTTTTTTCTGACCTTATGTGAACGAAAAGACTCAAAGTCGCCCGTTTTCACACTTGAAATAGGCGGGCATCAGAATATGACTACTTCTGTCCTAGTCACAAAAGCAAAGTTTGAATGGAATGATAATTTTTTGTATACTATTTAAGCATAAGTAATTAGGAAATAACACTACCCAGGAACAAAATATTTTACATATACATAGAAATATAGACACGTAAATACATTCATAAATATGTATGTATGTATGTATGTATGTATGTATGTATGTATGTATGTATGTATGTATGTATGTATGTATGTATGTATGTATGTATGTATGTATGTATGTATGTATGTTAACTTTCAGTTTGAATGAATATATACCACATGGGTCGGTGACTTGAGGAATTGTTTGCATTAATTAACCTGAGGGCCGCCTTAATCCTCTGTAGTCTCCTCAGCGGGGACAGGAAACCGTTAGCTTGTCGAAGGACCCACCATTGTTACTGAGAACTATATCTAAGTCTAATTTATTGCTCTAAAATATATTTTAATGCGTATATTTGTTTCCCCCAAATCAATCACATTTGTGAATGGGACAGGGTCGCCACATTCGCATCTGGTGTACCGACAACATCTTGGCTGCCGTCAAAGGTGAAGTTGCAAGTTGTTAATTTGTTTCTTGCTTTACGTATTTACAACCTCTCGCGTCTGTGGCTGGCCCAGCTGGCCGCATCCGTGTATCTTTATGAGCTTCCAGAGGCGTGCTGTTTTGTTAGCATCGCTCAGGGAGCAAGATTCCTGACGACTTGCAGAGGTTGTTGCACCATCGCAGGTTGTAAAGTGCGAGGAGGCTGACGCAACTTGGCTGTCCAGGGCGGCTGGGTTTCGTCACCGTGTGGGACGAGCTTGGAAATACACCCGCCTCTCTCCCCCAGTCTACCTGCCCGACTTTCACCCCAAGTCCTTCATTTGTCAGTAACACAAACATTTACAAGCCGTGAGGATGTGTTGAGGTGGGAATCGGAGAAACGATACTGGCCTAGAAGGATTGTCTGTTATTCACGTGTTCTCCTCGCGGTAAACATTACGAGCCAGAGAGGAGGAAAGGGTATGCATCTTTGACTCGTGCTTCAAACACGTAGAGCGTTGTCCTTAAGACCACATTTCATCTGGAAGCCAATACTCATCCGACCTGGCCATTACCATATCCAAATAGACCTTTAAGACTCCATTCGAACTCGCCAAAACCACACCCAACTAAGTTAAGACCACACCCGACCTGGATAAGACCCACGCCCGACCTGTTCAACACCTCACCCGAACTACTCTAAACCACACCCGACCTGGTCAACGCCACACCTAACTAGGTCAAGATCCCACCCGAACTGCTCTAAATCAACCTGTCCTCTTAAAAAGAACGTCGCTTTTGGCCGTTTACCCGTATGGCCGAATTTGGACGTAATTTGAAAATGAAAAAAAATGAAAATAAATTTGGGATTTTTTTTCCAACAACAGTAAGTTAAGGGTCCTCTGATAGATTAGGTGGGCAGGAAATTCTCATAAAGTTTCAAAACGTTATGAAAAACGTTAATTTAAAGTTTCCTATTATAACCTCTGCGCGTACGCCGGACGACTCAAATAGAAAACGAAACAGAACATCACTTTTGTGAGTTGATTTCATTTCAAATTACGTCCAAATTTGGCCATAGCGCGCATACGAGCCAAAAAGTGACGTTCTTTTTAAGAGGACGGGTTGCTAAATCACGCCCGACCTGTTCAACGCCACACCCGACTTGGTCAACACCACACCCGACCTGGTAAACACCACACCCGACCTGGTCAACCCCACATCCAACCTGGTCAACCCCACACCTGACCGGGTTAAAAACTACAACCGACCAGGTCAACACTACACCCGACCAGGTCAAGATCACATCCGAACTGGTCTAAACCACACCCGAACTAGACATCACGACCGCACCCGCCGACCTGTTGATCAAGTTCGCACTGACGGGAAAACTTTAGACTTAGTAGATATATGTAATTAAATTTAAAAGTTTGTAAAAATATAACATTTGTCATATATAATAATTTTTTCCTCTTAAAAAACTGATCACGAAATAAAAACGGAAAATATATATTTTGTTGGTTGGCGTTGAGTTCGAAGATTAAATTATCGGTGTCTTGCCTTCTCGGCCTAGCAATCAGTAGTGTGGGACTGGCCAAGAGTTTGTCAACATAACATCACGGTGCCACAGGAATCAGTTAATCTAATCGCATAACCAAGAAAATATAAATATTTAGTAATTAACACATATTGTTTGTGTACTCACCTAATTGTGCTTGCGGGGGTTGAGCTCTGACTCTTTGGTCCCGCCACTCAACTGTCAGTCATCTGGTGCACAGGTTCCTGAGCCTACTGGGCTCTATCATATCTACACTTGTAACTGTGTATGGAGTCAGCCTCCACCACATCACTGCCTAATGCATTCCATCCGTTAACTACTCTGACACTGTAAAGTTCTTTCTAACGTCCCTGTGGTTCATTTGGGTACTCAGTCTCCAACCTGTGTCCCCTTGATCGCGTATCACCCGTGTTAAAAAGTTTATCTTTATCTACCCTGTCAATTCCTCTGAGAATTTTGTAGGTAGTGATCATGTCTCCTCTTACTCTTCTGTCTTCCAGTGTCGTGAGGTGCATTTCACGTAGCCTTTCCTCGTAACTCATGCCTCTTAGTCGTCCCCTTGTGTGTGTGTGTGTGTGTGTGTGTGTGTGTGTGTGTGTGTGTGTGTGTGTGTGTGTGTGTGTGTGTGTGTGTGTGTGTGTGTTTGTGTGTGTGTGTGGGTGTGGGTGTGTGTGTGTGTGTGCCTGCAGAATCGAGTCTGTAGCTCTTGGACCCCGCATTTATAGCCAATTTATATTTCCTCTATTATGTCTACATTTATTCCTCTAACACGCGCGCGCACACACACGTCCCTATGAAGCAACCCGTAGCAGCTCTCCAACTCCCAGGTACCTATTTACTGCTAGGTGAACAGGGCACCAGGATGTAAGAAACTCTGCCTATTTGTTTTCGCCTCCGTCGGGAATCGAACCCGCGCCCTGAGGACTACGACCCCCGAGCGCTGTCCATTCCGCCGCAATAATTAAATAGAACTAAAATGAAACTATTTGCATAGAAAATAACAAAAATGCAAATGTATGGGTCTAGCGTGGAGTGAAACCGTGAGATTTTTCTGATCATGTTGTGTCACAGTTAATGGCCAACATGACATGTAATTGACTCTCCAGCTTGGACATACACCCCGCATTTCGGTATGCAGGCATCATAATGGCTTGTTGACAAGCACTAAGACAACCTGGAGCGTCAATTATAAGCCATGTTGGCCACTAACTGTGACACAACATGATCAGAAAAATCCCACGGTTTCACTCCACGCCAGACCCATACAGTTGTATTTTTGCTATTTTCTGTGCAAATTAGTCCCACTTTATTTCTCATATATTTAATTATAACAGGATTAGTCATGGAGGAAGTGTGGTCATAGCAGAGTCTTTAGCATAGGCTGACTAATCATGACACAAGATGAGTAATCATGTCACATGATTTCTTCAAATCATCAAATTTATTACATATGATCTATGAAGATCGTATAGAACAGTAGTCTACGGTTCATAAACAAGGCTCCCGGGTTCGAATCACAAGGACAGAGATGGTTGGACACGTTCCTTTCACCTGACGCACCTGTTCACCTAGCAGTAAACAGGTACCTAGGAGTTTCGCAACTGCTGTGTTTTGCATCCTGGTTAAGGTTAGTAGTTGGCCTAAGCCTTTGGGAGACCTAGATATGCATAAGTACAGGCTTGCTGTTCCCATCAACGGATAACTATTATAAAAACTAGTAAAAATTAAACTTGCTATAACTGGTAATTTTTAAGATTAAAAGAGAAAATAAATTTAATACTACCACAAAGCCATTCATATTTTGTTGCAGTTGTCCGGACAACTTTGAAATATAACCTGCCGTGCTGCCCCAGCCCAAAGGTCAAGCTAGATTTGGCCCACAGTTTGTCAATTAACCATTAAGACATCTCAGAATACACAAAGCATATATCGCAAAGCTGAACATATAACAGATTCTAGACCAGCAAGCTGTCTGGTGGACTTAAACTGAAGATAATGTGGTAGAATTGCGAATATGTGTGCCAGTGTGTAATCATTATAGGTTGTGGGATCGTCTGTACTAATAAGCGATAACCAGAAGCATATCTAAGTAGTATAAAACACGTTAAAGTTTTAATGTTCAGTAACAAACGGTATTGTAGAAAGAACAACACATTTTTTGTTTAATGACTCTTTCCCTAATAAGAATATCAAAAGAAAATATACCTACGTGTGGTTTGTGATATAAAACAAATTATCGTTATTCATTAACATAACGTGAATCATCTGTGACAAAATAATGGTCCAGCCCTAGAACTATGATGTGGCCACGGAAAATTCCTGCCAGTTAAAAAATGATGCGAAAGTTTGTGTCAGTGCTCTAACACTATGATTTTATGAACTTTAAAAAATATATCACCACAGATGATTTTCTATAACATACTAATAGATGTTTGTGGTAGGCTGTCATGGAAATGGTGCATTTCCATAATAATAATAATAATAATAATAATAATGTTACATGATCTATTATTCTGCTAGGTACATACACGTAATTATCGCTCCATATAACACACAAAATTCGAATTGCATCTGTCAATAAAAACGGTTTTCGAAACCAATGTCAATTACTATTTTGATGCAGTTTTAATTTTGACTAATATTCAGGAAAGGATACATTTGCATAGTTTAACGAAACGACTTTTTCCCAAGAACTGCTAAGTTCATCGGATAACTGCTGAGTTCACGACCTTGAATGCATTCAGGTCTCGATAGGAACTACAAGGCAAAAAGCTGACCAACATAAACACAGCTGGCAACTCAGTATGAGTCTAAGACGGTATATATATATACATGGGGTGGAGACCTTTACCAGTCACTTGGCCCTCTCTAGCTATACCCACCAGTCATGAAACTCGTAAGTACTGCGTCCGTAATTGTGCTGCCATGGTAGTGCACCCATGGTAGTGCTGCCATGGAAGTAGTGCACCCATGGTAATGCTGACATGGTGGTAGTGCACCATGGTAACAAAATACACGGTAATCCCTGAATAAAGATTGTAATGCAGGCCCATATTTTTGAAAATAAATTCATGTACTTAGCGCGAGCACTCACTGCAGGATCTAAATTTGAGCTTCCTGTCTTGTATATTCCTGTGGCATGGGAATATAGACGAGTTTATGTCCTTCTTGATCTATCTTCCTTCTTAATAGTATAGTTATCTTAAAAACATATTTTTTTTTGCATCGTGAATCAAACAGGGATGAACTGCTATCAGTTTTGCTTTTACTACATTCCCGATTTCAAAACTATATCAGAATTTATACAACAACTGACGAAAATAATATTTTGAATTGAAGTTTAAGATTTTTTTAATTATTTTATACTTTCAAATGTTCTAATAAGACTGGTAAGAATGACTGAAATTTAACGTAATTACATTCTTCGGTTAATGAATCACCTAACACACACACGGTTGATGCACAGATTGTTCTCGCCGTTTTGGCCACCGTGGCCGCCGCCGCCCCCCAGTACGCCGCCCCTCAGGCTCCTACCCGCTACGGTGATGACTCTGACGAGGTGGTGCCCATCCTGAAGGACGACCGTGTCCAAGAGGAGGACGGCAGGTACAGCCTGGGCGTGGAGACTGGCAACGGCATCGTATTGTCGCAGGTTGGCTCTCCCAGTGGTCCCGATGGCTCTGTGGTCAAGTCTGGACAATATTCGTGAGTATTACATTTCATGGGAAGGCTTTCATATTATTTATTGATATTGTAGTATACAGTAATTCGAAAGGCTCATGCTGTATGTAGTCATTTTGGAACAAAAATTTCCCCACAGCTACACTGCTCCTGACGGCACTCCCGTCGTTGTGAAGTTCGTCGCCGACGAGAACGGCTACCAGCCCCAGTCTGACCTGCTGCCAGTGGCTCCTGAGTTCCCCCACCCAATCCCCCAGTTCGTGCTGGACCAGATCGCCTTCGCCGCTGAAGAAGACGCTGCCGCCGCCCGCGGCAAGTCCTCTGGTCCCTCCGCCAGCTACGGTGTTCCACAGTAAACTATCTCGACCAGCAACACCACCCTTTACACCATGAAAACATTACGTACCGAAGAAATACTCGTGAGTTAGCACTGAATGTGCTCACCCAGAAGTTTGGGGTTCAAATATTGTATACAGTATTTATTGTTTTGCTTTTGTATATATATAATAAAATATAAATAAATCCTAATTTTCATTATCTCCATGACAAATTATAATTTCTATATTGGAAATTAAGAAAAATTACTGTTATTAAGTTTTTTTTTATTCTTATTCTTCTTTTTACATCTATTATTATTTTGGCATTTATTAAAAATGCCATATAATTTTATTTGATAAAATACGGCATTTTGACTTAAAAATTATGAGAGGTGTTGAAAAGATAAAATAATCAGATTAATACATTTAACACTAGGTGATAAAAAAAATTACAATACAAAAATATTGTGCTACTTTTCTCTGATACTAACAACCAATATTTTTGTATAAACTAAACATTCAAGACAAAGATGGACATAAAACATACTGAAAGATAGCATGAGAAGTACTTAAATCAGAATATTAACAAGATTCCCATCTCTCTGGGTTTGTGAGCCTCAAAATAAATCCCCCCAAATACATATGTATATATATATATATATATATATATATATATATATATATATATATATATATATATATATATATATATATATATATATATATATATATATATATATATATATATATATATATATATATATATATATATATATATATATATATAGTTCTTGAAAGTTCTTGTCTTTGTGTCGATGATTAAGGTACTAAGTGAGCTTGTTTTGCTGTGTTCCAATATGTGTACACAAAGCACATATATCACTAAAATATAATATGCCATCCTGTTGGGCTCTCTTCTCTTGCAACACACTATACTTAAGTCCATCCTCTCACGAGATGAAAGTGAGAGAATAACGCTCATACGCAAGAACCGGTTTCAGTTGAAGGAACTGCAGCCTAGGTATTATGACCCCGTACTGTGAGGATGTCTGAAGCCTCACTTGTCCCGTCGTGATGCTTGAGGTGTGTTCAGTGTCAATTTACACGAAGCTCTTGATATTTCATCCCTCTATTGCACACAGAAATGACGTGAGTGGTGATGAGAAATGTGTGTAGGCCATTTTGTTTCCCCGTAATGCAAGGAACGACTGTCTGGAAACAAAACCGGCGCTAAAACTGGTTATGAAGGAATACTTCGCCTAAAGTATAACTGGCAACTACCTGCCACGTCGTCTGCCCTATAAATAGGAACGCCCCTGTTGATCCAGGTATCAACTCCCTCTAGTCTCAGTCAACATGCCTTTTGAAAGTATATGAGGTATATCGTACATAAAGTCAGGTGGAGAATACAAAGGAATAGTTTAATATAGCATTGCTAATGATACCAAAGCTCTCAGGCAGAAGCATAACAAGAGGAAGGAGTTATTCCCAAATGCTACAGAAAATCTTCTTAGCTTACATCTGTAGGAGCCTGACAGCTGAGTGGACAGCGCTTCGGATTCGTAGTCCTGAGGTTCCTAGTTCGATCATCGGTGGAGGCGGAAACAAATGGGCAGAGTTTCTTTTATCCTGATACACCTGTTCACCTAGCAGTAAATAGGTACCTGGGAGTTAGTCCGCTGCAATGGGCTGCTTTTTGGGGATGTGTAACAAATAGGACCGGGCCGCGGGGACGCTAAGACTCGAAATCATCTCAAAATAACTTTACTTACATTTTGATACGCTGAATTACTATAACTAGAATAATATTCACGACGACCAAATTTAAGGCAAACTAATTGTGACGTGTTCAATATCTAATTGAACAGGTTGTTCTTGCCGTGTTGGCCACCGTGGTTGCCACCGCCCCACAGGAGTACGCCACCCCCTAGACTCTTACTCAATATGGTGATGATTCTAGAGAGGAGGTGCCCATCCTGAGGGACGACCGTGTCCACGAGGACGACGGCAGGTACAATCTTGATGTGGAAACTGGCAACGGCATCGTTTTCTCTCAGTTCGGCGCCCCCAGTGGCTCCGAGGGCGCTGTCGTTAAGGCTGGACAGTATTCGTGAGTAGACTTTCATATTCCATGAGAAATCACGTTCTCTGTATGAAATTTTTTATAAGGAATTTAAGTGAGCATCACGTGGTCTCTATTGTAAATTAAATGAACATTATTTTCACCAGCTATACTGCTCCTGAAGGCACTACCGTCGTTGTGAAGTACATCGCCGACGAGAACGGCTACCAACCCCAGTCTGACCTGCTGCCAGTGGCTCCTGAGTTCCCCCACCCAATCCCCCAGTTCGTGCTGGACCAGATCGCCTTCGCTGCAGAGGAAGACGCTGCCGCCGCTCGCGGCAAGTCTATCGCTCCCTCCGGCAGCAACAGTGCTCCACAGTAAAATAATCCCACAACAATATCAGCGACATGACATTAACATAGCATTTGTTTTATGTTCAATTCTATTTTCGTGTGATTTTTTAAACACAACTATCGTGTTTTTAATATTATATGTTTATTATTATTCTATATAACATAAAAACAACTATACCTGTAATACAAAATAATAAGCCATGATTTTTTCTGGGGATTCACAGACATCTGACACTTCGACTCGGTTAACCGAAAAAGTTATGTATTTATGTTGCTAATAAAACCTAACCAAACCATCCTAGTTCTAATATATGATATCTGTGTCCTAATATATTATATAATATATATATGTGCTATGTTAGGCCTAGAAGTATTTAAGTTTGTATTTTAAGGTTATTTTTTCGAACTATATAAAATGAATAGCACCATTTGCCTCTGAGTGTGTGTGTGTCCCCACTCATTATGTATAACGTGTATCACTATGAATACTGTGTCAGTATGTATACTGTGTCAGTATGTATACTATGTCTTTATGTATTACGTGTCAGTATGTATCACATGTGCCAGCTTGTATGACGTGTGTAAGGTTGTATGAGGTGGGCCAGTATGTATCACGTGTACCAGCATGTATTACCTGTCAGTATGTATCATGTATCATTACACACCACATGTCATTATGGGGCACGTGTTGGAGTGTGTTGTGTCAATATTTTTCATATGGATCAATATGTGTCACGTGTGCCAGTATTTTCTGTCAGTGTGCATCATTTGTCACTATGAATCACATGTTGGTATGTTTGTGTCACGTGACATAAGGTATCACGTTTCAGTATGTATCCCGTTTGTCAGTATGAATCATGTGTCAGTGTATATATCACGTGAATAAGTATTGATTAGGGTTATAAGAATGTATCACATGTGCCAGTATGTATCACGTGTTAACAGTATGCACCACGTGTCAGTATGTCTCACCTGTCAGTATGTATCACCTGTCAGTATGTCTCACCTGTCAGTATGTCTCACCTGTCAGTATGTCTCACCTGTCAGTATGTCTCACCTGTCAGTATGTATCACCTGTCAGTATGTATCACCTGTCAGTATGTCTCACCTGTCAGTATGTCTCACTTGTCAGTATGTCTCACCTGTCAACATCTACCTCGTGTCAGTGTTCATCAGCATCACGTTTGTCATTATGTATCACGTGTCGGTATGTATCACATGTGTTCTTTTTCTGTTCCTGTTTCTGTATGTCTTTATATCCAGCTTTCTCTCGCTGTTTGTCTGCCTCTCTCTCTCAGTTTATATGTCTGCCTGTCTATTGCTCTGTTTGAGATTGTATCTGTCTATCGATATTTGTCTCTCTTGTCGGTCACTGCGCGTCCCGTCTTTCTGTTCTGTTATATGTGCTTGAAGCAATATAGATTCTCAATTGCCTGCGTCAAATTCAGCCTTCACTGAGCTGTATCACACATATTACAGCTCCAGGAAGCATTTCCTGTACCCGAGCTGACCTTTCACCGCCTTACTCAACATCAGAGAAACAAGTTTTTTTTGTTTCTCTCTCTCAAGCTGCTCATCTTCAGTACGTTATACCAATTGCTGTTATTATAATTTATTATTATATTCACATATCACTTGTGTTACCTATGGTGGCTGCATGCCAGGACTGACCTCCCGGTTATATTGTTATCTATATCAGTGTGAGTCGTGTCTCCACTCCTACATTTATAGTTTTATTAATTATGTAATATTTATACTTGTTTTTGTCATTTATTATTATTATTATTATTATTATTATTATTATTATTATTATTATTATTATTATTATTATTATTATTATGGAGAAAATCAGTAGGAGCCGTGACGAGGATTCGAACCTATGCACTGGGTACTGTGAAGCTAACGCCTTAGACGATTATAGGTCTTAGACGACTTACTCAAGGTACTGTATATAATGTTCGGAACATTGTATAATACAGTATCTTAACGATAATGTGATAAAATTGATATAAAAAAATTTGTAGTGAAGCAACTACAGTATCGAGCCCAACTGGCACCTGTGACCACACGCCGCCTGTGAATGATCTCTCTCCTCAGGAGTCTGGCACCAGTTGCATCAAGCATCATTCAGTAAGTCTGCTGCTCATTTTGTGTAATCAATCAAAACATGAAAAAAAAACCAACACACAAGAAGGGGGTGGATGTAAACACCGAGAGATGTACATGCATTGGGAGTTTACTTTAGTAAGCTAAACTGTCTGAACCACCACAAGGTAGTTATTATTACGGTCTTAATAACCGTCCCGCCGTTGTTAAGCCGACATCATACCAATACAGCACCTGCAGGCAAATAATGAATTAGTTACTAATCAAGTGAGTAAAATTATTTAAAAATAAATTATATTTTTCCAACTTTGTCCGTTCATTTGCTTTCAATTTTAATAATAAACTTTGTTTTTCATTATTTGCTTATGGTTAAGAAAAAATGTTGTCGCAATTTTTCAGTGGTATCGAACATTTCTTGAATTAGCCACTGAGCCTTAACTGCTTTGTTAACGCAATTTAAAGTACAGTAACAACGATGAGTGTTTTGAACAGATTGTTCTCGCCGTGTTGGCCACCGTGGCCGCCGCTGCCCCAGCACCGTCTCCTTTCTGCTACAGTGAAGACTCTGACGAGGTGGTGGCCATCTTGAGGAACGACCGTGTCCACGAGGAGGACGACAGGTACAACCTGGACGTTGAGACTGGCAACGGCATTGTCTTGTCCCAGTCTGGTGCCCCCGACGGCCCTGACGGCTCTGTGGTCAAGTCTGGACAATATTCGTGAGGATGACATTTCATATAATTTGTTGATATTAATTGATATAAGTAATGCAAGTTACCTTTGGTGTGTATAATTATTTTGAAAACAACTTTCAAAATATTCAGTGTAAGTTCCCAAGGCTTACACTGAAGCTTAACCATGTTTTCGCATATTGCTCCCTATGCAATACAGCTTGTAGTCTTGGAACTCTACCTTCTACTCTTATCTTCAAATGCACAAAGAGATCGCATTTACGCGATGTATCAATGGAAAAGTCAAGAGTCACGGAGGAGGGACAAATTGCGAAACCTTAGATAGGCTTCAGTGGAAGCCTAAGAAATCCTAGAGGATTCAGTTGAGTCTCAGGTTGCACTGCTTTTTTCGTGTCTTGAGGAAATACTGATTTCCTCGTTATTATCACTATTATTATCATTATCACGTTAATTTGATTTCTTTGTGTATTATTATTATTATTATTATTATTATTATTATTATTATTATTATTATTATTATTATTATTATTATTATTATTATTATTATTATTATTATTAGTAGTAGTAGTAGTAGTAGTAGTAGTAGTAGTAGTATTTATTATTACTACCATCAGCCTACTGCTATAACGAGTTCCATAACTTTACACGTTGTTCAATGGAAAATTGTAAGTGTAAGCCACACATGGCACCTCTCGTTTGGAACTTATTCCTTTAGAAGTAAGGTACCAAATGAGAGGAATAAGTTATGCATCTCATTTGGAAGGAATACTTCCTCCCAGTTTGGGTGGTTATAAATTGGAGCTGCCTCGTATGGGCCAATAGGCCTACTGCAGTTACCTTTGTTCTTATGTTCTTATGTTCTTCATCCTCTCAATGCAAGAATTAAGGTACTCCTAAAGGAATACCTTATTCATAAGGTATTCCTAAAATAATTCCTTCTTAATTAGGAATTCCTTAATGGATGTGTAGGATGTCAAGGAAGTTAATTAATTCGCTAAACAATCTTTTCTAGTCGACATATTTGCTGGTATTTGTACTAAATATGGCAAGGTGAATAGTTCTCGTACTAGTGATCAAGTTGAATGCTAAACTTCCAAGCTCTCCAACACGTAAGAGATGTGGCTGGTTTGTATATATTATTCAAATCCGCAAAATGCATTCCTCGCATAATACTTTAGAACCTTATTCTAAAATAATAAGGAATAACTTATTCCTTTAGAAATAAGGTACTTAACGTATTCCTTTGGGAATAAGGTGTATCTTAGGAATAAGGTATTCCTTAAGAAATAAGGTACAAACTATTGCATAAGGAATGCATTTTGTGAATTGTGGAATTACATGATGATTTTTGTCAATAAAGTAACAAAACTATTACCAGCTGTGGATAGCAACTAAAAGGCCCAAAACCTAACAATAAAGAATATAGGTTGCTCTGTGATTCTGGCATTGAGCCCAAAGTTGATCAATATATATCTTGGCAGAGCATTATTAAGCCCACAAGACAACAAAGTCCATCAATATATTAATTAAATTAAGCCGTGATTTCAGGGAATGGCGAGAACACCAATATAATCATTGCTGAGAACATCCTCACCCTAAATGTGTTTTAATATCAATAGGTTGTCAAGTTGGAAAAATTACTCTCCAATTATCATCAGCTGATGCTGACATGCTCTTAACATCAATATAAACTTATACGAAAATTGCCAGCAGCGAAATAGGCTCAGATGGTATATATATATGACATATTTCTTATTGAACTTTAAGTTGCTCTTCGAAATAGAGCAGCAACCTTTCCTGGAGACGTTTCCATAAAATACACTGTGGGATACTTGCTGACTTTCCTAACAACTTTCTTCTAGGAATAAACAAAGTTTAAGTTTACAAAAATGTGTTTAATTGACTGCCTTATAATGAAAATTCATTCCTAAGCCAAATTTTGAACAAATTTTAGAGTATATTTAATGTATTTCATGCATTAGATCCTTGAAAGAATTGTTTCAGCAGATAATTATCAATACAAAATATTTGCTCTTGAATGAGTTTCTTCATGGTAAAAGTACTCAAACACGCTTTGCTAAGTGCTTTATCGAGCAGGTATAAATAACTCACGCAACTTTCATGTATATCCTAGTCTACTTTGGTGTCAAAGGAAACCATTTTAAGTGGATCAGGAGGTTCTTCATTAACAGAAGGGCCTCAGGCTTGATTACTTTGAATTAGGTACACCTCAGGATGGAGTGCGTAGCCAAGGGATCCTTAACCGAGGGGTATCCTGACCCCCTTGGGGTAGAAGAATCATATAATATGAGATTGGGGCATTATTTGTGAAAATGTTGTAAAGTGTTGTTAGATTAGAATTTAGTATAAATAATGATGGAAAATCCTTATGATTTTCTTTCTGCTATTCTGTTTATTGTTGTCCATATGTGAAGAAAAACCATGTTGTTAACATCTTTCGAAATCATATATGGACTGGTGGTGATGATGATGATGATGATGATGATGATGATGATGATGATGATGATGATGATGATGATGATGATGATGATGATGATGATGATAATGATGATGATGATGATGATGATAATGATGATGATGATGATGATGATGATGATGATGATGATGATGATGATGATATGAAAAGTCTGGAGAAGTGGTTATGAGGACATTTTGGATAATCATTGACGGTTTGTAATTGTAAAAAAAAAAAGGTTTGAACCCCTGGCTCAGACTATCACTTTTAATTTTTATACATATAAACTAGATTACCTACACCAGCTGATAAGGCTTTTAGCTACTGTACAGATGATATCAATAGTGTTGCAAACATTCGTAACCGGCCACAGACTCACCTTGACATTCTCACCACTACAAGTGTTGAATATGGTCTTATTGCTTCCCATAAAAACTTGTACCTTATGTCCTCAAAATAAAACTTTTACCTCCATGGGTTTAAAGTTAATAATCAACACACTGAAAGCAGCTGGTAATGCAAATAACTAGGTACGGGTCTCAGCAGTGTAATTATATATACATATAACGTTTCAGAAAGCTAAAGTATCTGAAAAAACTTGCTGCACGCATTAAGTATTTCTGTTAATATTCCAAACTAAACTACGTAATATTTGTCAGACGGCTAGTACAATTTTCCATTAACAAGCTAAGCAAAACTTGTCTTAATAAATTATGAAAATATGAGGAATATTCTTGGTGCTTCCAAATGCACAAAAATAGTCAACGTGATGCCGAAAGAGTCTGTCTTCCCTTCACCCCCCCCCCATTCCACTCTTTTCTCCCCCTTCCCATCACTCCACGTCCCACTCTCTTCCAATATAATTCCCTCTTTTCTCCCCTTTCCTGCCCATCTCCCCTCTTATCTCACCCTCTTCCCTCTCATCTCCCCCATTTTTTCTCTTCTCCCGACCCTCTCTCTCTCTCTCTCTCTCTCTCTCTCTCTCTCTCTCTCTCTCTCTCTCTCTCTCTCTCTCTCTCTCTCTCTCTCTCTCTCTCTCTCTCTCTCTCTCTCTCTCTCTCTCTCTCTCTCTCTCTCTCTCTCTCTCTCTCTCTCTCTCTCTTCTCTCTCTCTCTCTCTCTCTCTCTCTCTCTCTCTCTCTCTCTCTCTCTCTCTCTCTCTCTCTCTCTCTCTCTCTCTCTCTCTCTCTCTCTCTCTCTCTCTCTCTCTCTCTCTCTCTCTCTCTCTCTCTCCCTCACCTTACTCTCCCAACCATTCCCATCTCCTCTCTTTTCCACCTACTTCCCCGTGTGGCCTTCAGCTTCGAACAGACATTTTCACTGATCCATTCTCACCCTTCCTTCCTTTCTTACTGTCCTAAAATTCGCTGGAATATATTCTCTTCATCAGTCTACCATCAGGTATTCTATCAACATACCAAAATCATATCAATATGTTCTCCTCACTCCCATCTTTCCCCGTTCCCTCCTCGTCCCACTCCTCTATGTCAACCCTTATCCCCTTCCCTTGGTCCTATTCTTTGTCCGTCCCCTCTTCCTCTGTTCCCTCACCTCTTCATCCCATTCTATCATTATATATATTATTAATAAGCACTGAAACAGCACTATGGGTCAAACAAATTATTATTGCCAAATACTGTAAAAACAACTCAACGGGAAATTCGCTAAATATTTCATACTTGACGCCATGAAAATCAGATGGAGTCTGATTTTAAATGGTATCATTTAAATCTCTTTAAAGGTTTACATTTCTTAATGTTTTTTAACTTAGGCTGAATTCAACCAGCCTATGTTCGTTCCCCTAGACCACTTTTCTTGCAAAGTTGGAAGAGGCCAAGCTCTGAGCACATGTTGAGACAGACAAAATAGCGGACATTCTCTCTTATCTATATTTATAAGATTGAATGACTGTTTGCCTGTCTCATTTTCTGTTCCTATTTTATTAAATTTTTCCCATTCCTTCACATCTCCTCCTCTGCTCTTCAGTCTTTGCCCCCTCTGTACCTTTTCCCCTCCCTCTCTATCATTTCCCCCCCCTCTCTACCGATTCCCTCCCTCTCTACCTCTTCCCTCCCACTCTTACTCACCCCCCCTCTTTATCTTTTCCCCTCTCTTCTTCACCCTCCCTCAATATCATTCCTCCCAACATCACGACTCACATGGGGGGGGGGGGGGGGGGGTGTTAGGATCTCTATCCCTCCATGGGAGTCGAACCCTGGACCATTAACGTTGTATTTGACTACATAAGCTTGCCTATGAGCCCAATATACAGTAAACAATTTATATTTTTCAATAGACATTACTCAATATATGTTATACAACATACATAATTCAGTATACGTTATAAAATACACATAATATTGAATGACTTTAGTACGCCGGTTTTAAAGAAAGTAATACAAAACATGTAAGTGTCAATATCACCATTAGTTACTGTTTACATGATTCAAGGGCGACAACCTCAATAAATAAGACCCCACAAAAACTAGTAACGCACAAGCAATCATTCTACAGCATATCTGGCAACTGACGCCTTGCTCAGCCTATATATACTGCCGCTCTTCAGGATTCCAGCATCAGTTCCTTCAGGCATCAAGCATCATGCAGTTAGTAAGTCTACTATGCATCTGAATATTAGGGCAAATTATACTGAAAACAAAGCAAGCGAACAGATTCACCAAGCAGACTGCATTATATAGGAGAAAATGTTTCTCAAAAACGGTAGCATATGGATCATTTTAAATGAACATTTAATTAGTTTGAGAACTTTTACTTCAAACCCATTTTTATGGGGCCATCATGGCGAATCTGTCAAGATTAATAATGGCAATTCAATTGTAGTTGGATATATGACCTCAAATTAGATAACCTATACAACTCATCTTTTTGTTACATGTACCCTTATTTCACTTTAGTTATGAACAGTGTTCAATATTAAAGTATACTTTCTTGTTGGTCAATAATCTGACGTGTTGCTATTAATAACCCTCCAGCTATAAACATGCCTTATTTTCGACATCAAACCGACTAAATATGATGAGTGTTTTACACAGATTGTTCTCGCCGTGTTGGCCACCGTGGCCGCCGCCGCCCCCCAGTACGCCGCCCCAGCACCGTCTCCTACCCGCTACAGTGGTGAATCTGACGAGGTGGTGGCCATCCTGAGGGACGATCGTGTCCAAGAAGACGACGGCAGTTACAACTTCGAAGTGGAGACTGGTGATGGCGTCAAGCTGTCCCAGAATGGCTCTCCCAGTGGCCCTGATGGCTCTGTTGTCAAGTCTGGACAATACTCGTGAGTATTACTGAACGTTATTTGATTAGGTTTTTACCGCAAGTCACCGTTTCTTTCAATCATATATATTTTTCATAGGAGGCAAAAAAATTCCCATTGTCACTAATGCATGTAATCTCCAGTTACACTGCTCCTGACGGAACTGAAGTCCTTGTGAAATACGTCGCCGACGAGAACGGCTTCCAACCCCAGTCTGACCTGCTGCCAGTGGCTCCTGAGTTCCCCCACCCAATCCCCGACTTCGTGTTGGAGCAGATCGCTTTCGCCGCTAAGGAAGACGCTGAGCGCGCCCGCGAAGAGTCTAATGGCCCCTCCAGGACATATGGTGCTCCTCAGTAAATTACCGCTCTGAAAGTGACAATTTATATTAATGTGGGATTATTTAACTTTCTTCAGACTTTATTTAATATCTGTATAATGAATAAAATTGAGCTAAATCTGCAGTTTTCTTTCGTTAAATCTGAATATTTATGATATTAGATAAACTGTTAATATGGTATATGGCTTTATACCTGAAAATTATGTTATGATATGCAATAATAATAATAATTAATTTATGGTTTGTGTCGCAACTTTTCTTAGCAACAACACAAACATTATACTTAACAAGTTTCCTACTCTACTAGGATTGTATTGTATGTGACCGGAGAATAATATTGTGAAAATGGTATAAAAATTGAGTATCTCTCGTCAGTTATGTCATTCACCACACACAGAATTACAGAAAAACAAGCTTCGCTACACTCTAACAGCCATGAACACCAACACCTCATTTCTTCATAAGACCGGTAGTAGAGTTCTAATTATGAATTATAATATATATTCTCATGGCACGCGTATTTACTCCATAAAAATGCATCTCACAATTCTTGTCCGTTAGAAATAAAGTGGGCGTTGTTCACACTCAATCCAGGCTTCGTGTTACACTATGCTCACCCTTCCTTCCTTTGTTCCTGTCAGAACAATCTTCACTTCTCGATTGTTCTTGGTAAATCAAAGTCGGCGAGATGATAAGTAAACTGAGGACGTTGCTGTGTCCTCGCAGCTTCTCAGTTTGTTTAGTTAACTTTGTCCCTTGGAGCTAAGTGTGTTAGGTTTATCATGTGATGCATTTCGAAGCTTCCAATGGTATATGAAAGGTCTCATGATTGACAGAACTTCTCTCAGTGCTTAAGTGATTTACAGCTGTTTTGAGATTGAATGATATTGTTAATTTGCTACGTTATCCTCTATTCTAGAAGTATTTAACTGGGAGCATCTATACCCCTTCCTTAGATGCTCTCGGTTAAATAACTCCCAGCTCCCGGCGAAACCAAATAATGTGGGGAATGGGACTCAATCTATGAACAATTAAAAAAACATGTTGTTTGTTACCTTAGAATTTACTATCACCGTTATCAATACGGAATGAAGCAGCGAGGCCGATGATCAAGCAATTATGGTGTGAGCAGATCATTGCTTACCCTATTTAGTCTTTCCGGTTTGCACGTTTGATAATTTCTTGCTTACTTACCCAAGCTTCGTAATGAGCCCAATGAATGTTTTCGTTCCCTTCAAAATACTTATCTTTTTGAAACAGGATTCTCTGCACTATTTAACCTGAAATCAGAGTGGAGAAAACTACTTGGTGTCTCAGATGACATGCGAGTAACATTCTCAGTAACTGTATCTTGATATCTCAATATTTGATTGCATTGAAAACCTCAGCAAAAGTCTCACTAGTTGCAGCTTGTTTGTGTATCTGCGGTTTGCTGTTTTCTCTAAATACAAACAAATTACAATTATCATGATTTCCTTTCAGCGGTTCTGTTCCTAGCTAACCACATGTAAAGAAAAATAAAATTATTGATGTATTTTGAAGGATTACCAGTACTGGTACCTGCTGGACTGGTGATGAAGGACGATTTCGACAGTCTGGCTAAGAGGGGTATGTGGACATATTGGGTAATCCATTGTGGGTCTGTGATCATAAAGAGGTCCGGCACTCAATCTCCTAACTAAAACGCAATTTCCGGTGTCTCAACAAAATGTATCATCCCTTAGAGGACGTGTGTATTTGATCATCGTTAGCATCAGTAATCCAGCGTTACTCTCCTGTAGTTTTCTTCTATTCTTGATAATAATTTATCATGTAAATGATAAATTATTTCATGTATAAAAGATAGTTTTAAGGAAGAAAGTGCTAAAATTATATAAACTAATGCAATATATAATGCCTGAACTGTCATTTGTTATTCAAGTTAATAAACAAAATTGAATTAACAGTTATCAAAGTATGAATACATCTTTTTCAGACTTCCTCTATATTTATTTGAAATTGAAGAATTATATTGGATTAATATGTACTAACTGGATTAGCCAATTTATTAATAAACACATGAATGAATAAAAGTTTGCAACAAGATAAGTTGATCTCTAAATAAATTAACATTGTATTTAGCCCTATAGTTAACATTTTATATAATGATTTGTGCCCTGACAACTTAGATTCCTGAGAAAGTTATTTATTTAATTTTCGAACCTAATCAATATAATTAATTTAAAAACTGTTCAAACTGATAGAGATCTGAAACACCTAAAGCACAATATACAGTCACTCATTCCGATACACCACAGTTAACATGTTGCTGCGAATGATGACCAAGAAGATGTTGCTGCTTCTGATGACGTTGTTGATGATGTTACTGAGAACTCAATACAATAGCACACGACACAGGGATGACAGTTTATTTCTTAACAATGTTTTTTTTTTAATTCCGGTGTAAGACAATTAGACGTATGGTGAAATAATAATTACCAATAGTAATATAGAAAAATATACTATATAAAAACTTTATACTTTCAGATTAGTTGATTACTTAAACAATACAATATAGCAATATGTTATGATACCGTCCTGCAGAGAGACTCAATAAGCTTGCAATCTAGACTGAGAAATGGCAAATGAAGTTCAGTTTAGACAACTAGAAATAATTATTTTTAAGAAAGCAATATAAATATTTATTCAGCACTGAAGATCATTTTGTTTTGTGATATTTTTCCTGTGATGACGCTGGTGTGGTTGGTAGAGCCTATCAATTTACAGGTCCTAGCGAAGTTTCATTACTAGCGTGCAAATTCAACAGCTCATCCAAATACTCTGTTGTCGTTGTATATAATGTCTAAACAGGAGATTATCCTAGTTAGCAGTTAGAGATCTGTATGCAAACGTTTCATTACATTCCCATAGATTCTGTAGCAGTGAGTGCAAGTCAGTTCACCCACACAGTTATTGTTGTGTGCGAGGAGTGTTCATCTTGGCACATTTGTATCCAAGCCACAGTCCAACTTACACAAGGAGTTTTGGCCCATGTCTTTGTTTGCAAAGACATGGGCGTATTCACATGGCCTAAATATGGTATAATGATACACTGTTGCCGGGGACAAGAATCCTGTTAGCATAAACGATGTTTTCCTAGCTATATAAACGGGGCTGTCGGTGTGGTCACCTATCCAGTTACTGGCCAGATACTGGAGGCTAATCATGAATTTCCGAGTAGGGATCATATCATCCAATGCAGTGTTAATTGATGACGTCTTGTTTCCTGAGATTGTTGTAGGTGATATATTAAATCTCTGTAAATCTGATGTACTACAGCATATTATATTGACTTTACTAAAATATTATCCCAATTCTCTAAAGCTTACTTTGACAGTAGTATTTGTTGAATAGGGCAGATGAGACGACCCTTAAAAAATATTGAGTCGGCATAGTCAAATGAATTTAGACCTAAATTTAGAATTTAGATCTTTGGCAGGTGGAGTCCGGATTTTTTGGCGTTCACAGTTTCGATCAAGGTGGATTCGGTGGCAGGTGGATTCGGACTCCACCTGCCAAAGATTATTGGGGAATATAAACCTGGATACGCGTATGGAAATGTCAAGACACACAAGCCTGGAAACCCACTTCCGCCAATCATCAGCCAGATACCCACACCCACGTACAGACTGGCGAAGCGACTCAATGGCTTGCTGACTCATTATGTCCCTTGCGCCTTCAGCCTGAAGTCTCCAAAGGAATTTGTTGACTTACTGTGGGGAACACGGGCCACAGGGATAAGAGCCTCGTTGGACGTAGAATCACTGTTTACCAACATACCTGTGGATGAAGCAATCGGGATGATAGCGGACAGAGTGTATTGTGATCCGACCTGTACTCCTCTTGACATACCAGAAAACATTTTAAGGAAACTACTCCAAGCTTGTACTAAAGAGGCCCCCCTTCTTGAGCCCGGATGGGCACATGTATAATCAAGAAGATGGGGTCGCTATGGGTTCTCCCCTAGGTGTCCTATTTGCGAACTTCTACATGGGTACCATCGAACAAAAGGTCTTAGTCGACATGAAATTGAAACCGGCCATATACTGCAGGTATGTTGACGACATTTTTACACAGGTACCTGATGTCAGACATCTGCAGGAGTTGAAGGAGACATTTGAGTGAAATTCTGTGTTGCGTTTCACTTACGAGATGGAGAAGGATGGGAAGCTGCCCTTTCTAGATGTATCAGTATCGTATCAGATGTATCAGTTGAAGACATCATAAGAAGGAAGGTGAAACGCCATGCAACCTCCGAAGAGACAACTAACACAACACCTGTACCCCCTATTATACTATTTTACAGGAACTTCTTTTCTACAGCTCATAAAACGGAGGAAAGGGTCCTGAAAGATATTGTTAATAGAAACATTATCCCTACAGACAAAAATCAGAAGATACAATTGACGATTTACTATAAAACCAAGAAAACGGCCAACCTACTCATGAGAAACTATCCAGACACAAAGCAGAACGCTTTAAAAGAAACCAATGTCGTCTATGACTTCAAATGCCCACTTGGGGACTGTAAGCCTCAAAGAATTCAGTATATAGGCAAGACAACAACATCTCTTTCCAGGCGATTAACGATTCATAAGCAACAGGGCTCCATTGAAGAAAATATAATATTTTCTCACAACCAGACCATCACCAGAGAAGTCTTAACGAAAAACACGGAAATCATCGATAGATACAGCAATAGCAGGCGGTTTGATATCTGTGAGGCATTACACATTAAGAAGTCGACACCAGCAATCAACAGCCAATTAATGCACAACAATATTCTACCCACTTCACGACTCCGCACCATTATAGAAGCATCAAGAAATATGGGCCAATAGGCCCTTTGCAGTTACTTCCATTCTTCCCTTTAACTTACAAAATATTATACCCATTGTTTCGTGTTCTGTCTTGTGTTGGAAGATTGTTTTCACCTCATCCAAAACTGTTGTAACATATCACCTCACCCAAATGCAGGTATAAAATCAAAGCTATTTAAACTCTGTTTAGTGTTTGCAAGTTATAGCTGTGTGTGTGTGTAAACTAAAGTCTTTGAAAATGTAATAAGTTATTACGAAACGCGTTCATGTGTCGCGTCAGACTAGAAATAAAAATGAATTTTGGAGAATTGATTTTTCAATTACCATCAACAGTGAAAAGAAATATAAGAAATATTGAGAAAATTCGTGTTAGAATTATTAATTTCACTTTTTCGGTCATATTTAATAATATATATATATATATATATATATATATATATATATATATATATATATATATATATATATATATATATATATATATATATATATATATATATATATATATATATATATATATATATATGACAATGTCAGACCACGGAGGAAAAAATGAAACAGGAATTTCCTTAAGTACTTTCGTATATTAAATACATCTTCAGAAGGTGTATTATATATATATATATATATATATATATATATATATATATATATATATATATATATATATATATATATATATATATATATACCGAGTAGTAAGAGTTCCCTCACCTCTGGTCTCATCACATTAATTTAATTTATTGTTAGTATGAATAATGTTGTTAGTATGAATAAGTATTGTTAGTATGTTTATATATATATATATATATATATATATATATATATATAAACATATGTCGTAACTAGTAGCCAGAACACACTTGTCAAACACACAATGCAAGGCCCGATTTACCTAATAGGCAGAGTGATTTTCTTTATTTTCACAAAACTGTTTCAAATTGGTTTATTTGAAATATTATTTTTATATCATATTAAGAACATAAATTATTGACTTAGTTACGTTAATTTAGTTTATGTTAAGACAGATTAGGTTAGGTTAGGTAGGTTAGGTTCGGTCATATATATACGTTAGTTTTATCTCAAATTATAACAAATGAACTCATACATTATGAAATGGATAGCTTTATCATTTCATAAGAAAAAATTTGAAAAACCTTTATATATATATATATATATATATATATATATATATATATATATATATATATATATATATATATATATATATATATATATATATATATATATAATATATATTTTTCACATTCAGCTTCACATTTAAGTAATGTGACACTGAACACTTCTTTACCACACGAGCGGCTCTGTTAAGCTGAGTGACCGGCCGGTAAGGCTCTTTGACGATTACATTCAAAAATATATCGGTGAACGGTATTGCATCTTGATTAACAAGTAATTGCAGGTAAACCAGATTCGCAGAGTTACATATAGAAGGGAATGATTATTCCCAGAGTGACCAACGTTGCTTTTCCCATTCTAACCTGTCCTTAACAGACAATTCCTCGACTTCACATCTTAAATAATTTTTTTGTGAGTGACAATACTCTTATCTATCTCGTTTGAATGACATAACTGCGTTTCCTTTTGTTAATAAAAAAATGTATCGCTTGGACCAATCTGCTGAGGCACACATGTTCCGAGATATTTGTGCAGATTATGTTCAAGTGAAGTCCAGGAAAACATAACTGAGAGTATGAGAAACAGACGCGGGACCAGCATTCATTTTTGAATGTCACAACGAGAGCTACGCTGTGAAAGCACTTACGTGGTGTGCTTCGATGATGATACTTGTTTGTCTTTACCTTGAAGTTTCAGATTTAATTCATTCAATGCTTGAAAGAGATCAGTTAGATAAGCAAGGGCGAACACAGCACGTGCTCATAAACAAAGACTGAAACAAAGCTTGCCCTGAGGAATAAATTCACAAGGGCCGTGACGAGGATTCGATCCTGCGTTCGGGAGCAGGATCGAATCCTGCCCTAAGGTCCCAGAAACGTTGCCATCTACACCCCTACCAGGTGGGGACATTATCCAAAAAAAAAAAAACCGCAAATTTAACGTCATCAACGTTAAATTAACGTTGATAGCGCTGATTTTATTTGCCAATGCCACTCGTGGATATTGTACCTATTGAGCAATGAACAAATTTGTTCAAACGCCGTTGATTCAACATTGATAACGTTGAATAAACTTTACTCCTGGATATTGTGCCCACTGGGTATTGACTCAGTTCCAAACACTGGAGCCAGCTTGTTGCTTCTGGACACCATGCAGACGTGTGTGTGGAACAACGGACTTATGGTGAGCCGAGATTGGGAGGAGCTGCGTGTTCATGCCTGCGTTTTTGACGTAGGTGACACATCTTGATAGTTTTTGTTACCAAGTGCAAGTCTTGGGGAAGAGTCTTTAACATCCAGTGTTGCACGACGTTGCGAGTACTGTGAGTCTTCACCGTTCGAAGCTCCACCTTCACGAAGAATGCTGAAAATGGCGCTCATTAATACCTAAGCTTTGTATGTGTGAATGGCGAGTGCGTTGGAGCAGTATGTGTGCTCAGTATGTATGACACAGTGAATATGAACAGTGTGATCATTGCCGACGAAGATCTAAGGAACAAAGATTAATGGCAGCAACTCATGAAGGCGTCGTGAATGATATGCTTACGTCTCTCCGCTCAGGAGAGGTACTAAGCGCCTTTGTGTATTATGATGGGTAAAGTGCTGTTCTGGTTGCGTAATGTGAATACGATGGTGCCCCGCCTCTGTGGTGATCTTATGGTTCTTCGACGTGAATTCATTATATGAATGTCATTCCGTAAGATGTTGACTCATCCCATAACTCTTTGCTTGTCAGGGATGATACATCCCTACCTCCTCTGAGAGCAGATAATGGGGTAATGAGACGTATATTTCCCCGTTATTTATTCGCACAAGTTTTAGAGTTGGGCTGCACGCCTGCCAACCTCTGTAGGCTTATTAAGGCACGACAATAACTTACTGACTAGCCAGCAAATATGCTTTATTCACCAGTTGATTGACAGTTGAGAGGCGGGACCAAAGAGCCTAAGCTCAACCCCCCCCCCCCACAAGCACAAGTAGGCGACTACTTTACCCTTTGACTGAATTAAACTCTCAGTGTATATGCACTGAGAAGCAGAGAGTACACCGTTCAGTGAATATACTGACCATCGCAATGGGACTGAAATCTTGAGTATAGGAACGACGACTGCGGACTAGTATTTTCTTGTTCATATCTTGGATTGTTGGAGAGCATTAACCTTGAGGCCCAGGTCCTTGGACAGACGGCCGTATTACTAGCGATGCCTCATCACTCATTCGTAGACTAATCTTCGCCTGGACGGAAGGATTCAAACTGCTATTTTCATTTGTTTTTTTTGTGCATAAACACGCTGAGCGCTACAGCAGCTGAACTGGGTTACAGTCCTTTGATTCATGTTCTCAGGGAGAGAGTGAGAGAGTTGACTGCACTGAAAAAACTCTACTTATCTTCCCCCTGACCATCCTGCCTCCTATCTCCCTCGCCTGTTTGACATTTACTACTGACGCTATATTCTCCAAGTTCGGGTTAAATAGAATCAGTTTTAATGGCAAGCTCTGTCAAGAACACACATAAATATTAGACCATAAGGACTGAGGAAACTACATGAGGACTATTGGGCTATGCTGCCTCGGATAGCTCAGTAGTCCTGGTTGGGTATCTCACTGATGCCCAACCAGATTTTTATATTGATGCCTAACATATGCTATAAACGATCCAGTGACCTTTCCTCTATTATATTACCAGGTGAACCGTTCCGTCAATCAACAACCTCTGCTTCAAACTCTAGGGTCACTTACTTTTATTTCCAATGTGGCTTGATCTTTTTAATGTATAATTCGAGTGTTCAGAACCATAGTCTAACCTGATTCTTCTTTCACATCAGCAAAGATATACTCTGTATACATATCGCTATATACAATCACTTTTCTTAAAAAAAATTATATTGTTGATTTCCATATATTTTGGCTTTTTGTACGGCTTCTAATTGGATCTGTAGCTCGTACGCTAATGGAAACTAGATTTTTATCAAATTTTAAATTATGTACCATCTAATTCGCGTATTTCTGTTCATCTTTGAAAGGTATTTGTTCTTTTATTGTGCACAGGTTAACAGTGATGTTACTGCTATGTATAATAAATTTATTCAGCATCAATAATATTTGTCACCCGGGATAATGTGAACTATACTGTTCATTAATCCCTTCCTATCATGATCTAATACTGAAATACATGACTTTTGGACCTATTTTCTCACAAGTTATAAGGAACAAATATCTGCTTACACATGCCTTTGTTGAGTCATGGCTTCACGAACTGTTTGCTGCTCCGCGGTAGTATCTAAAAGGCCTAAATAAGGGTGTTTGACGCCACCAACAGTCACCAACCCCCTCCAAATGAGTCGTTCATACTTGTCCTGGATTCGTCACGTTCACAAGGCACAAAATAACGCAAGTGACAGTAGCCGAATATATTACTGTGTATTAGATTCAAGGACGACAATCTGGAAAAAGAAGAGTGACACAAAAACTAGTTATGGAGAGGCAGCTTTTATAGTGCATGACTGGCAACTGTCGCCTCGTTTGGCCTATATATACTGTCGCTCTTCAGGATTCAGCATCAGTTCCATCAGGAGTCTAGCATCATGCACTTTGTAAGTCTACCATTCATCAGAGTATTAAGACAAATTATACTGAAAACACTTTCATGCTTTCATACAGTGTCAATTAATTATACAACTAGAAACGTTTTCTCTCAAATAATGTTCGTGAACAATTCTCAACGTCTTCAAGCAGCGTCTGAAGCAAACTAAATATGATGAGTGTTTTACACAGATTGTTCTCGCCGTGTTGGCCACCGTGGCCGCTGCCGCCCCCCAGTACGCCGCCCCAGCACCGTCTCCTACCCGCTACAGTGGTGAATCTGACGAGGTGGTGGCCATCCTGAGGGACGATCGTGTCCAAGAAGACGACGGCAGTTACAACTTCGAAGTGGAGACTGATGATGGCGTCAAGCTGTCCCAGAATGGCTCTCCCAGTGGCCCTGATGGCTCTGTTGTCAAGTCTGGACAATACTCGTGAGTATTACTGAACGTTAATTGATTAGGTTTTTACCGCAAGTCACCGTTTCTTTCAATCATATATATTTTTCATAAGAGGCAAAAAAATTCCCTTTGTCACTAATGCATATAATCTCCAGTTACACTGCTCCTGACGGAACTGAAGTCCTTGTGAAATACGTCGCCGACGAGAACGGCTTCCAACCCCAGTCTGACCTGCTGCCAGTGGCTCCTGAGTTCCCCCACCCAATCCCCGACTTCGTGTTGGAGCAGATCGCTTTCGCCGCTAAGGAAGACGCTGAGCGCGCCCGCGAAGAGTCTAATGGCCCCTCCAGGACATATGGTGCTCCACAGTAAATTACTGCTCTGCTAATGACTGTTTACATTATGGCGATTTATACACAAACAATTTCTATGTGAATTTCCTCTATTTTCCACCCTCGGTATTTATTTGTAGATAGATAAATAAAATTCATATAAATTATAATAAAAGCTTGTTTTATTTATTGGTTTAATGATATTCAGTTTGTCCATCGAGCATTTGATTTGTTTGCCGTGTATCTGAAACTTAGGTACTGATACAAACCTAAATCATACAGATACAAGAAGGCACTATTCTTAAACACTTAGCAATAGAATATTTAGACTTAACAAATAATCAAAATACGCATTAAATCATCTATTTTATACTACAATAAAAATTGCGTGAGATGTCAAATAAGCATCGTATACACATACACACACACACATGTACACATCCTCGATCTCTGTCATTCCCTCTATCACAAACACAAGAGCTAAGAGTCAATACTGAACGGACACTGCCATTTCCCCCACAACAATGTCTCACTTTGAAATATATCAGAATCATATAACACAGAAAATATATGAATACCAGAAAAAATACCAGAAAATATACGAACTACTGGAACAAAAGCTGAAGAAACAAAGTATCACTTTGGAAAGTAAAAGTGACAACAAATTGCTCTAGTATTTGATTCATCACTGGGGAAATGTCTAATATGGTGCCAATCTAACTATAAATAAAAGGTAAAATACAAATTTCTAGATTAAAGATTAGTAACGTTAGCAAGCATCCCTAAAAATTGTGAGAAAAGCTGATATGAAGCAGACTAGTAGAACACTTAAAACAGTTAAAGTTAGAATAAAAATACCAGCACTATTACTGTTTTTTTTTACTAAGTTTATTGGTTACTAAGGAAAATACAGCCTCACAAACTTTTTGGAGGTCTACAATAAGGTGACATTTACCTTCAGATGAAGGATAGGTAAGCTGCATATTCATCTACTATAAGAGAGTATTTGATTCTGTCTCGCATAGGTGGCTCTTATTCAAGCTAGAGAACAGGGCTTGTTAATCGGGAAGTCTGATGATGGCTTAGAGAATCCCTCTCAGTGTAGTAACAAATTATTACAGTGAGAGTATAGATAATAAAGAGGAAAGAGAGGTAATGAGTGGAGTACCACATTCTTCTAGGGCCAATCCTGTTTCTATTATATGTCAATTATCTGATATATGATATTGGCTTCTTCTTATCAGTGTTTGTAGACAATACAAACTATGTGGATAATTCAGGATAATGAGAGATCTACCTACCTACCGTGTGTTGCTTCCGGGGATCAACAGACTCGCGGCCCAAACTCCGACCAGGCCTCCCAAATTGTAATAACTTGGTTGAGATTGTAATAACCTACACACATATTTTACCACACTCCCGAAGTGGCCTGAAAAGTGGCTGCAAGAATGTAACCCACATAAATGCTGTGTTATGAAGATTGAAACAGGAACTACAAGACGTGTATTGCAGTATAGATTGAAGGAAAAACAGATTCTGGCATCAAAAATTGAGAAAGACCTGGGATTCTACATAAACTTAAATCTGCACTTGTTAGCAGAATAACATTAGCAGCATTTGTCAAGTAGCCAATCAAGTGTTTCCTTCAGAAGCTTGGAAATAAAAATCTTCTAGGTTCAATAAACATCCAAGGTGAGACCCCAAATCTTTAGTATGAAGCCCTTGCATAAACCTAAAGAAGGACAAGTCAAAACTAAAAAAGGTCCAAAGATATACAACAAGATTTAATCCTGAGTTGAAGGCTTAAGCTACGAGGAAAGACCGTAGAAATCGGACTTGACCACACTAGAGGGTAGGAGATATGAAGGGATAATAATAAATACATGTAAGATTTTAAGGGGAAATTGAAAAATTATACAAAGCAACAAGATTCAAAGCTAGGAACAGCAAAACGAGTGGAAGTAAATTGACACTCGAAACACAAAGGATCACAAAGATGTCAGAAGAACTTTTTCAGCGTTAGAACCGTAAAGAATGATGAATTGGTTACACAAAGAAGTTGTTTAGGTCTTCCTAGAGTACTTCGCACTCATTTCTTGTATTTCCTCATCAGCTTAGCATTAAAATAAATTCATTTGCTCTTCGAAGCAGATAACGCATATATATTATGAACAATATAGTACACAGTACCGATTCCTTTGAAACGTCACAGCCCACTATTATAATTTTGACGTTTTCACTAAAAATCTCTGTCTTCTTTCCGTCAGGAACGCATTTTAGAATCTTCCATCAGCCCAGTATATTTGTACGTTTTATAACAGCAACTTGCATAGAAGCGCATCAATGGACATCTGTCAGTGTAGGAAGTCGTAATCAACCCTTCCTTCCCACTCCTGTCTGATTGTTGACACTCTGTGTTGCAAATGATTTGTCACTTGTTGAGTTGCAAATGATATTGTGTAGGAGTCTCACTACTGATTATTTTTCTAATACTTTATGGATGCTGTTAATTCTCTGGTCCTGATTTTAGAGTTTGTTTTCAGGTTATCATGTCTCAACCACTTGGGCTGGACGGTAGAGCGACGGTCTCGCTTCATGCAGGTCGGCGTTCAATCCCCGACCGTCCAAGTGGATGGGCACCATTCCTTTCTCACCGTCCCATCCCAAATCCTTATCCTGACCCCTTCCCAGTGTTGTATAGTCGTAATGGCTTGGTGCTATAACCTGATAATTCCCTCCCCCTCCTCCGTTCTACTAACTCTTTTTAAATATATTTTTAACATATACATTCAGGTTACCATCTTAACGATCAGTTTATGTTGTGTGTATACATGTGGGTGATATATATATACATATATATATATATATATATATATATATATATATATATATATATATATATATATGATATATATATATATATATATATATATATATATATATATATATATATATATATATATATATATATATATATATATATATATATATATATATATATATATATAATTCTTTCAACAATGGTGGATAACCAGAGACTAATACTGAAAGCAATATATATTCCCGATCACAATACTTGTGTTACAGCTCCATTGTTTGTAATTCTTATAGAGAGAAATGCAGCACTGGAAACTCAAGTAGGAATAAGAGAGAAATATAAAACGTGTCCAGGTCTATTAGAGTGGAAGGGGAGGAGAAGGCGAAGAGAAGAAAGAGAAGGAACAGAGCAAGGGCTGAGGTCAGGGAGAGAGGGGAGCTGAAGGGAAGAGAGAGATTACGAGGGAGAAGCCTAGGATGGAAGTCAGAGACGAGACAATGTTAAATTTGATGCAGGGTAATTATTACTACGGACCGGGGGAAGTGCTACTAGGAGACTGGGGAAGTGTTACTGGGAGGCAGAGAAGTGTTACTGGGAGGCTGAGAAGTAGCAGAGGACTAATACTAGGAGTTGGGGAAGTATTACTTGATAGCGGCAGAGTATTACTGCGAGGCGAGAGAGTATTACTGGGAGGTGGAGCAGTATTCCTTCGTAACAGGATATAATACTGCAATTCGTGATCTTTAGGCTCATTTTTTTCAAGTAATTATAAAAAAATATCAGTTTAACACAACGATTACACATTCCTTTCTTAAGTCTTAGCTTCATGAACTGTCTATCGCTCTGCGATAGCATTTAAAGAGCCAATATGAAGGTGTTTGTCATCTACGGTCACCAACCCATCCATTAAAAACGTTGCTTGATTCGTCACGTTTGCAAGAGAAAATATATCACAAGTGACAGAAGCCGCATATATTATTGTTTATTGAATTCAAGGACGATAATCTGGACAAAAAAACAAAACAAGATTGACACAAAAACTAGATGTGGAGAAGCAGCTTTTATAGTGCATGACTGGCAACTGTCGCCTCGTTTGGCCTATATATACTGTCGCTATTCAGGATTCAGCATCAGTTCCATCAGGAGTCTAGCATCATGCACTTTGTAAGTCTACCATTCATCTGAGTATTAAGACAAATTATACTGAAAACACTTTTAATGCTTTCATACAGTGTCAATTAATTATACAACTAGAAACGTTTTCTCTCAAATAATGTTCGTGAACAATTCTCAACGTCTTCAAGCAGCGTCTGAAGCAAACTAAATATGATGAGTGTTTTACACAGATTGTTCTCGCCGTGTTGGCCACCGTGGCCGCCGCCGCCCCCCAGTACGCCGCCCCAGCACCGACTCCTACCCGCTACAGTGGTGAATCTGACGAGGTGGTGGCCATCCTAAGGGACGATCGTGTCCAAGAAGACGACGGCAGTTACAACTTCGAAGTGGAGACTGATGATGGCGTCAGGCTGTCCCAGAACGGCTCTCCCAGTGGCCCTGATGGCTCTGTTGTCAAGTCTGGACAATACTCGTGAGTATTACTGAACGTTAATTGATTAGGTTTTTACCGCAAGTCACCGTTTCTTTCAATCATATATATTTTTCATAAGTGGCAAAAAATTTCCCATTGTCACTAATGCATATAATCTCCAGTTACACTGCTCCTGACGGAACTGAAGTCCTTGTGAAATACGTCGCCGACGAGAACGGCTTCCAACCCCAGTCTGACCTGCTGCCAGTGGCTCCTGAGTTCCCCCACCCAATCCCCGACTTCGTGTTGGAGCAGATCGCTTTCGCCGCTAAGGAAGACGCTGAGCGCGCCCGCGAAGAGTCTAATGGCCCCTCCAGGACATATGGTGCTCCACAGTAAATTACTGCTCTGCTAATGACTGTTTACATTATGGCGATTTATACACAAACAATTTCTATGTGAATTTCCTCTATTTTCCACCCTCGGTATTTATTTGTAGATAGATAAATAAAATTCATATAAATTATAATAAAAGCTTGTTTTATTTATTGGTTTAATGATATTCAGTTTGTCCATCGAGCATTTGATTTGTTTGCCGTGTATCTGAAACTTAGGTACTGATACAAACCTAAATCATACAGATACAAGAAGGCACTATTCTTAAACACTTAGCAATAGAATATTTAGACTTAACAAATAATCAAAATACGCATTAAATCATCTATTTTATACTACAATAAAAATTGCGTGAGATGTCAAATAAGCATCGTATACACATACACACACACACATGTACACATCCTCGATCTCTGTCATTCCCTCTATCACAAACACAAGAGCTAAGAGTCAATACTGAACGGACACTGCCATTTCCCCCACAACAATGTCTCACTTTGAAATATATCAGAATCATATAACACAGAAAATATATGAATACCAGAAAAAATACCAGAAAATATATGAACTACTGGAACAAAAGCTGAAGAAACAAAGTATCACTTTGGAAAGTAAAAGTGACAACAAATTGCTCTAGTATTTGATTCATCACTGGGGAAATGTCTAATATGGTGCCAATCTAACTATAAATAAAAGGGAAAATACAAATTTCTAGATTAAAGATTAGTAACATTAGCAAGCATCCCTAAAAATTGTGAGAAAAGCTGATATGAAGCAGACTAGTAGAACACTTAAAACAGTTAAAGTTAGAATAAAAATACCAGCACTAATACTGTTTTTTTTACTAAGTTTATTGGTTACTAAGGAAAATACAGCCTCACAAACTTTTTGGAGGTCTACAATAAGGTGACATTTACCTTCAGATGAAGGATGGGTAAGCTGCATATTCATCTACTATAAGAGAGTATTTGATTCTGTCTCGCATAGGTGGCTCTTATTCAAGCTAGAGAACAGGGCTTGTTAATCGGGAAGTCTGAAGATGGCTTAGAGAATCCCTCTCAGTGTAGTAACAAATTATTACAGTGAGAGTATAGATAATAAAGAGGAAAGAGAGGTTATGAGTGGAGTACCACATTCTTCTAGGGCCAATCCTGTTTCTATTATATGTCAATTATCTGATATATGATATTGGCTTCTTCTTATCAGTGTTTGTAGACAATGCAAACTATGTGGATAATTCAGGATAATGAGAGATCTACCTACCTACCGTGTGTTGCTTCCGGGGATCAACAGACTCGCGGCCCGATCTCCGACCAGGCCTCCCAAATTGTAATAACTTGGTTGAGATTGTAATAACCTACACACATATTTTAACACACTCCCGAAGTGGTCTGAAAAGTGGCTGCAAGAATGTAACCCACATAAATGCTGTGTTATGAAGATTGAAACAGGAACTACAAGACGTGTATTGCAGTATAGATTGAAGGAAAAACAGATTCTGGCATCAAAAATTGAGAAAGACCTGGGATTCTACATAAACTTAAATCTGCACTTGTTAGCAGAATAACATTAGCAGCATTTGTCAAGTAGCCAATCAAGTGTTTCCTTCAGAAGCTTGGAAATAAAAATCTTCTAGGTTCAATAAACATCCAAGGTGAGACCCCAAATCTTTAGTATGAAGCCCTTGCATAAACCTAAAGAAGGACAAGTCAAAACTAAAAAAGGTCCAAAGATATACAACAAGAATTAATCCTGAGTTGAAGGCTTAAGCTACGAGGAAAGACCGTAGAAATCGGACTTGACCACACTAGAGGGTAGGAGATATGAAGGGATAATAATAAATACATGTAAGATTTTAAGGGGAAATTGAAAAATTATACAAAGCAACAAGATTCAAAGCTAGGAACAGCAAAACGAGTGGAAGTAAATTGACACTCGAAACACAAAGGATCACAAAGATGTCAGAAGAACTTTTTCAGCGTTAGAACCGTAAAGAATGATGAATTGGTTACACAAAGAAGTTGTTTAGGCCTTCCTAGAGTACTTCGCACTTATTTCTTGTATTTCCTCATCAGCTTAGCATTAAAATAAATTCATTTGCTCTTCGAAGCAGATAACGCATATATATTATGAACAATATAGTACACAGTACCGATTCCTTTGAAACGTCACAGCCCACTATTATAATTTTGACGTTTTTACTATGAATCTCTGTCTTCTTTCCGTCAGGAACGCAATTTAGAATCTTCCATCAGCCCAGCATATCTGTACGTTTTATAACAGCAACTTACATAGAAGCGCATCAATGGACATCTGTCAGTGTAGGAAGTCGTAATCAACCTTTCCTTCCCACTCATGTCTGATTGTTGACACTCTGTGTTGCAAATGATTTGTCACTTGTTGAGTTGCAAATGATATTGTGTAGGAGTCTCACTACTGATTATTTTTCTAATACTTTATGGATGCTATTAATTCTCTGGTCCTGATTTTAGAGTTTGTTTTCAGGTTATCATGTCTCAACCACTTGGGCTGGACGGTAGAGCGACGGTCTCGCTTCATGCAGGTCGGCGTTCAATCCCCGACCGTCCAAGTGGACGGGCACCATTCCTTTCTCACCGTCCCATCCCAAATCCTTATCCTGACCCCTTCCCAGTGTTGTATAGTCGTAATGGCTTGGTGCTATAACCTGATAATTCCCTCCTCCTCCTCCGTTCTACTAACTCTTTTTAAATATATTTTTAACATATACATTCAGGTTACCATCTTAACGATCAGTTTATGTTGTGTGTATACATGTGGGTGATATATATATATATATATATATATATATATATATATATATATATATATCTCGCCTCGCAGTATATATATATATATATATATATATATCATATATATATATATATATATATATATATATATATATATATATATATATATATATATATATATATATATATATATATATATATATATATATATCACCCACATGTATACACACAACATAAACTGATCGTAACTAAAAGTATATATATATATATATATATATACATATATATATATATATATATATATATATATATATATATATATATATATATATATATATAATTCTTTCAACAATGGTGGATAACCAGAGACTAATACTGAAAGCAATATATATTCCTGACCACAATACTTGTGTTACAGCTCCTTTGTTTGTAATTCTTATAGAGAGAAATGCAGCACTGGAAACTCAAGTAGGAATAAGAGAGAAATATAAAACGTGTCCAGGTCTATTAGAGTGGAAGGGGAGGAGAAGGCGAAGAGAAGAAAGAGAAGGAACAGAGCAAGGGCTGAGGTCAGGGAGAGAGGGGAGCTGAAGGGAAGAGAGAGATGACGAGGGAGAAGCCTGGGATGGAAGTCAGAGACGAGACAATGTTAAATTTGATGCAGGGTAATTATTACTACGGGGCGGGGGAAGTGCAACTAGGAGACTGGGGAAGTGTTACTGGGAGGCAGAGAAGTGTTACTGGGAGGCTGAGAAGTAGCAGAGGACTAATACTAGGAGTTGGGGAAGTATTACTTGATAGCGGCAGAGTATTACTGCGAGGCGAGAGAGTATTACTGGGAGGTGGAGCAGTATTCCTTCGTAACAGGATATAATACTGCAATTCGTGATCTTTAGACTCATTTTCTTTCAAGTAATTATAAAATAAATATCAGTTTAACACAACGATTACACATTCCTTTCTTAAGTCTTAGCTTCATGAACTGTCTATCGCTCTGCGATAGCATTTAAAGAGCCTATATGAAGGTGTTTGTCATCTACGGTCACCAACCCATCCATTAAAACCGTTGCTTGATTCGTCACGTTTGCAAGAGAAAATATATCATAAGTGACAGAAGCCGCATATATTATTGTTTATTGAATTCAAGGACGATAATCTGGACAAAAAAACAAAACAAGATTGACACAAAAACTAGATGTGGAGAAGCAGCTTTTATAGTGCATGACTGGCAACTGTTGCCTCGTTTGGCCTATATATACTGTCGCTATTCAGGATTCAGCATCAGTTCCATTAGGAGTCTAGCATCATGCACATTGTAAGTTTACCATTTATCTGAGTATTAAGACAAATTATACTGAAAACACTTTCATGCTTTCATACAGTGACAATTAATTATACAACTAGAAACGTTTTCTCTCAAATAATGTTCGTGAACAATTCTCAACGTCTTCAAGCAGCGTCTGAAGCAAACTAAATATGATGAGTGTTTTACACAGATTGTTCTCGCCGTGTTGGCCACCGTGGCCGCCGCCGCCCCCCAGTACGCCGCCCCAGCACCGTCTCCTACCCGCTACAGTGGTGAATCTGTCGAGGTGGTGGCCATCCTGAGGGACGATCGTGTCCAAGAAGACGACGGCAGTTACAACTTCGAAGTGGAGACTGATGATGGCGTCAAGCTGTCCCAGAATGGCTCTCCCAGTGGCCCTGATGGCTCTGTTGTCAAGTCTGGACAATACTCGTGAGTATTACTGAACGTTAATTGATTAGGTTTTTACCGCAAGTCACCGTTTCTTTCAATCATATATATTTTTCATAAGTGGCAAAAAAATTCCCATTGTCACTAATGCATATAATCTCCAGTTACACCGCTCCTGACGGAACTGAAGTCCTTGTGAAATACGTCGCCGACGAGAACGGCTTCCAACCCCAGTCTGACCTGCTGCCAGTGGCTCCTGAGTTCCCCCACCCAATCCCCGACTTCGTGTTGGAGCAGATCGCTTTCGCCGCTAAGGAAGACGCTGAGCGCGCCCGCGAAGAGTCTAATGGCCCCTCCAGGACATATGGTGCTCCTCAGTAAATTACTGAGTAAATTACTGCTCTGAAAGTGGCTAGCTGTTTTATGGCAAATCTTTTACAAATATTTTCTATTTGTATTTCTTCTATTTTTCATCACAGTATTTATTTGTAGGTTGATAAATAAAATTTATATGAATTCTTATTAATACTTGTCTTATTTATTTTGTATACCTAGTTTGTTGGTCGATCATCTCATATGTTTCACTGTATATTTGAAACTTAGTGTTGTAACAAACTTAACCTTACAGATACAAGCAAACACTATTCTTATACGATTAACAAAAGAAAATTAGGAAATACAAAATAACTAAAATACGCTATAAATCATCCATTTTAAAACATAATAAAATACTTGCGTGAGATGTCAAAAAGGCATCGTATTCTCACACACACACACATTCGTTCATGTCCACGCACAAGCAACAGAAGAATCCATTGTTCAATTAGGATTGAAAGATAGCAAAGAAACTGAGTACAAGAACATATAGAAACTACAGGAATAACACAACAATAGAGAGCAGGGGGAGAGATACCAGAGGGCCAGTAATGAGTATCTCAGAGTGAGGAGAGAAGCAAGAGAGACAATATGAAAATTACATCGCAAGTAAAACCAAGACCCAAACGAAACCGCCTCAGCCACACCTGGAGGAAAACAGCAGTGAAGGCACAAGTGATGAAACTGAGAAAATATGAGAACAGGTACACAAAGAATGACCAGGAGGTGTGTGAAGAACTCAACAAGAGATTCCAGGAGGTCCTCACAATAGAGCAAGGAGATGCCCCTGTAATAGGAGAGGAGGCGACAAACCAAGCAATCATGGAGGAATTTTATCTCACCAGTGATGAGGTCAAAATGAATCTGTTGGGGCTGAATGTGACAAAGGCTGTTGGGCCTGACAGAATCTCAACATGGATACTAAAAGAGGATGCAGAAGCTCTAAGTGGGCCACTCTCTATGGTGTATAACAGGGCACTGGAAACAGAAGACTTACCGTACAGCTAGAAAACAGCTTATGTAGTCCCAATATAAAAAATGGGTACCAGGCACGAGGCACTGAACGGTTTCCCTACCTTGCATACCATGCAAGGTGATATAGAAGATCGTTACTAAAATTCTCGTAGAACATCTGGGGGGGGAGGGGGGAAGAGGTTTTGTAACAACCTACCAACATGGGTTCAGGGATGGTAAATCGTGCCTCACAGGCTTAATAGAATTTTATGACCAGGCGACAAAAATTAGGCCAGAAAGAGAAGGGTGGCCAGACGGCATTTTCTTGGACTGTCAGAAAGCCTTTAAAACATTATTCCATAAAAATGTTGTTACGAAGGTTGGAGAAATAGGCAGAAGAAAAGGGTAATGTGCTCCATTGGATAAGGGAGTATCTAAGCAACAGGAAACCGCCAGTAACTCTAAGGGGGCGAGACAGCAGAGTGGCGAGATCTCACGAGCGGAGTCTCACAGGGCTCTGTATTTGGACCCATCATGTTTGTGATATATGTAAACGATCTTCCAGAGGGTATAGACGCATTCCTCTCAATATTTGCTGATAATGCAAAAATTATGAGAAGAATCAAGACAGAGGAAGATAGACAGAGACTACAGGACGACCTGGACAAACTGGAGGAAAGGTCTAGAAAATGGCTACTAAAGTTAAACTCAGGAGAGAGTAAAGGAATGAAAATAGGTTAAGGGAGCAGGAGGCTGAATGCAAGGTACTATCTGGGAGGTGAAATCCTGCAAGAGATGTATAGAGAGAAAGATGTAGGTGGGGGGGGGGGGGTTGATATCACACTGAACCTGTCCCCAGGAGCCCGCATCACAAGGATATCATCAGAGGCATTTACTAGATTGGCCAACATAAAAGCTGCCTTTAAAAACTTGTGTAAGGAATCGTTCAGGACCTTGTATACCACTTATGTCAGACCAATCCTGGGGTATGCAGCTCCAGTCTGGCTTCCATATATAGTTAAACGCAAGACAAAGTTAGAGAGGATTCAGAGATAAGGCACCAGGCTAGTCCCAGAACTGAGGGTATGAGCTACGACGAAAAGCTATGCGAGCTAAACCTCATGTCCCTGGAAGACTGAGGAGTATGGGAAGACATGATCACTACCTACAAAATTTTCAGGGGAATTGACAGGGTGGACAAAGACAAACTATGTAGCATTGGTGGAACATGAATAAGGGGACACAGGTGAAAACTTAGTACCCAAATGAGCCACAGAGACATGACTCCATACAGTTTCTAATGTAGATTTGATAGAACCCAATAAGTTACAGAATCTGTACATCAGTTGATTGACAGTTGAGAGGCGGGACCAAAGAGCCAAAGCTCAACCCCTAAAAGCACAACAAGGTGAGTATAAATGCACAAACCCTCCCTCTCTCTCTCAAACTCTCAGACATACAAAGAGCTAAGAGCCCAAACTGAATAGACATCCCATCCCCAATCCCACCCCCTACATGAATGTATCACTGAAGTGGCAATGTAACGAGAAGAATTCAGGAATCAACTACAGGAATTGGAAATAACAACAGCTATAGAAACAGACAAAACATCACATTCGATACAAAAGGAGGCAGCAAGTGAAATGTAAAATCCTCTTCCTATAGTATCCGATTCATCCCTGGGAATGGAATGAGTTATAGGGAACAAATATCTGATTATACATACCTTTGTTAGGTCTTGGCTTAATAAAATGTTCAACGCTCCGTGGTAGCATTAAAAAAAGGCATCAGGGCTTGACGTCAGTCCTGTCAACAACCCGTCCACAAAAAAGGTCGTTTTATAGTTATACAGTAAACTGAGTACCGTTGACCTGGATCTGTCACGTTCACAAGACACAAAATAACTCAAGAGACAGAGTCCGCATATAAATGCTGCTCCCCTGAATCCAATATTTTGTATTGGGTTCAAGGACGACAATCTGGAAAAAAAGTAGAGTGACATAAAAATTAGTTGTTCAGAGACAATTTTTATGTGTGTTTGGCAACTGTCGACTCGTTCGTGCTATATATACTGGCGCTCTTCAGGATTCAGCATCAGTTCCAATTGGAGTCTACCATCATGCAGCTTGTAAGTCTACCATTCGTCCGGGTTTTAAGGAATTATACTAAAAATTATACTAAAAAAGCTTTCATGCTTTCATATAGTGTCAATTATTTTATAAAAAGAAAAGTTTTATCTCAGATAATGTTTGTGAAAAAGCTGCAACTTCGCCAAGCAGCGTCTGAAGCAAACTAAGTATGATGAGTGTTTTGCACAGATTGTTCTCGCCGTGTTGGCCACCGTGGCCGCCGCCGCCCCCCAGTACGCCCCCCCAGCACCGTCTCCTACCCGCTACAGCGGTGAATCTGACGAGGTGGTGGCCATCCTGAGGGACGATCGTGTCCAAGAAGACGACGGCAGTTACAACTTCGAAGTGGAGACTGATGATGGCGTCAAGCTGTCCCAGAAAGGCTCTCCCAGTGGCCCTGATGGCTCTGTTGTCAAGTCTGGACAATACTCGTGAGTATTACTGAACGTTAATTGATTAGGTTTTTACCGCAAATCACCGTTTCTTTCAATTATATATATTTTTCATAGGAGCCCCAAAAAATTCCCATTGTCACTAATGCATATAATCTCCAGTTACACTTCTCCTGACGGAACTGAAGTCCTTGTGAAATACGTCGCCGACGAGAACGGCTTCCAGCCCCAGTCTGACCTGCTGCCAGTGGCTCCTGAGTTCCCCCACCCAATCCCCGATTTCGTGTTGGAGCAGATCGCTTTCGCCGCTAAGGAAGACGCTGAGCGCGCCCGCGAAGAGTCCAACGGCCCATCCAGGACATATGGTGCTCCTCAGTAAATTACTGAGTACATTACTGACTAAATATAGCAAGTGGCTAGCTATATTATGACGAGTTGTATACAGACAGTTTCTATGTGGTACTCTCCTATTTTTTATCCTCGCTATTTATTTGTAGGTGGTTAAATAAAATATGGATAACTTATGATAAATGCTTGTTTTATTTAATTTGTATAATTTTATTCAGTTTGTTCATGGATAATATGTTACTGCTAGGTAACACGCAGTAACACACACACACACACACACACACACACACACACACACACACACACACACACACACACACACACACACACACACACACACACACACACACACACAGACGCACATACTTAGAGCTAGTATGCCGCTGCATCATGGAGTCCCCACCTGAAAAAACACATAAGGAAACTGGAACAGGTTCAGAAGTTTGCGACGAGGCTTGTCCCAGAGTTACGAGGGATGGGATATGAAGAGGGTCTGAAGGAACAAAACCTTACGATACTAGAAAAAAGAAGGGAGAGGGGGGGAAATGATAGGAACGTATTAAATACTCAGGGGAATTGATAAAGTGGAAATAGATAAAATGTTCACACGGAATAATAACAGAACGAGGGAACATGGATGTAAGCTGGAAACTCAGATGAGTCACAGGGATGTTAGGAAGTATTCTTTTAGCGTGAGAGTAGTGTAAAAATGGAATGCACTTAAGGAACAAGTTGTGGAAGCAAACTCTATTCATAATTTTAAAACTAGATATGATAGGGAAATGGGACAGGAGTCATTGCTGTAAACAAGCACAAATAGGTGAGTACACACACACACACACACACACACACACACACACACACACACACACACACACACACACACACACACACACACACACACACACATGGTACGCGAACAATGGGATACTGGTGGAAAGTGAGTATCTAAATGAGTTTGAAAGAACTTTTTCAGTGGGAGAGTAGTTAACAGATGGAATGCATTAGAATTGATGTGGTGGAGGCTGACTCCATACACAGTTTCAAATGTAGATACGATAGAGCCCAGTAAGTTGAATTTGTATACCAGTTGATTGACAGTTGAGAGTCTGGGCCAAAAAGCCGTAACTCAACCTCCGCAAGCACAACTAGATGAGTCCAACTAGGTGAGTACACACACACACACACACACACACACACACACACACACACACACACACACTCATGGAGCTAAGAACGTAAAATGAACGAACACTTACCCCTATCCACCAACCCCCAATCCACACGAATACCTCATTGAAATGCTATTGGCAGCAGCAGAAGATAGGACTCAGCTAGTGAAACTGAATGGATTTATCTACTTGAGGAATTCATGCAGTTCCTCTGAGGAGGAACTGAATAAATTCCAGCTACAGTTGGAAAGGAGGCTGAGGAAAAGGCAGTAGAGGAGGAAGAGGCGGAGAAGTAGACGGAGGAGGAGAGTAGATGAGAGAAGAGAAGGAAGAGGAGAAGGACGAGAGCATCAGCTGGGGTCAGGGAAAGAGGCGAGTTGGGGATGAGATAGATGACGAGAGAGATGATGCAGGGGCTGAGGCCCGGACGGGTTTAATTTGACGCGGGGTAATTATTATTGGGAGGCGGGGAAGTATTTCTGAATGACAGGGAAGTATTACTAGGAGATAGGGAAGGTTACTGAGAGGCGGGTGAGTGTTACTGGGAGGTGGGGGAGTGTTACTGGGAGGTGGGGGAGTGTTACTGGGAGGCGGGGAGTGTTACTGGGAGGTGGGGGAGTGTTACTGGGAGGCGAGGGAGTGTTCCTGGGAGGCAGGGGAGTGTTACTGGGAGACGGGGGAGTGTTACTGGGAGGCGAGGGAGTGTTACTGGGAGACGGGGGAGTGTTACTAGGAGGCGGGGGAGTGTTACTGGGAGGCGAGGGAGTGTTACTGGGAGGCAGGGGAGTGTTACTGGGAGACGGGGCAGTGTTACTGGGAGGCGGGGGAGTGTTACTGAGGGCAGAGAAGGCACACTAGGGACGTTGAGGTACTGTTAAATGTGTCACTGGTGAAGGGGAGTGTTGAACAAGTCTCCCCCATGACTGTATGTGTTGAGTGTGTGTGAAGGGAAGATCGAGTATGTGTGTGAGGAAAGATCGATTGTGTGTGAAGGGAAGATCGAGTGTGTGAAGGGAAGATCGAGTATGTGAAGGGAAGATCGAGTGTGTGTGAAGGGAAGATCGAGTGTGTGAAGGGAAGATCGAGTGTGTGTGAAGGGAAGATCGAGTGTGTGTGAAGGGAAGATCGAGTGTGTGTGTGTGAAGGGAAGATCGAGTGTGTGTATGTGAAGGGAAGATCGAGTGTGTGTGAAGGGAAGATTGAGTGTGTGTGAAGGGAAGATCGAGTGTGTATGTGTAAAGGGAAGATTGAGTGTGTGTGTGAAGGGAAGATCTAATGTGTGTGAAGGGAAGATCGAGTGTGTGTGAAGGGAAGATCGAGTATGTGTGTGCAAAGGGAAGATTGAGTGTGTGTGAAGGGAAGATCGAGTATGTGTGTGCAAAGGGAAGATTGAGTGTGTGTGAAGGGAAGATCGAGTATGTGTGTGCAAAGGGAAGATTGAGTGTATGTGAAGGGAAGATCGAGTGAGTATGAAGGGAAGATCGAGTGTGTGAAGGGAAGATTGAGTGTATGTGAAGGGAAGATCGAGAGTGTGTGAAGGGAAGTTCGAGAGTGTGTGTGAAGGGAGGGGTCGAGTGCGTGTGTGAAGGGAGGGTCGATTGTGTGTGTGAAGGGAAGGTCGAGTGCGTGTGTGAAGGGAGGGATCGAGTGTGTGTGTGTGAAGGGAGGGGTCGAGTGTGTGTGTGTGAAGGGAGGGGTCGAGTGTGTGTGTGTGAAGGGAGGGTCGAGTGTGTGTGTGAAGGGAGGGTCGAGAGTGTGTGTGAATGGAGGGTCGAGTGTGTGTGTGAAGGGAGGGGTCGAGTGTGTGTGTGAAGGGAGGGGTCGAGAGTGTGTGTGTGAAGGGAGGGTCGAGAGTGTGTGTGTGAAGGGAGGGGTCGAGTGTGTGTGTGAAGGGAGGGTCGAGAGTGTGTGTGAAGGGAGGGTCGAGAGTGTGTGTGAAGGGAGGGGTCGAGTGTGTGTGTGAAGGGAGGGGTCGAGAGTGTGTGTGAAGGGAGGGGTCGAGAGTGTGTGTGTGAAGGGAGGGGTCGAGTGTGTGTGTGAAGGGAGGGGTCGAGAGTGTGTGTGAAGGGAGGGTCGAGAGTGTGTGTGAAGGGAGGGTCGAATGTGTGTGTGAAGGGAGGGTCGAGAGTGTGTGTGAAAGGAGGGTCGAGTAACTGTTCATGGTCTTCGTACAGCTTTTGAGGTTGGTGTCAGGAGAGGTCACTTCCAGTCTCAGATGGAAACACAATGCATGAAAGAGGTCAAGCAATATATTTTATCACATTATTTTATTACATAAATATGTGTATATTGTACTTGTGTGTATGCATGTTTATGGGTATGAATAAACGATTTTTCATGTACTTCCAGGACTGTTGCCTTCTGTTAATAATTACTTATGCGTATCTGTAAATGGCTGTATGTTTGCTCGTAGGCGAGTGAATCTATAACATTTTAGATTTCGTTGCATTTTCATGCATTGCTATGCATTTATCAATGATGACGTCAACAAAAGAAAGTGAATATCGCACCGAAGAACCTGTTTGAGCGCTGACGACAACGTTGCAGCTTCAGGAAATGCTTGCTTGCTATTTTTTTTTACTGAAGATGACTCAAACTCATCTTGGATACGACAGATTTCGTAGCATCCTTTAGTGAGTTACCCTAATAATTTATTCTTTAATTCTGAATATAATAGGTTCCAGTGTAATTGTAACGCTCCAGAACAATATCAGCGCGAGAAATGGAAAAAAAAATTGATCACGACTTGGCTCTTCCCAATCACAACTGGCAACTGGTTATCACAGAACGTTGGATATAAATACAGCCGTCCTTTCCTTTCCAGGCATCAGTTCCTGCAGATAGCCAGCATCATGATGTTCGTAAGTACTCAAGCTTTCTGTCTGCCCAAGTTGTGTCGTTGTTTGAAGACGTATAATTATTGGAGAAAAAATTATTTTAATCGTGAAATATATACTGCATTTACCTGTACTTCCTATGAAACATTTGAAACTTTTACGTGGACAGAATTTGAGCAGAAATGCAAAATATCTTTTAAGTTTGACTCCAAAAGCTACTTTCATATACTGTTGACTTATATACTCGAAATGCATTAAATATATTTTGTTTTATTAGTGACGTAAAGAAAATATTTGTCAAATTGCAAAATATCGTGAATTATTATCTTAATATCGTGAATAATTTACAAAATAGCGTGCATTATTGTCCAAATATCGTACCAAATTTGTAAATTTACGTCCCATGGAATGTAAAATAAAGTGAATTATTTGATAATTATCATTCAAAATTCGCAAAATATTGTCCATAACTTGCAAAGTATCGAAAATGTGATATATATCGTGCAAAATGTATAGTTTTGACTGTACCACAGGTTGTTCTAGCCGTGCTGGCCACTGTGGCCACCGCCGCCCCTCAGTACGATAGTAAGGAGGTGGTGCCCATCCTGAGGGACGAACGTGTCCACGAGAAGGACGGCAGGTACAACCTGGACGTGCACACTGGCAACGGCATCATCTTGAACGTGGCTGGTTCTCCTAGTGGTCCCGAGGGTGCTGTGGTCAAGTCTGGTCAATTCTCGTAAGTATTGTATTATATATATATATATATATATATATATATATATATATATATATATATATATATATATATATATATATATATATATATATATATATATATATATATACTCAATCCTGGTATAAAGCACAAAATAATGTTGGTGAATAGTGAGTTAAATTGGGTGTCGGTGAGAAAAATGAAGAAGTAATAGGAAACATTGTAAATTGCCATCCAACATTGTAATTATAAAGATCATATAAAAATATGAGTACTCATGATCCTACTTGTATAAAAAGCAAAACAATTCATACACATGTATATAACAATATAATATTCTTATGAATATGCATGATTAATATATCTAATGCTGAACTCTTTTTCAAGAATTGTTTACTAATTTGCATATTATATTTTTGTTTTTACAACAGCTACACTGCTCCTGACGGCTCTCCCGTCTCTGTGAAATTCGTCGCCGACGAGAACGGCTACCAGCCCCAGTCTGACCTGCTGCCAGTGGCTCCTGAGTTCCCCCACCCAATCCCCCAGTTCGTGCTGGACCAGATCGCCTTCGCTGCTGAGGAAGACGCTGCTGCTGCCCGCAGCCAACCTTCCGCCCGATATGATTCATAAATTCCCATCTGCTAATTTTAATGTTATATAGATTAAGACTTTTGTTCAAAGAAATTTTAATATCATTGAATTAACACACTGCAAACATGATATGTTGTTCTGTAATTTATTATGAAGAATAATAAATAACTGTTATCATCTCAAGCTTTTATTTATTTAAGGATAAGCATTGCCTCATATATGTATATATGTATGTATATATATATATATATATATATATATATATATATATATATATATATATATATATATATATATATATATATATATATATATATATATATATATATATATGCAACAATGATCACAAAAACACTGATCCAAGTATGCAGAATAACCACATATGAAAAATAGAAAATGCTTAACGCGTTTTCGGCTAATTCGCCTTCATCAGAGCAAAGTAGAATGAAGATAAGTTTGCTGATCAGACCTTTATATCCGCCTGGGCAGATCACCTGACCACCAAAAATAAGTGGAGGAAAGGAATTATAAGAAAGAAGGTAAAGGTTACCTTCTTTCTTATAATTCCTTTCCTCCACTTATTTTTGGTGGTCAGGTGATCTGCCCAGGCGGATATAAAGGTCTGATCAGCAAACTTATCTTCATTCTACTTTGCTCTGATGAAGGCGAATTAGCCGAAAACGCGTTAAGCATTTTCTATTTTTCATATGTGGTTATTCTGCATATATATATATATATATATATATATATATATATATATATATATATATATATATATATATATATATATATATATATATATATATATATATATATATATATATATATATATATATATATATATATATATATGTCACTAAGAACTCTTTGATCCGGCCAGGATTCGAACCCATGCCGTCCAGGATCACCCCTAAACGTACACAGTACCGTGACCACCGCACCAATGATCGTCTATAAGGATTGGTCAGTCATGGTGCTTATTAACTAAGCTCCCTGACTGATCAATCCCCGACGACACTCATGGATCCATTTGGGTACAGTTTTTCATCAAATTCTGGCGCATGCACGGGCCACACTGAGTTCAACATGTGTGAGAAGGCTGCATGAACGCGCAAGCCATAGATCACTAAGAACTCTTTGACCCGGCCAGGATTCGATATGTATATATATATATATATATATATATATATATATATATATATATATATATATATATATATATATATATATATATATATATATATATATATATATATATATATATATATAAATTAATTTTTAAATGAAGATAAGCTGCTTTTAAATATATAAACATTCCAATGGGTCAAAGACCTTCCTGGGTGTCTGAGAAGCACCTCTTCCCTGAACCCTCATCACGCATGCGCAGCCAAACAGCTCAGTTCAGCAATTGTACTTTCACTCTCCCTAATCAAGCGTCTCAAGAATATTTTTTTTTTTACGCCAAACTCACCTATCACTCCTCTGTTCTTATGTAATGTGACTATACATGTGCATACCTACATGCGTAAAAACATACACACTTGCATAGATACATATGTAAAAATATACACACTTGCATACTTACATACGTATTAACGTACACGGTGGCATACATACATTCGTAAAAACACACTTTCATACTTACTTTTAAACATGCACACTGACATACTTACATTCGTAAAAACATATACCTTTGCATACTTTCATACATAAAAACATACACACACACTCACATGAATATACACTCATAGTACATAAACATGAATATACATTCATACTACATACATACAACATACATACACATGAATATACATATATAATACATACATACACAGGAATATACATTCATACTACTTATAACGCATAGATATATACATAGGTATTCAATTTAAGGCTTGGGATATATCACGGTATTTCTAAACCATTCATGTTAATGGTCGCAAAGCAGTTCATGCTGCGTATAACACCACGTTGAAAGTGAAAATTTACTATGAAAAAGATTCGTTAATTAATTCTTTCTTGAAAGCGAGAGAGTTCTTGTAAGCGAGAGAGTTCTTGTAAGCGAGAGAGTTCTTGTAAGCGAGAGAGTTCTTGTAAGCGAGAGAGTTCTTGTAAGCGTGAGAGTTCTTGTAAGCGAGAGAGTTCTTGTAAGCGAGAGAGTTCTTGTAAGCGAGAGAGTTCTTGTAAGCGTGAGCGTTCTTGTAAGCGAGAGAGTTCTTGTAAGCGTGAGTTCTTGTAAGCGAGAGAGTTCTTGTAAGCGAGAGAGTTCTTGTAAGCGAGAGAGTTCTTGTAGCGAGAGAGTTCTTGTAAGCGAGAGAGTTCTTGTAAGCGAGAAAGTTCTTGTAAGCGTGAGAGTTCTTGTAAGCGTGAGTGGTTATGATAACTAAAGTTCCAGTTCCCGCACGAAAGCTTAATAATAATTAACTATTAAGAACGAATGAAAAACGAGAAGCTATTGAGGCGGGAAATTGGGACCGATCCCGCATCCCTGTGCCTCCAATGAACACACACACTACCGACTGAACCATGATGACCTCGAAAGGTCCCCCAACCAGACTTACTTTATGTCCTGAGGTCTGGCTTATTATCCTGTTGACATGCCACAACAATCAACAATGTTTAATTTTATGCATTAAAATAAAACAGTAAAATTAATTGTAGGAAAGCGTCAACAAAACGGAAGGGAGAAAGGGAATTATCAGGAGAAAGTGTCAAGGCATTACGACTATGTAGCAATGGGAAGGGGTCAGGATAAGGATTGGGGATGGGACGGGGGGAAGGACTTTTGCCCAACCACTTGGATGAAGAAAATAGTCATTAAATATTTAAGCCATTAACGTTTATATTGTGTTTTTAGGTTATGCCAAACATCAATCATATAAAAAAGCATGTCCGCCAGTCGGTCTGTTTATTTAGCTGTCCAAGGTTGGAGGTCAGACACTTGGAACTAGCGTCAGCAAGCTTTGCAGAGTGACTAATGGGGTGTAAGGGGCCTGCGTAAGCCGGCCGGGAATGGACTTCGAGAAGTTCATTTAGGGGCCTGACAGCTGAGTGTACAGCGCTCGGGGTTCGTAGTCCTAAGGGTCCGGGATCGATCCCCGGCAGAGGCGGAAACAAATGGGCAGAGTTTCTTTCACCCTGATGGCCCTGTTCACCTATTAAATTGGCACCTGGAAATTAGACAGCTGCTACGGTCTGCTTCCTGGGGATATGTGTGTGTGTGAAAATTAGGATTAAGGACTTGCCCGAAACGCTATGCGTGCTAGTGGCTGTACAAGAATGTAAAAACTCTTGTATATAAATAAAGTCGGTGGACATGAAATATTCTGGACCGAGTCAATAGAATTTTATCATATGATAATATTGTAACTGTGTAACTAACCATCCAGCGAGATGGGGACATTTAGTATCACTGCTGCCTTATTCACTCTTGTGTTCATGATGAAATCCTCATAATACACCCAGAGTCTGCCAGTGCAGACTACTTACCACATGTCTCTGTAAGACTAACCATCCTGTGTGATGGAGATTTTTAGCATCACGTAGCTAGTTTTTTGACACACTCTGTGCTCCCCTTCATATAATCTAGGATTGCTACACAAATACAGATGTACCTAAATGTATTATTAATAATAATAATAACAAATAAGTAGCATTATTTCAACTCGTCCTCCTGTTTAGAAGGTACTTTATGTAACTATGTGGACCATCGTAAATATACTAACATAATGAACAATTAGATAGTAAAATTTGGTACTATTCGCTTTATAGAGTCTGGAGAAATAATGCTAAAAACCAAACTTAAATATTCCTAGGTCTAGTATAGCATTTACAGTATGTGTACTATATTAGACCTCAGATGCCATGTATAACTATAGGTTGTTTGGTTATTAACTTATTGGTACATAAAGTACCATCTAAACAGGAGGACGAGTTGAAATAATGCTACTGATTTGTTATTATTATTATTATTAATACATTTAGGTACATCTGCATTTGTGCAGCAACCCTAGACTATATGAAGGGGAGCACAGAGTGTGTCAAAAAACTAGCTACGTGATGCTAAAAATCTCCATCACACAGGATGGTAAGTTAATAAGCAAACATTATTAACTTATTGGTAACATACGATAAGATAAGGTTATTTACTTATTGGTAACATACTCGCCACGCACTTAACAAGCAATTTGGCCTGGGTTCTTCTCCTGGCCGAGAAGGATTGTCTTGGCACCAATCCTTAACTGCATACATCTGTTCACCCAGCAGTGATTGGGTACCTGTTTGTTAAATGACTGGCATGTCGTATCCCAGGTTAAACTAGTGGATTAGGCTTACCATTATATATATGGGACGGGAAAGTTCTCGGCCTGTTAACAGGAGTCAGAAGTCTCCTGTTCTCGTACCCACCTATGTAAAAAAAAAGCAATAAAAAAGTTTCCGGTTTGACTGACTTCAATAGTATCAAATTATACTTTCTAATTGTCAATTGCATCAATATATGTACGAAGGTTCACATCATTACTATAAGTACTTTATAAGCAGGAGATTAGGCTGAATTATTTATGCGCACCCAACACATAAGTTTTTTTTTTTTTTTTTACATGCAAAAGCATGCTACATAAATACATTACAAAGAAAAGACAAATAAACAAACCAACAACAAAAGTGCAAAGTAACAGAACAATAACCCCCAAACCCAACCCAACACAAACACATGAATAACACATAAAGACATAAGTACATTGCAACAAAAACACACAGAAAGATAACACACAAGGCAGTCCGAAATGGACACCAAATCACCCACACGATACAGTCAATACATATTTACAATAAAGCTAAAGCCTGAAGAGCCTACAACATATACATGAAATGAGAAAGCCTACACATAGTTGTCTGGAAAATCATCCCTAGGATACCTCATACAATATGCTCCCCATACCGCCCTAATCATCCCGGGTAAGGCGATTGCCCGGCGGCAGCGAAGGGCGCTGCATAAAGTCCGGAATAAAGTAAGTGATAAATGTTTAGAGGATATGTGATCTTTGGTCGCTGTGTGCTGAGCGCACATTTAAACTCAGTGCTTACCATGTAGCTGCTATCGCGGGGGAGGATACTGCTTCACAGTATTTATGATGGTGTCCAGCTGCTGGACACCATTTTTGGTGTCCAGCATGATCACCATGCAGTGATCATGGCTTCAGGGTGGTTGCTGCAAGATTCAGGGACTCTTGGAACTCTTCTAGGGTCGTTGGTTGCTTCACATTCTAGGAGATTGTACAATAGGGATTTTTCTGTGATTGCTTAGCAGAAGAGACATCTAAGGCTTGTTGCTGTTTGAATCGTCCTTCTCCTTAACTGCTCTTATTACGGTTTCTGGGGAATCGTCAACAGCCTGACTATATATCCGAAACGTTTCCAGATGAACCCTTCAGAGTTCACTAATATTTCAAGACTGATTGATTGATAAAGATTAAGCCACCCAAGAGGTGGCACGGGCATGAATAGCCCGTAAGGCACGGGCTTCGCCGCGCAAGCACGCACGCGGGTTGCCAGATATACGTTTCTTTTACAATCCAGAAATTTCACGTCGTCTGTAAAGTCACGATTGATTTCTGTATTCTTGATCTTTCAAGAATACAATAAAACACAGCAGGAATTGAAAAGTTTATGCAACAAGAAATTAAATTATTAGAATTTCTTTAAGTATTTACATAATGTAGCCGAGGAGAAGTCGGCGTGAATAGTTGATATATAAGGCACTCGAAGTCTAATTAACCTGTCACCACTTTAGGATGCCGAACCAAAGTTGGTTAATATGCTCATCAGATAGGCAAGAAAAATATTACATATATCAATGAATATCACTTTCAGGCAATGTAGTGACTTGAACTTGCGTTCTGGTGATTCCCAGACACCTGCCTTAACTGACTTGGTCATGATGGGCTAAAAACCGACCAACCTGGAACTCTAATGAATTCAATGATAATCATTTATGTATGAATGATTTTCAGTAATACATCACGACATTTGGATTTACGTAGACACTCATTATTTACATGGACGGAGAGAGAGATGAGAGTTTAAGTTGAAATGGAACAAAAAGTTGATACTCTAATATCCCTACTTGTATAGATTGAGTTTTTCAATTAAAAAGACTGCCTTATCTTAATTTAAATATGTTTACATGGTTGTGTCAATTGCAGAAATGTTTATGAACATATTCCAGGTTCCTTTATATAATAATATTTTTATCTTCCCCTTCCCCAGTCGCTATACAGCCAGCTTGATTACTTCAGTCTTGCCTGCACTTGCACAAACCTCCATCTTCTTTGAGACGTATTTCTAATCTGCTCCCTTCCCGGGGTCCTCCTTCCTACTATATTGCAATACTGCATGGTCCACACGCTAGCTGCTCGATGCTGCAGGAACGGAATGTAATGATACACACACACACACACACACACACACACACACACACACACACACACACACACACACACACACACACACACACACACACACACACACACACACAGAAGATCCAGTGGTATGCCACCAGGCTCGTCCCGGAACTGAGAGGAATGAGCTACGAGGAAAGGCTAAAGGAGCTGAACCTCACATCCCAGGAAAACAGAAGAGTAAGGGGAGACATGATAACCACCTACAAAATTCTCAGGGGAATATACAGGGTGGACAAAGACAAACTCTTCAGCACGGGAGGGACACGAACAAGGGGACACAGGTGGAAACTTAGTACCCAGATGAGCCACAGAGACGTTAGAAAGAATTTTTTAAGTGTCAGAGTAGTTAGTAAATGGAATGCACTAGGAAGTTATGTGGTGGAGGCTGACTCCATACACAGTTTCAAATGTAGATATGATAAAGCCCAGTAGGCTCAGAAATCTGTACACCAGTTGATTGACAGTTGAAAGGCGGGACCAAAGAGCCAAAGCTCAACCCCCGCAAGCACAATTAGGTGAGTACACACACACACACACAGCGGTGAGACCTCAGATTGGCGTGAAGTCACCAGTGGAGTCCCACAGGGCTCTGTACTAGGTCCTATCCTGTTTCTGATATATGTAAATGATCTCCCGGAGGGAATAGACTCATTTCTTTCAATGTTTGCTGATGATGCCAAAATTATGAGAATGATTAAGACAGAGGAGGACGGCTTGAGGCTTCAAGAAGACCTAGACAAGCTGAAGGAATGGTCGAACAAATGGTTGTTAGAGTTTAACCTAAGCAAATGTAATGTAATGAAGATAAGTGTAGGGAGCAGGAGGCCAGATACAAGGTATCATCTGGGAGATGAAATACTTCAAGAGTCGGAGAGAGAGAGATTGACCTAGGGGGTTGATATCACGCCAGACCTGTCCCCTGAAGCCCATATCAAGAGGATAACATCAGTGGCATATGCCAGGCTGGTCAACATAAGAACGGCATTTAGAAACCTGTGTAAGGAATCATTCAGAACTTTGTATACCACATATGTCAGGCCAATCCTGGAGTATGCAGCTCCATATCTAGTCAAGGATAAGTCTAAACTGGAAAAGGTTCAAAGGTTTGCCTCCAGACTAGTACCCGAGCTGAGAGGTATGAGCTGCGAGGAGAGACTACGGGAATTAAACCTCACCTCGCTGGAAGACTGAAGATTTAGGGGAGTCATGATCACCACATTCAAGATTCTCAAGGGAATTGATAGGGTAGATAAAGAAAGGCTATTTAACATAAGGGACACACGCACTAGGGAACACAGGAGGAAACTGAGTGCCCAAATGAACCACAGAGATAATATAAAGAACATTTTTTAGTGTCAGAGTGGCTGACAAATGGAATGCATTAGGCAGTGATGTGGTGGAGGCTGACTCCATACACAGTTTCAAGTGTAGATATGATAGAGCCCAATAGGCTCAGGAACCTGTACTCCTGTTGATTGACGGTTGAGAGGCGGGACCAAAGAGCCAGAGCTCAACCCCCGCAAGCACAATTAGGTGAGAACAATTAGGTGAGTTCAACGGCATGATAAAAATGGATTCTGGAAGTGAAAAAAACAAGATTTACGAGGAGAGACTAGAGGCATTATACATGCCAAAACTATAAGATAGAAGAAAAAGAGATGATACGATTACTACTTATAAAATACTAACAGGAATCGACCAAATTGACAAAGAGGAATTCCTGAAAGCAGCAACTTCACGAACAAGTGGACACAGATTCAAGCTAAGAGAACAAAGGAGCCAAAAAAAATATCAGAAAGTTTTTTTTTCAAATAGAGAGGTAGACGGTTGGAACAAGTTACGTGAGAAGGTGGTGGAGGCCAAAACCGTCAGTAGTTCAAAGCGTTGTACGACAAAGAGTACTGGGAAGACGGGACAGCACAAGCGTAACTCTCATCCTGTAACTACACTTTGGTAACTCCAAATCAGAAGTATATGAACTAGACAATGTCCAGAGATGGTCTGAGAAATGGCTACTAATCTTTAATACCCTGACAAATGCAAGGGTTTCAGAATACGAAGTGGAACAAGAAGGCCTCAAATACAGGGCAGGATGAAGGGAAAGCAACTTCCAACTTCAAAAAAGAGAAAGAATTAAGATTAGACATAACTCGAAATCTAACAACAGAGGATCATCAGCAAAATAATGAGGGGCAGCATATGCCATACTGGCAAACGTCCGGTTGTACCACAGGAACTTGGATAATAATGACTTAATTCTCAGCTCTGCTGAATACATCCGTTGTGAGACCTCGTTGAGTACGCTGACCCTGCATGTAAATGACTATTTTTTATTTTTATTTGCAAAACAAATTAAATACAGCTTAAAAGACACCGAAGCACCAAAAACCTAGCATAATCGCAACACCTCACATCGACATATACCATAATACAAAAAAGCAACACAGAACATACACAGTAACATCCTACAGTGAAGCATATAATAACAAGGAACACAGAATAACAATAACACAGATGACAAGGTGCACAAAGCAATATAACATAAAAGTGAAAACAAAAAAACAATACAAATACATAGAAACATACAAAAACACAAAAGCTACACTACTCAAACGAGCGCGCCAAAGGTGTCAGTAACGACAAAAGCCTACAAAAACACACAATGAAACCAAAGGTAAAAACAAAACAAATATATATATATATATATATATATATATATATATATATATATATATATATATATATATATATATATATATATATATATATATATATATATACAACGAAAACAAACGCAAAACACACGAACCATGTGTCACACCACTCAACAGCAGACATCATGCCACACAACCAGAACACACACACGACACACAGCATAGTCGAAGAAAAATGCACAGAAACAAAAAACCACAGGCCTCAAAAGTCAAACAAAGATACATCGTAACAGGCCCACGCATTAATGACTGTTAATAGGTGTCCTGTTGGTAGTGTCATTTTCTGCCCGTAGATAGCACCAGCACTTACGAATTTACTAACATACGTAACCTCTCAGCACTTACTAACATACGTAACCACTCTGCTTATCCTCTCAGAGTTCTCGCCCTAAACTTGCATATACAATTCTTATCTCAATATATAAAATATATATATATATATATATATATATATATATATATATATATATATATATATATATATATATATATATATATATATATATATATATATATATATATATATATATATATATATATATAAGTGAGAAAGGCTGCATGAACGCGTAAGCCATAGATCCCTAAGAACTCTATATGACCCGACCAGGATTCGAACCCATGACGTCCAGGATCCCCCTCAAACATACAAGGTAACGTGACCACCGCACCATTGGTCGTCTTATTATAATTATTTATTATAACAACCCTAGTACATCTTCCCTCATTATGAGAAATAACATTTCGGCGTCCACTGACAAACAGAGGTGTACTAATGTAGTGTAATCATACAAATGAAGCTCTATAGACTGAGTGCTCCAAAATATGTTCTAAATTGGACATCCGACAAATACACTGAGAAGACGTCTAACACTTCATTTGAAAGACGGAAGTATTAAGCAACATCATTCTCAACACCACAGCATCATCCTGAATCGCCAAGACATAGTGAAAGATACGACAGTAATTACACGCACCGACGACCGTAAGAAGCTTCATAAGCTTGAGGCTGTGTTCATTCCGGAGCTGACACCTGTAGTCAAGATCCAGATGAATTCGACTTCGAGTATACAACTGTTCGGTGGTCCTCCATTCATCTAGAAAGAAGATGGAAGACCTGGTGGACAGCTAGAAGCCAGAGTCAGGTAACAATCGCCTCACCCTATCCTTCGGCGCTCCCTACGGTTATGGGGTTTAGGTGAATCGTAGAATTCAATTAAATTTCTTTCTTTATTATGCACCCCATACCTATCCCGTGGGCGGCGGTGGAAAGGATTCCAGAGGCACATAATGGGTTCAGGAACTGAACCCCATAGTTTGTTTAGCTAAACAAGTGACAATATTTTGAAGCTAGTTACACAATTGTTAATGTTATATATACATGTACATATATATATATATATATATATATATATATATATATATATATATATATATATATATATATATATATATATATATATATATATATATATATATATACAATCATTTGCACAAAAACATATACACATCGATAATCTTCTGAATCACACTTAATTCATCAAGAGGCTCACAACAGTCACTATACAAGGCACTCTACATCTATGGTGAGTCATACAGTAACTAGTCTTGCTCCACACCCACTCAACTGGGCGGCAGCGTTACAGTCATGTGCATGCATTACCTAGATTAAGCACATTTTGGATATTTCGCTAAGATTCATGGCAGTATATCATCATGAACGAAGTACTTACACGTTTCTTGGACTCCATTGATGGTGTTATCTCTGAATTCTGCGATTTTTTTACATTCCATCATATAATGAGAAAAGTATGTGAATAGTTCTGCTGACAGAGTTTACATTTAGTCAAATCTACATCAGCAGATGTAACAAACTCCCAGAGGTACTTGTAGCAGAGCCTAAGCCTAGCAGTGGTAACATCTAGAAATCTGCTAACCTTAAAGGATGATCCATAGACGTGCAGTTCTTGCTGCATAATAGAATGATAATGAACGGAGCAACTGGTGTGAATTTCAGTTTGCCTCAAGTCTACGAGACTTTGTTGATGTTCCCGGAATATTACTGCCCGCAGACTGCTCAAAGGCAGTCCAAGATGGTAATTAATTCCCACTTTATGAGCAAAAATCTTGGCTAACTCATCAGTTCTATCGTAGAGTGAGGTGTACCCACACTTATAAAAAATTAGATTTCTCCTTGAAAGCCACAGAAGTTACAGCCCCGTTCCTGTGCCATTTAAGTCCACTTCGGGCTCGCCATAGCCCGTGCAACGTGGAAGTTTTTGCTGCTAGTAGCGAATCTTAAACAACAACAACAACAACCTTGAAAGCCAGTTACAGCCCGGCTCCTGTGCCAGGTAAGTCCACTACGTGCTCACCATAGCCCGTTCTATTTGGACCGTTTTGTTCTGAGTAGATAAATCTAAAACAATAACAACAATCTTCCCTTCAACAACAATCAAGAACTCGACCACCCTCTTGGAATAGTGCAATTATAGATCCCATTCCAACGACCTAGGAATTCCAAGACCCATCTCATTAACAAGCTGCCTAGCTAAAACTGCAGAAATAATGGCTCTTAATCGAATTGAATGGAAAGACAATCCACTGCACCAAAAGCTTTACGATAACAAGGTTATCGCGAATAACCGAACTCAATTACGAGCTCATTATAGCCCGTGGTACATGGACTTTTCATTCTGAGTAGCTAGATCTAAAACAAACTTGAAAGCTCAGTATACCTGTGTCAGTTCAACAGAGTGTATTTCTGAAGATGTCACATTGCAGACTAAACGTCAGACAATATAAATAGAAAGATTAAGTGATTAAGTGTTTCTTCACCCTCCAGGTGGTAAAAGATATTTGCGGAGAATGGAATATATATATATATATATATATATATATATATATATATATATATATATATATATATATATATATATATATATATAATGTTATTTTCTTGCCCAATAATTTGTAATAGCAGTAATTAGATAAATATGTATACCTGATATTATTTAGAACACAAGCACTACTATGCATAGCTACCATTGATAATCTACATACAAAATAATGCATATATATGTATGTATGCAACTCTCCTCTGCTGCAGAGGCGACATATTGCCTCTCAGGTACACCAGCTTGCATAACTACTACAGAGCACTGTCGTAAATTCTTGTAGGGTCCTCGCTCCTTTCCAATGAATTATTTCTCCTTCCGCTGAACAAGGTTATCAAGTGGGTGAAGGGGATGTCTGGGGAGGTGGACTAGTTGCCTTCCCAGCCTGCGGTCAGAGCCGGGAAGGCGGGCCAGGCAGGTGACCAGCACTATATAAGCTCCAGGATCCTACTCCAGACCACCAGTTGTTGGCTACCAGCACCGTCATGAAGTTCGTAAGTACCCTTTCGCTTTGTGGGTCGTGGGCATCTCTCATTAACAACTTGGTGTTATATCACGGTTATTATGATTATCATGCTACTAGTGGTGCAGATAAATTTGTATATCTTCTATGGGTTAATTTTAAATATTTATACATTATTATATTTGTTCATTTTCCTTGATTGAATTACTTCTGCAGACGATCCTTGCTGTTGTAGTGGCCGCTGCCGTCGCCGCCCCACAGGGTGGCTATCAGCTCCAGCCTACCTATAGCGCCCCCACTCTCAGAGCTCAGGCTCCTGCCACCTTTGAAATAGTGCCCATCCTGAGGGACGACCGTGTCCAGGACGATAACGGAAAATACAATTTTGAAGTGGAAGCTGGCAACGGCATCGTATTTTCCGAGAGTGGCTCTCCCGATGGGCCAGAGGGTGCAGTGGTTTCGTCTGGACAATACTCGTGAGTATTATGACTCGGGATTAATTTTAACTGACCAGTGTAATTTTTCGCATATTTTCTGTTATACTAAATAATATCCAATTGATCATTCTTCATATGAGACATATAATCAAGGTCAGTGAATATTAACGACAACTTTAATTGTTTTTTTATTGTGACGGTGTTTTCGTCTCCAACAGCTACACTGCTCCTGACGGCACTCCCGTCCTTGTGAAGTACGTCGCCGACGAGAACGGCTTCCAGCCTGAGTCTGACCTGCTGCCAGTGGCTCCTGAGTTCCCCCACCCAATCCCCCAGTTCGTGCTGGACCAGATCGCCAAGGCTGCTGAGGAAGACGCTGCCGCTGCCAGAGCGCAGACCCCTGAATTAAGAGCTGCCGCATCCTATCAGGCTCCTTCCCTCACCTACGGCCAGCCTCAGTAAATGTTTCTCGTCCAAGATGCCTCAACTATCTAAATCATTGTTCAGATTCATGTATTTATTACGTCTGTACTTTATGCTTCATGTATTTCATTTTTCTTCACGAATTACATTGAACTGGCATTGACTTTTTATATTTTTGTCCTGTATGTTATTTATTATTTGGCTGACGTCTTGGGATCACCTGATTAATATTACACAACACGATATATCGGAGAAAATTTTCATTTAGCAACATGGAAAAAAGTGACCAACATAATTGAGTCAGCAATGGTGTACAGGCTTCGTTTGTGTCAAAAATTTGTCCAGATGTTTCTCCAAAGTCAGCCTTCAAAGACCTTATGCCTCGCCTCTACCAGACGGATTTCCGGCTGTCTAAATAATAATACTAATAATAATATTTTATTGATGCAAGAGAATATTTATATATACATATATATATATTATATATATATATATATATATATATATATATATATATATATATATATATATATATATATGTTGTACCTAGTAGCCAGAACGTCGTACTCGGCCTACTATGCAAGGCCCTGATATGCCTAATAAGCCAAGTTTTCCTGAATGTATATATTTTTCAAATTTTTTTCTTATGAAATGATAAATCTGTCCATTTCATTATGTATAAGTTAATTTCTTTTTAAATTTGAGTTAAAACTAACATAGATATATGACGGAACCTAACCAACCCTACCTAACCTAACCTAACCTAACCTATCTTAACCTAACCTAAACTAACACAACTAAGTTAATAAATTATCTTCCTAATATAATATAATAATAATAATTCCAATGAACTAATTGGAAACAATTTATTGAAAATAAAGAAAATTATTCTGCCTATTAGGCAAATCAGGCCTTGCATAGTAGGCCGAGAAGTGCGTTCTGGCTACTAGGTACGACACATATATATGAATATATATATATATATATATATTAGTATATTTTGGTAGCAGTCTTTCCTGTAGACATATTTTATTAAATATGACCGAAAAAGTAAGATTAATAATTCTAACACGAATTTTCTCAATCTTTCGTACATTATGCTTCACTGTTGGAGGTAAATCAAAAATCACTTCTCCAAAATTCATTTTTATTTCTAGTCTGACGCGACACGGGCGCGTTTCGTAAAACTTATTACATTTTCAAAGACTTCACAAATACACAACTGATTAGAACTTGCGTTTCCCTGATTTTATATCTACATTTGAGTGAGGTGGGAAGGGTGATGTGGCATTACATTTGAGTAAGGTGGGAAGGATGATGTGGCATTAGAGGATATTAATAGGGTATTAAAAGTATCAACACAAGACAGAACACGAAACAATGGATATTGAATAGAAGTGTTTGTAGAAAGCCTATTGGTCCATATTTCTTGATGCTTCTATATTGGAGCGGAGTCTTGAGGTGGGTAGAATATAGTTGTGCAATAATTGGCTGTTGATTGCTGGTGTTGACTTCTTGATGTGTAGTGCCTCGCAAACGTCTAGCCGCCTGCTATCGCTGTATCTATCGATGATTTCTGTGTTGTTTACTAGGATTTCTCTGGCGATGGTTTGGTTATGGGAAGAGATTATATGTTCCTTAATGGAGCCCTGTTGTTTATGCATCGTTAAACGCCTAGAAAGAGATGTTGTTGTCTTGCCTATATACTGGGTTTTTTGGAGCTTACAGTCCCCAAGTGGGCATTTGAAGGCATAGACGACGTTAGTCTCTTTTAAAGCGTTCTGTTTCGTGTCTGGAGAGTTTCTCATGAGTAGGCTGGCCGTTTTTCTGGTTTTATAGTAAATCGTCAGTTGTATCCTCTGATTTTTGTCTGTAGGGATAACGTTTCTATTAAGTTTTACGAAACGCGCCCGTGTCGCGTCAGACTAGAAATAAAAATGAATTTTGGAGAAGTGATTTTTGATTTACCTCCAACAGTGAAGCATAATGTACGAAAGATTGAGAAAATTCGTGTTAGAATTATTAATCTTACTTTTTCGGTCATATTTAATAAAATATATATATATATATATATATATATATATATATATATATATATATATATATATATATATATATATATATATATATATATATATATGTCGTACCTAGTAGCCAGAACGCACTTCTCAGCCTACTATGCAAGGCCTGATTTGCCTAATAAGCCAAGTTTTCATGAATTATTTGTTTTTCGACTACCTAACCTACCTAACCTAACCTAACTTTTTCGGCTACCTAACCTAACCTAACCAATAAAGATAGGTTAGGTTAGGTTAGGTAGGGTTGGTTAGGTTCGGTCGTATATCTACGTTAATTTTAACTCCAATAAAAAAAAATTTACCTCATACATAATGAAATGGGTAGCTTTATACTTTCATAAGAAAAAAAATAGAGAAAATATATTAATTCAGGAAAACTTGGCTTATTAGGCAAATCGGGCCTTGCATAGTAGGCTGAGAAGTGCGTTCTGGCTATTAGGTACGACATATATATATATATATATATATATATATATATATATATATATATATATATATGTCGTACCTAGTAGCCAGAATGCACTTCTAGGCCTACTATGCAAGGCCCAATTTGCCTAATAAGCCAAGTTTTCATGAATTAATTGTTTTTCGACTACCTAACCTACCTAACCTAACCTAACCTAACTTTTTCGGCTACCTAACTTAACCTAACCTATAGAGATAGGTTAGGTTAGGTTAGGTAGGGTTGGTTAGGTTCGGTCATATACCTATGTTAATTTTAACTCCAATAACAAAAAACTGACCTTATACATTATGAAATGGGTAGCTTTATTATTTCATAAGAAAAAAATTAGAGAAAATATATTAATTCATGAAAACTTGGCTTATTAGGCAAATTGGGCCTTGCATAGTAGGCTGAGAAGTGCGTTCTGGCTACTAGGTACGATATATATATATATATATATATATATATATATATATATATATATATATATATATATATATATATATATATATATATATATATATATATTATTAAATATGACCGAAAAAGTAAGATTAATAATTCTAACACGAATTTTCTCAATCTTTCGTACATTACGCTTCACTGTTGGAGGTAAATCAAAAATCAATTCTCCAAAATTCATTTTTATTTCTAGACTAGAAATAAAAATGAATTTTGGAGAATTGATTTTTGATTTACCTCCAACAGTGAAGCGTAATGTACGAAAGATTGAGAAAATTCGTGTTAGAATTATTAATCTTACTTTTTCGGTCATATTTAATAATATATGTCTACAGGAAAGACTGCTACCAAAATATACTAATATATATATATATATATATATATATATATATATATATATATATATATATATATATATATATATATATATATATATATGTCGTACCTAGTAGCCAGAACACACTTCTCAGCCTACTATGCAAGGCTCGATTTGCCTAATAAGCCAAGTTTTCCTGAATTAATATATTTTCTCTAATTTTTTTCTTATGGAATGATAAAGCTACCCATTTTATTATGTATGAGGTAAATTTTTTTTTATTGGAGTTAAAATTAACGTAGATATATCACCGAACCTAACCAACCCTACCTAACCTAACCTAACCTATCTTTATAGGTTAGGTTAGGTTAGGTAGCCGAAAAAGTTAGGGTAGGTTAGGTTAGGTAGGTTAGGTAGTCGAAAAAACATTAATTCATGAAAACTTGGCTTATTAGGCAAATCGGGCCTTGCATTGTAGGCTGAGAAGTGCGTTCTGGCTTCTAGGTACGACATATATATATATATATATATATATATATATATATATATATATATATATATATATATATATATATATATATATATATATATATATATATATATATATATATATGTCGTACCTAGTAGCCAGAACGCACTTGTCAGCCTACTATGCAAGGCCAAATTTGCCTAATAAGCCAAGTTTTCCTGAATTAATATATTTTCTCAAATTTTTTTCTTATGAAAAGATAAAGCTACCCATTTCATTATGTATGAGGTCAATTTTTTTTATTGTAGTTAAAATTAACGTAGATATATGACCGAACCTAACCAACCCTACCTAACCTAACCTAACCTATCTTTATAGGTTAGGTTAGGTTAGGTAGCCAAAAAAGTTAGGTTAGGTTAGGTTAAGGTAGGTTAGGTCGTCGAAAAACAATTAATTCATGAAAACTTGGCTTATTAGGCAAATCGGGCCTTGCATAGTAGGCTGAGAAGTGCGTTCTGGCTACTAGGTACGACATATATATATATATATATATATATATATATATATATATATATATATATATATATATATATATATATATATATATATATATATATATATAATGTTGTACCTAGTAGCCAGAACGTCTGATTTAGGGATAGAAGCCCTAAATCAGAAGATAGTGTATTTACTATCTTCTGATTTAGGGCTTCTATCCCTCTAACTATTTTTCTAGGCTCAGGGCTTAGCTGAAAGAGGAGTTCTCCAAAACTCATTTTCGTTATTTTAAGGTGAAGAAAAAGTTAATTACTTTAGAATGTATTACACTTACTTATACATTTTGCTCAACTTTTCGAACCTCTTTGGTTCATTCTCAAGCGAAAAAAATTACAGAACTCTTTAATTTATATCAGTACGGGGAGCCGGTCGGCCGAGCGGACAGCACGCTGGGCTTGTGATCCTGTGGTCCTGGGTTCGATCCCAGGCGCCGGCGAGAAACAATGGGCAGAGTTTCTTTCACCCTATGCCCCTGTTACCTAGCAGTAAAATAGGTACCTGGGTGTTAGTCAGCTGTCACGGGCTGCTTCCTGGGGGTGGAGGCCTGGTCGAGAACCGGGCCGCGGGGACACTAAAAGCCCCGAAATCATCTCAAGATAACCTCAAGATAACGGGGTCAGGTGATAAAACAAGTACAATAAAGGAAAAGGCAAAGGGATAAATAGGGGACAAATGGGGGACGAAGCACATACAAAGATTAATCAGGTGTAATAGGCCAGTTATGTTGAGTAGTGTCTTCTGTGTTGGCATCGTTATATTCCGGTCTGGTCCTTACTCTCATGGTGGGTAGAGTAAATAGTTCCGTGATTTGGGTGTTCATGGTAGGTTGTTCTATTCTTATGAGAATTGCTTCAAGAATTTGTAATCTTCTTACATCTTGGGTTTTGTCTATTATACAAGTGTTTTTATTCAGCATTTCTCTAGTAAGGGTGATGTCATGGGCTAGTCTCATGTAACTCCTGGGGGCACCGGATTGAAGATGACAGGTCAAACGCCTCGTCAGCTTGGTCGACGTCATACCTATGTACTTAGATTGAAGGTTACATTCTTCGAGGGGGCAAGTGTACATGTATACAACGCTTGACTGCTGTAGACGGTTCTCCGTCAGCTTCTGGTTGTTTTTAATAAGGAGGTCGGGAGTCTTCTTTGTTTTATAGAACATGATCAGGTCCATGTTTTGGTCAGGAATTCTGGACGACATCCATAAGCTAGAAGACAAAAAAAAAGTCATCACCACTGACACACTTCAGGCTGAACTAATAATAGAAGCCGGGAAAAAACGTTCGGTTCGGTCATATATCTAATTTAGTTTCAATTAAATTTAGTTTAAAATTTTAGTTTTAACTAAAATTTAAGAAAAAATAGCTCATATATAATGAAATGAATAGCTTTATCATTTTATAAGAAAAATATTGAAATTCAGGCAAACTTGGCTTATTACGCAAATCGGGCCTTGCATAGTAGGCCAAGAACTGCGTTTGTGCTTGCAGGGGTTGAGCTTTGGCTCTTTGGTTCCGCCTCACAACTGTCAATCAACTGATGTAAAGATTTCTGAGCCTACTGGGCTCTATCATATCTACAATTGAAACTGTATGGAGTCAGCCTCCACCACATCACTGCCTAATGCATTCCATCCGTTAACTAATCTGACACTGAAAAAGTTCCTTCTAACGTCCCTGTGGCTCATGTGGGTACTCAGTTTCCACCTGTGTCCCTCTGTTCGCGTACCACCAGTGTTGAATAGTTTATCCTTGTTTACCCGGTCGATTCCCCTGAGGATTTTGTAGGTTATCATCATGTCTCCTCTTACTCTTCTGTCTTCCAGTGTCGTAAGGCGCATTTCCCGCAGCCTTTCCTCGTAACTCATGCCTCTTAGTTCTGGCATGATGTGTGTGTGTGTGTGTGTGTGTGTGTGTGTGTGTGTGTGTGTGTGTGTGTGTGTGTGTGTGTCTTTGTGTGTGTCTGTGTGTGTGTCTGTGTGTGTGTGTGTCTGTGTGTGCGTGTGTGTGTGTCTGTGAGTGTCTGTGTGTCAGTGAGTGTGTCAGTGAGTGTGTCTGTGAGTGTGTCTGTGAGTGTGTGTGTGTGTGTGTGTGTGTGTGTGTGTGTGTGTGTGTGTGTGTGTGTGTGTGAGAAAGGCTGCATGAACGCGTAAGCCATAGATCCCTAAAAACTCCATATGACCCGACCCGGATTCGAACCCATGACGTCCAGGATCCCCCCCCCCCCCAAACGTACACGGTAACGTGACCACCGCACCATTGGTCGTCTTATTATAATTATTTATTATAACAACCCTCTTATATCTTCCCTCATTATGAGAAATAACATTTCGGCGTCCACTGACAAGCATAGGTGTACTAATGTAGTGTATTAATACAAATAAAGCTCTATAGACTGAGTGCTCCAAAATATGTTCTACATTGGACATCCGACAAATACACTGATAAGACGTCTAACACTTTATTTGCAAGACGGAAGTATTAAGCAACATCATTTTCAACACCACAGCATCATCCTGAATCGCCAAGACTTAGTGAAAGATACGACAGTAATTACACCAACCCGTCCTCGACTCAAGTCCATTACATCCAGCGGTCGACCCCACAGACGCATTCATAAATTTTAACATGCTGTTCATTCAAAATGGGAATTTTCTCAAGTATAAATTAATATTATAATATATTGGCATATTGTGTATATATGGACATAGGTTAGGTTAGGTTAAGTGTTTAGGTTCTGATGGCGATTATTTGTATTTGTAGTACGTGGGTGAAGCATTTACAGCGTTGTGATTCGAACAAAATTCGTCAGTGAAGCACTTGTTCCGGAAATGTTCGAACGTTAGCAGTTGTGAGTCGTGTGCAAACCGCTTTTCATTCATAAACAGGGGGTTTGGCGGGTGCATGGAATCACTTTTGGATCTTTGTTTGGAGGACGGGCTGATTACACGCACTGACGACCGTAGGAAGCTTCATAAGCTTGAGGCTGTGTTCATTCCGGAGATGACACCTGTAATCAAGATCCAGATGACTTCGACTTCGAGTATCAGCCCGTCCTCCAAACAAAGATCCAAAAGTGATTCCAAGCACCCGCCAAACCGCCTGTTTATGAATGAAAAACGGTTTACACACGACTCACAACTGCTGACGTTCGAACATTTCCGGAACAAGTGCTTCACTGACGAATTTTGTTCGAATCACAACGCTATAAATGCTTCACCCACGTACTACAAATACAAATAATCGCCAACAGAATCTAAACACCTAACCTAACCTATGCCTATATATGCACAATATGTTAATATATCAAAATATTAATTTATATTTGAGAAAATTCCTGTTTTGAATGAACAGCATGTTAAAATTTATGAATGCGTCTGTGAGGTCGACCGCTGGTTGTAATGGACTTGAGTCGAGGACGGGTTGTTGAGTATACAACTGTTCGGTGGTCCTCCATTCATCCAGAAGGAAGATGGAAGACCTGGTGGACAGCTAGAAGCCGGAGTCAGGTAACAATCGCCTCACCCTATCCTTCGGCGCTCCCTACGGTTATGGGGTTTAGGTGAATCGTAGAATTCAATTAAATTTATTTCTTTTTTTTACGCACCCCATACCTATCCCGTGGGCGGCGGTGGAAAGGATTCCAGAGGCACATAATGGGTTCAGGAACTGAACCCCATAGTTTGTTTAGCTAAACAAGTGACAATATTTTGAAACTAGTTACACAATTGTTAATGTTATACATACATGTACATATATATATATACAATCATTTACACAAATACATATACACATCGATAATCTTCTGAATCACAATTAATTCATCAAGAGGCTCACAACTGTCACTATACAAGGCACTCTACATCTATGGTGAGTCATACAGTAACTAGTCTTGCTCCACATCCACTCAACTGGGCGGCAGCGTTACAGTCATGTGCATGCATTACCTAGATTAAGCACATTTTGGATACTTTGCTAAGATTTCTGGCAGTATATCATCAATGAATGAAGTACTTACACATTTATTGGACTCCATTAATGGTGTTATCTCTGAATTCCATGATTTTTTCACATTCTATTATATAATGACTCAAAGTATGCGAATAGTTCTGCTTTAAATGTAAACAGAGTTTACATTTAGTCAAATCTACATCAGCAGATGTTGCAAATTCCCTGAGGTACTTGTAGCAGAGCCTAAGCCTAGCAGTGGCAACATCTAGAAACCTGCTAGCCTCATTGGATGACCCCCATAGACGTGCGGTTCTTGCTACATAATAGAATGATAATAGATGGAGCAACTGGTGTGAATATTAATTTGCCTCAAGTCTACGAAATTTTGTTGATGTTTCCGGAATATTACTGCCCGCAGACTGTTACAGCCCTTGACGCCTTGGTATGGTTCTTTGCCTGCAGTGATCAACTATATATTTTTCGGCCTCATCTTAAATTTTCGTCTAGGGGATAGCAATATGTAAAACGGTATTTTAATAAAAACACTGCTCTAAAAGGGACAAACAATATACTGTACGTAAGGGTGACAAACATATCAACATATAAATGGTAAAAATATAACCGCCAGAAATATTCTTTAGCATGCAATAATATCATAAAATCTTTAATGAGCACGGACAATCTCTTAAACACATGAATTAATAAATGGGGTATCACATAATAGTCTTACCAAGAGAATTAACTAAGTAATAAGCTAAATAAACAATATCCACCGACTTCCGTACGTCTCCTCCCATGCAGCTGACCCACGCGACTACCTAGTCTCCCGCCAGCGAAGCAGGCGTCCTACCCGAACATCAACAAAGCATCCACATGAACTCTTGTGAAAACTCTACTAACAAAGTGTAGTACTAAGAACCGTATAATCAGTAATCTTAAAAGGATATAATACTGTTACAATAATTACACGAATTTATTACATTCAATAACAGGAAATAATCAAGGTTGAAATATAAACGCTAGCTTGACAACAAGCCGCAACTCTGGACACATCCAAATATGGTCACCCCCCCCCTCCCCCAAGGAGAAACCACACTCCCTCCAACAAGAAATAACTTGCACAAGTCTATCAAAATAATGCAACTCAGGCCCACTACAGCATGCTACAATATACATCATACAATATTATATAAATCATACAATATTAAATGGAACACAAATGGATACTATATTAATAATAGAACAGAACAGGGAAAGTATTAATTGTTATACATCGTTATCATGATAATATTAGATCAATGCTAGATTCGTAACACAGACTGCTCAAAGGCAGTCCAAGATGGTAATCAATTCCCTCTTTATGAGCAAAAGTCTTGGCTAACTCATTAGTTCTTTCGTAGAGTGAGGTGTACCCACACTTATAAAAATTTAGATTTCTCCTTGAAAGCCCCAGAAGTTACAGTCCCGCTCATGTGCCAAGTAAGTTCTCTACGGGCTCACCATAGCCCGTGCTACTTGGAACATTTTGTTCCCAGTAGCTGAATCTTAAACAACAACAACCTTGAAAGCCCTCAGAGTTACAGCCTCGCTCCTGTGCCAGGTAAGTCCACTACGGGCTCACCATAGCCCGTGCTACCTGAACGTTTTGTTATGAGTAGATCAATCTAAAACAACAACAACAATCAAGACCTCGACCACTCTCTTGGAATAGTGCAATTATAGTTCCCATTCCAACGACCCAGAGACTCGAAGACCCATCTCATTAACAAGCTTAACAAGCATCTCATTAATACAAGCGGATTAATATATCAGTGTTATAACCCATATAACTGGCAACTGAGGGCCTCCAGCCGCGGCCTGGGACAACAACGTGTCAACTGTACAGCCTCTGGGACCCTCACCCTCGACCGTGCGATAAGTACTGACCATACAGTAGAACAAGTAAACATATATATTGTTACAAGTATATGTTTGTTACAAATATACATATAGTATTATAAATATATAGATATATACAACAAAACAAGGCAAAATGGGAGCAAATAAACAAATTTGTGGCCACTATAACAACTCCTTAAAGTCGAAGGTAACGGGAATTGAATGTTATATCTGCAAAAATAGATTTCATTCGGCTTGCACAGGAGTGAGTAACACTACGGCACTGAGAGCAGGTCACTTGCTCTGGGTGTGTAAAAATGACCTGCCAGCTTGGAATATCCTAAAAAACCTTCTAGATAACATGACGCATGATCGGAAAACATCATTCATTGGAAGCCTACCAGCCATCCACAAGGAGTGGGAAAGGAACAACAACAATTCTAATATACCAGGGGCGGAGGCTAAAGTCAGGGATGAAACTGAGGCTGAAACTCAGGAAGTTGTAAACTCTGACTCAGTAGGCCCGGATGTAGATGACAGTAAACTAGAAAGTGTAACAGACAGCACTGACAGCTCGATAGGTACAGACACTACGACGGTTCCCGATAGAGCAATTCAGAACAGTAGGAAAGACTTATGCAAATTTTATGCAAAGGGCATATGCAGACATAGATATGCTGGTAATAAGAAAGGATTAGAATGCAGCTACCAACATCCCAAAAAATGTTTAAATATGCTTAGGAAAGGTGAGTGTCGATTTGGATCAATATGTAGGTTTTTCCATCCTGACATGTGCCACACCTCACTGGAGAACAGAAAATGCTATGACCTCAGCTGCCCACACTTTCACGTGAAAGGCACGGAACGCTACATGAAGAGCGGCAAGCAGGATAATGAATTTGGAGGAAACTCTATAAATTTTTTATACCAGACCGAAAGAGAATTCAAAAGGAGGAGCATGGAGAGTGTATGGAACTGGATGCCAGATCCACTTGCATTCCAGAATTACAGATACAATTACACACCGAAAGGGAACTACAACTACGACAGGCAACTGCCCTACAACAATCGGTACTGGTCAGAACAAACTCATTATGTCCACGAATAATGGGCTTGCCGAAAAAGTCTCCCATTCAAACTATCACTAATAGAATAACCTCATTCGTCTTTGCCAACATACAAGGACTGAAAACAAGAACAAACAACAAAGTACAGTTCATAAATGGCCTCCTCACGGAGTCAAATGCAGTATTTGGAGCTTTCACAGAAACCCATGCAGGGGAATTGTTGGACAGTGAGATCTGGATTCCAGGATATAACCTATACAGGTGTGATAGGAAAATAAGGTCACGTGGAGGAGTGGGTCTGTATATTAGGGAAGACCTTGTATGCTCGGAGCTCCTAAACGTTACAAATGAGGTGGTAGAGGTACTGGGATTAAAAATAGAGAAAATAAATTTAGTGATTATTCTAATATACAAACCGCCAGATGCAACGGCTGAGGAATTCACAGAACAGATAAACAAAATAGAGAATAGCCTTGATAATTTGGAGAACCCGATACCTGATATTATCTTCCTAGGTGACTTCAACTTGCCTAGTCTCAGGTGGAAAATAGCAAACAATAATATTATACCAGGAAATCTATCGGGACCTAACCAACCACAGATTAGAGAACTACTTAGATTCTGTGACAAATTTTCACTCAATCAGCAGATATCGGAGCCAACGAGAAATGAAAATATTTTAGATCTGGTCTTTGCGAACAATGAAGACATTATCAGAGGCATTACGATATCAGATACCACATACTCAGATCACAAGCTCATTGAAGTGCAAACGACCATCAATACTCAGAATAGACCTAAAACGTTGGTAAAGCGAGAGGGGCTATTCAGTAAATTCAATTTTAATAATTAAAGGATAGACTGGGAGATAATAAACAGGGAACTTACAAACATTCCATGGGAAACTGTTCTAAGTAATACAAGTCCTGCAGAAGGAATAGAAAAACTGACTTCGGAAGCGTATCAAGTCTGTCTGAAACATGTTCCTTTGAGGAAAGCCAGAAAGAGATCCAACGTAGAAAGAGAGCGCAGACGACGCTATAAACGCAGGAAAAAAATAACGGAACTGCTTATGCAGACACGAATTTCCTGTCAAAGAAGGAATAATTTAAATAGGGAGATTGAAGAAATCGAGCGGAAATTGAAACACTCATATGAAACTGAAGAAAGGCAGTTAGAACAGAAAGCAATTCAGGAAATAAAGAAAAATCCAAAATATTTCTTCACATATGCAAAATCAAAAGCAAAAACCACTGCCAGTATTGGACCTATTCGTACAAGTAAAGGTTCATACACGGAGGATGACAAAGAAATTAGTGAAATCCTAAAAAAGCAGTATGAGGACATGTTTAGCACTCCAATAAACAACATGAAAGTGGAAGATCCAGACAATTTCTTTATGCGGGATATTCAAACCACTGTAAATATAACTGATATCAGCACGAGCGCACTAAATTTTGAAAGTGAAATTGAAAACATGCCCATGCACTCGGCCCCAGGTCCAGACTCATGGAATTCAATATTTATAAAGAAATGCAAAGTGCCGGTAGCACAGGCACTCAGTATAGTGTGGAGGAAGAGCTTGGACACAGGGGAGATACCAGATGCACTTAAAGTAGCAGACATAGCCCCTCTACACAAGGGAGGGAGCAAAGAATTATAGACCAGTTGCACTAACATCGCACATCATAAAAGTATTTGAGAGAGTGATTAGGAGTCAGGTCACCAATTTCATGGAGACCAATGACCTTCACAACCCAGGCCAACATGGATTTCGAGCGGGAAGATCGTGCCTCTCACAGCTACTTGAGCACTACGACAAAGTCACTGAGGCATTAGAAGAAAAACAGAATGCCGATGTAATATACACGGACTTCGCAAAGGCTTTCGATAAATGTGACCATGGCGTGATAACACACAAAATGAAGTCAATGGGAATAACCGGTAAAGTAGGACGCTTGATACTCAGTTTTCTGTCAAACAGGACTCAGCGAGTAACGGTTAACCATATAAAACCTAGTCCAAGTGCAGTTAAAAGCTCTGTACCTCAGGGTACAGTCCTTGCACCGCTGCTTTTCGTTGTTCTCATATCAGATATAGACAAAAATACAAGTCACAGCTTCATATCATCCTTTGCAGATGACACAAAAATCAGTATGAAAATTATCTCGGCTGAAGACACTGAAAAAATTCAAGCTGATATTAATAAAGTTTTCGACTGGGCATCAGAAAATAACATGATGTTTAACAGTGATAAATTCCAGGTACTCAGGTACGGTAAAAATGAGGACCTTAAACATAATACAGAGTACAAAACACAATCAAATGTACCCATAGTAGGAAAACAGCATGTAAAGGACTTGGGAATAATAATGTCTGACGACCTAACGTTTAAGGAGCATAACCAAGCAAATATTGCGACAGCCAGAAAAATGATAGGATGGATTACGAGAACTTTTAAATCCAGGGATCCCATCACAATGGTTGTACTCTTCAAGTCACTTGTGTTGTCCCATCTTGAGTACTGCTCAGTACTCACTTCCCCCTTCAGAGCAGGAGAGATTGCTGAAATAGAGGGAATACAGAGAACATATACGGCACGCATAGACGCAATAAAGCACCTAAATTATTGGGATCGTCTTAAAGCCCTCCAAATGTACTCACTAGAAAGAAGACGAGAGAGATATCAAATAATATACACCTGGAAGATACTGGAGGGCCAACTACCAAATCTACACAGTAAAATAACAACGTACTGGAGTGAACGATATGGAAGAAAATGCAGAATAGAACCAGTGAAGAGCAGAGGTGCCATAGGCACAATCAGAGAACACTGTATAAACATCAAAGGTCCGCGGTTGTTCAACGTCCTCCCAGCAAGATAAGAAATATTGCCGGAACAACCGTGGACATCTTCAAGAGGAAACTAGATTTATTCCTCCAAGGAGTGCCGGACCAACCGGGCTGTGGTGGGTATGTGGGCCTGTGGGCCGCTCCAAGCAACAGCCTAGTGGACCAAACTCTCACAAGTCAAGCCTGGCCTCAGGCCGGGCTTGGGGAGTAGAAGAACTCCCAGAACCCCATCAACCAGGTATCAAGCTGTCTGGCTAAATCTGCGGAAATAATGGCTCTTAATCAAATTGAATGAAAAGCCAATCCACTGCACCAAATAACCGAACGCAATTACGAGCTCATTATAGCCCGTGCTACATGGACTTTTTGTTCTGTGTAGCTAGATCTAAAACAAACTTAAAAGCTCAGTATACTTGTGTCATTTCAACAAAGTGTATTCCTGAGGGTGTGTACGTGGCACTTTTGTGATGGACGGGATCCCTCACAACAGGGATCTTCCCCCTGTTGTGAGGGTAAAGTCCGTGGGTTTGGAGTTTACTGGCCGAGCAGGATACCATATCGTGGAGATGGTCATGTGTTACATGCTCCATATCCCGGTCATGGAAATCTACAGTATTAAGCTGGTGACTGCTCACCGTGTGGTCATCAAGTTTGTGGGAGAAGCGGCCTATCGTGATTTTCTCCGACGGTACGAGGGCCGTACCTTGCAGCTGCAGGATGGCACCGAATCTGTGGCCATTTCGGATCGTAGCGGTGCCATGACGTATGTGAGTGTCCATGGGGCCCCTATGGAGTTTCCTGAGACTCTCCTCCGGCGTTTCTTCCAGAGGTTTGGCACGGTCGTAAGTGTGCGGATGCACACGCTGTCATCTGGAAAGTATACGGGTGTGAAGACCAACATTCGTACCCTTGGGATGTGCCTGAGGTCGGACATTCCATCCTCTGTCCAGCTTTTAGGGTACTACGTGCGGGTGTATTATGCCCAGCAACCCCGTACGTGTTTCCGATGTTTCCTGTTGGGGCATCAGGCTGCTGGGTGCACTGCGGCTCCAGTTGCTCCCGTCAACTTGTTCCAGGAAGAGGATTTCCCGCCTCTCCCTCTGGAGGAGGACTCCGAGGATGAGGTGAGCGTTCCGTTAGCTGATGCGGCTCCCCCTGCGTCTCCCGACATTCCTCCGGTTGTTGCAGACCCTCCTCCGGGTATTGCAGTGCCGTCAGATGGTCTACCTGCTCCTGTCACTGTCTCCGCAGCTCCCGTGGGCCTTCCTGGTGCTCACTGTGCGGCGTCGCCGTCTTCTCCCTCGTATTCGGCTGCTGCGCCTGGCCCTGTGTCCTCGCCTCGGGTCCCAGCTGTGCTGGGTGCTGGGGTGGCTGCGGAGCCTCCTGCTATATGTGACCCGGTTCCCTCTGTGGTTGAGGCTGCTGCTGTTTTGCGTCGGGCGTCGGTTCGTCCGGCTAGTGGTACCCATGTTTCTGGGTCCGCTTCCAGCTCTGACGATATCCGGCCGGAGCCCAAACGTTCCCGGCATTCGTCTTCTGCCTGGGCCAATGTTGGTGACTTCACTGACTGTGGGTATTCGGGTGTTGACAGTGTGGATCCGGATACGTCGATGTCTCCGTAATTAGTGGTGGCGGAGGTCCATGTGCCTGCTGGTGCTGGTGTCCGTGTCTCGGACGTGCCTTCTGTTCCCGCTCCACCAGGGGACTCTCCGCAGTGGGGGGTGGTGGCTTCCGCTGCCAGGGATGGTGTGGATACTGGTGCTGGGCGTGGCCTAGTAGTGACATTACGGAAGGATGCGCGCCATCAAGGTTCCCTGCAGTCGTCTGGTGGTGGGCCCGTGGCTGCAGGTGCCCCAGTGGTGGTACCCTCTGTCAAGTTTGCTCCTGTGAGGATGCACGTTGGGGCCCTGGGGGACGTGTTGCCGGTGTCTGTGATGCCGCCGGGGTCACTGGACAGCGATTGCCGAGTTAATGCTGTATGACGAACCGGAGAACTTTCATGGTGGGCAGGTTCCCTGTATGTGGGGACAAGTGGCAGCTACTCACCTCGTCAGTAATACCATCTGGGTCCCCAGTTTGCGGGTGTTTGTTGCCATGGTTCCGGATGTTATGGCTTTCCCGGTGGATGGTCGAGACCCTTGGCGGTGGTTGCTCTGGGAAGCGTTTAATGTGCAGTTCCCGGGCCTGGTTTCTGGGAAAGTATGTCCACTGATTTCCTGTTTATGTGCTTTATGTAGTGCAGTATGCCCCTTTGGCTGTTAGCTTGCCCAATTGTGTTATGTGCTCGTGGTTCTCCCTTTCTTTGTTGCGAGGCCGGGTTGTGCATGTTTCTTGTTCATGTGTTTGTTTTGTGTTGTTACTATGCCCTGTGTGTTATATTTCTGCCTTACGTTTGTCTTTTTTTTTATTTATGGCTTGTTGTTTGTTATGATATTCTTGTGTTATCTTTCATGTTGTTCTTCATGATGTGCTTTGTTGTCAGTCCTTCTGGCCGGTGCTTCTGTTTGCTTTGTTTCATATGTTACTATGTTTTGTTTTATTGCCATTATTTGCTTGCATGATTTCTTGTTTACATTGTCTTATATTTTGTGTGATGTTCTTGACTTGATGTATACTGTGTTTCTCTTGCGTTTTCTCCAGTTATGCTTATTAATGTACTGTGCTGTCAGTCCTTCTGGCCGGTGGTTTTCTGTTTTGCTTTGTTGAAATGTTTCCTGTATTGTTTTATTGTATTTATTGTATATAATTACATGCTTGCATGTAAAAATAAAAATAAAATGAAAAAGGTGTATTCCTGAAGATGTCACATTGCTGACTAAACGTTGAACAATAAAATTAGAAAGATTAAGTGATCTAATGATTCTTCACTCTCCAGATGGTAAAAGATATTTGCGGAGAATGGAAAAAAATTATATTTATAATGTTATTTTCTTGCCCAATAATTTCTAATAGCAATAATTAGATAATTATATATACCCCATATTATTTAGTGAAAGCTACCATTGATAATCTACATACAAAATAATGCATATATATATATATGTATGTATGCAACTCTTCTCTACTGCAGAGGCGACATATTGCCTCTCAGGTACACCAGCTTGCATAACTACTACAGAGCACTGTCGTAAAGTCTTGTAGGGTCCTCGCTCCTTTCCAATAAATTATTTCTCCTTCCGCTGAACAAGGTTATCAAGTGGGTGAAGGGGATGTCTGGGGAGGTGGACTAGTTGCGTTCCCAGCCTGCGGTCAGAGCCGGGAAGGCGGGCCAGACAGGTGACCAGCACTATATAAGCTCCAGGATCCTACTCCAGACCACCAGTTGTTGGCTACCAGCACCGTCATGAAGTTCGTAAGTACCCTTTCGCTTTGTGGGTCGTGGGCATCTCTCATTAACAACTTGGTGTTATATCACGGTTATTATGATTATCATGCTACTAGTGGTGCAGATAAATTTGTATATCTTCTATGGGCTAATTTTAAATATTTATACATTATTATATTTGTTCATTTTCCTTGATTGAATTACTTCTGCAGACGATCCTTGCTGTTGTTGTGGCCGCTGCCGTCGCCGCCCCACAGGGTGGCTATCAGCTCCAGCCTACCTATAGCGCCCCCACTCTCAGAGCTCAGGCTCCTGCCACCTTTGAAATAGTGCCCATCCTGAGGGACGACCGTGTCCAGGACGATAACGGAAAATACAATTTTGAAGTGGAAGCTGGCAACGGCATCGTATTTTCCGAGAGTGGCTCTCCCGATGGGCCAGAGGGTGCAGTGGTTTCGTCTGGACAATACTCGTGAGTATTATGACTCGGGATTAATTTTAACTGACCAGTGTAATTTTTCGCATATTTTCTGTTATACTAAATAATATCCAATTGATCATTCTTCATATGAGACAGATAATCAAGGTCAGTGAATATTAACGACAACTTTAATTGTTTTTATTGTGACGGTGTTTTCGTCTCCAACAGCTACACTGCTCCTGACGGCACTCCCGTCCTTGTGAAGTACGTCGCCGACGAGAACGGCTTCCAGCCTGAGTCTGACCTGCTGCCAGTGGCTCCTGAGTTCCCCCACCCAATCCCCCAGTTCGTGCTGGACCAGATCGCCAAAGCTGCTGAGGAAGACGCTGCCGCTGCCAGAGCGCAGACCCCTGAATTAAGGGCTGCCGCATCCTATCAGGCTCCTTCCCTCACCTACGGCCAGCCTCAGTAAATCATTGTTCAGATTCATGTATTTATTACGTCTGTACTTTATGCTTCATGTATTCCATTTTTCTTCACGAATTACATTGCACTGGCATTGACTTTTTATATTTTTGTCCTGTATGTTATTTTTTGTTTGGCTGACGTCTTGGGATCACCTGATTAATATTACACAACACGATATATCGGAGAAAATTTTCATTTTGCGACATGGAAAAAAGTGACCAACATAACTGAGTCAGCAATGGTGTACAGGCTTCGTTTGTGTCAAAAATTTGTCCAGATGTGTGGTGGAGGCAAACTCATACACAGTTTCAACTGTAGATATGATAGAGTCCAATAAGCTCAGGAATCTGCACACTAGTGATTGACAGTTGAAGGGTGGGGCCATAGAGCCGAAGCTCAAACCCCGGCAAGGACAATTAGATGAATTCAAATAGACGAGTACGTATGATATACGAGCAGTTGAGGATCTATAGATAAGACAAGTATGATGCATAAAGCAACTAGTACGCCTCACTATTTAATAAAATACTGAAGCCCTCTCCAATGGAACCTCGTAGTTCCTATTCTATATAATACGCAAACGATTTTCTTGTGACTTGGATAAGAAAAGGCCGAATGCGAGTAAGAGAGATAAATGTGAACTACATTAATCAGGTCAAGCCAGCTAAGAAATGAGTGATCACTGAGTGTCCCAGGAAATGTCATTTAGAGCAGCAGGCTCTTATGCTAGCTGGCGACTAATCTCAGCTTAGATGGTTAATTAATATCTTTACTTTTACTATGATTATTACCAGTGAGGAACATGGCAGAATGCCTATTGTTTCATCGGCTATAAAAAGACTTACCGGTATTAAGAGGATGAGCGTAGAGGTTGATACGGTGTAGTATTGCAACAACACTACACGGCATCAGCTGTTTTACTGATCAACGACACTACACTGTATTTGCTGTTGTTTGTTCAACAAAACTACATTGTATCAGTGGTTGAATGCGCTGTATCAGCTGCTCTATTGTTCGACAACAGCACATTGTATCAGCTCCTGCATTTTTATAAAACTTCACTGTATTATGTGTTGTATTGCTCGCCCACCCCGCGGTACATCAACCTATGAGTCACTTGATTAGTTA
>NC_091177.1:7020525-7105656 GCF_040958095.1 Procambarus clarkii
AAGTTGGAGTGGACCAAGAGCTGTGTGTGTGTACTCACCTATTTGTACTCACTTATTTGAGCTTGTGGGGGTTGAGCTTTGACTCTTTGGTCCCGCCTCTGAACTATCAATCAACTGGTGTACAGATTCCTGAGCCTACTGGGCTCTATCATATCTAAATTTGGAACTGTGTATGGAGTCGGCCTGCACCACATCACTTCCTAGTGCATTCTATTTACTAGCTACTCTGATACTGAAAAAGTTCTTTCTAACGTCCGTGTGGCTCAGTTGGGTACTCAGTTTCCACCTGTGTCCCCTTGTTCGCGTACAACCAGTGTTGAATAGTTTATCCTTGTCTACCCTGTCGATTCCCATGAGGATTTTGTAGGTAGTGATCATGTCTCCCCCTACTCTTCTGTCTTCCAGTGTCGTAAGGTGCATCTCCCGCAACCTTTCCTCGTAACTCATGCCTCTTAGTTCTGGGACTAGTCTAGTGGCATACCTGGTTGATACCTGGTTGATGGGGTTCTGGGAGTTCTTCTACTCCCCAAGCCCGGTCCGAGGCCAGGCTCGACTTGTGAGAGTTTGGTCCACCAGGCTGTTGCTTGGAGCGGCCCGCAGGCCCACATACCCACCACAGTCCGGTTGGTCCGGCACTCCTTGGACGCGGGCATACCTCTGAACTTTTTCCAGCTTCGTCTTGTGCTTGACAAGGTACGGGCTCCATGCTTGGGCCGCATACTCCAGGATTGGTCTTTCATATGTGGTATACAAGATTCTGAATGATTCCTTACACAGGTTCCTGAACGCTGTTCTGATATTAGCCAGCCTCGAATATGCCGCAGACGTGGTGTAATATCAACTCCTAGATCTTTCTCTGTCCGTTTCATTAAGTACTTCATCTCCTATTCTGTATCCTGTTTCTGGCCTCCTGTTTCCACCGCCTAGTTTCATTACTTTGCATTTACTCGGGTTGAACTTTAGCAGTCATTTGTTGGACCATTCGTTCAGTCTTGCTAGGTCATCTTATAGCCTCCTACTATCATCGTCTGTTTCAATCCTCTCATAATTTTTGCATCGTCAGCAAACATTGAGAGAAACGAGTCTATACCCTCTGGGAGATCATTTACATACATCAGAAACAGTATAGGTCCAAGGACTGACCCCTGCGAGACTCCACTTGTAACGTCTCGCTAATCTGACACCTCACCCTTCACAGTGACTCGTTGTCTTCTGTTGCTTAGGTTCTCTTTTATCCAATAGAGTTCCTTCTCTTTCACTCCAGCCTGCATCTCCAGCTTTTTCACTAGCCTCTTGTGTGGTACTGTATCAAAGGCTCTCTTGCAATACAAAAATATGCATTCTGCCCACCCCTTTCTTTCTTGCCTGATTTTTGTTGCCTGGTCGTCGAATTCAAGTAACCCTGTGAGGCAGGACTTGCCATCCCTGAACCCATGTTGATGCTGTGTTACAAAGTTCTTTTGCTCCAGATGTTCCACTAGCTTTCTTCGCACAAATTTCTCCATCAGCTTGCTTGGTATGCAGGTTAGGGACACTGGCCTGTAGTTCAGTGCCTCCTGCCTATCCCCTTTCTTGTATATCGGGACTACATTAGCAGCTTTTCAAATTTCTGGCAGTTCCCCTGTTGCCAGGGATTTGTTATACACTATGTAGAGTGGCAGGCACAGTTCTTCTGCTCCTTCCTTTAGTATCCAAGGGGAGATTCCATCTGGGCCTATAGCCTTTGTCACATTCAACTCTAGTAAACAGTGTGTGAAACAGTAAACTCTAGTGTGTGTGTGTGTGTGTGTGTGTGTGTGTGTGTGTGTGTGTGTGTGTGTGTGTGTGTGTGTGTGTGTGTGTGTGTGTGTGTGTGTGTGTGTACTCACCTAGTTGTGTCTGCAGGATTGAGCATTGACTCTTGGATCCCGCCTTTCGAGCATCGGTTGTTTACAGCAATGACTCCGGTCCTATTTCCCTATCATACCTGGTTTTAAAATTATGAATAGTATTTGCTTCCACAACCTGTTCCTTAAGTGCATTCCATTTTCCCACTACTCTCACGCTAAAAGAAAACTTCCTAACATCCCTGTGACTCATCTGAGTTTCCAGCTTCCACCCATGCCCCCTCGTTCGGTTACTATTCCGTGCGAACATTTCGTCTATGTCCACTCTGTCAATCCCCCTGAGTATTCTATTCGTTCCTATCATGTCCTCCCTCTCCCTTCTTCTTTCTAGTGTCGTAAGGCACAGTTCCCTCAGGCGCTCCACATACCCCATTCCTCGTAGCTCTGGGACGAGTCTCGTTGCAAACCTCTGAACCTTTTCCAGTGTCTTTATATGCTTCTTCAGATGGGGACTCCATAATGAGGCGGCATACTCTAAGACTGGCTTCACGTAGGCAGTATAAATCGCCCTAAATGCCTCCTTACTTAGGTTTCTGAATGATGTTCTAACTTTTTCCAGTGTAGAGTACGCTGCTGTCGTTATCCTATTTATATGGGTTTCACGAGATAGATTAGGTGTTACATCCACGCCCAGGTGTGTGTGGGTGAGTGTGTACTTACCTAGTTGTACTTATCCAGTTGTGCTTGCTGGAGTTGAGTTCTGGCTCTTTGGTCCCGCCTCACAACTGTCAGTCAACTAATGTACAGGTTTCTGAGTCTACTGGGATCTATCATATCTATACTTGAAGCTGTGTATGGAGTCAGCTTCCACCACATCACTTCCTAATGCATTCCATTTGTCTACTACTCTGACACTGAAAACAAATTCTTTCTAATGTCTCTATGGCTCATTTGGGCACTCAATTTCCACCTATGGTCCCCCTAGTGCGTGTGCCCCTTGTGTTAAATAGTCTGTCTTTATCTACCCTGTCAATTCCTCTGAGAATCTTGTATGCGGTGATCATGTCCCCTGTAACTCTTCTGTCTCCCCGTGACGTGAGGTTTAATTCCCGTAGTTTCTCCTCGTCGCTCATACCTCTCAGCTCGGGTACTAGTCTGGTGGCAAACCTTTGAACCTTTTCCAGTTTAATCTTATGCTTGACTAGATATGGACTCCATGCTGGAGCCGCATACTCCAGGATTGGTCTCACATATGTGGTATACAAACTTCTGAATGATTCTTTACACAAGTTTCTAAAGGCGGTTCTTATGTTGGCCAGCCTGGCATATGCCGCTGATGTTACCCTCTTGATATAGCTTCAGGGGACAGGTCTGGCGTGATATCAACCCCCAGGTCTTTCTCTCTGACCCTTAAAGTATTTCATCTCCCAATGATACCTTGTATCTGGGTGTTGTGTGTGTGTGTGTGTGTGTGTGTGTGTGTGTGTGTGTGTGTGTGTGTGTGTGTGTGTGTGTGTGTGTGTGTGTGTGTGTGTGTGTGTGTGTGTTTGGGGGATGGATAAAGGGGTAATGACAGGAAGAGGTGAGCCACGTCCTGTGACAGAGCTCACAACTATTTATGGCATTACGAGTGCTGATTACTCACTATCCCCTGCTCCACCGTCGCTCGCTGACAACATGAAGATCGTAACTCTGCAGACACTTGCTAAAAAAAAATCCAACTAGGATATGAATAATCTTCATATTCCTGAACATCGACCGCGGTTCAGGAGGAACTAAGTTAATTATTTGTTTCTCGAATATGTCTTATAAGCAATTATTTTTATATAATGCACTGCACTCTACACTACCCTTCTCCACACAGCCACTTTATGGCCAGATCCATCGTTCCATGGCGTTGCAGCTACTATAAGTTTCGCTGTCATATCTGTCATCATATTTACTAATTAATTCATCGTCTCTATTACTGACTTTACTTCTACAGTTTAACAAAATATCAATACTCTCTAAAAACTTTATTCTTTGCCATTCTTTTTATGAAAACGTACCCACAACTGTTTCCTTCATGTGATCTTCGCTGCCATGGTCGCCGTGGCTGTCCACGGTACCAGCTCCCAGAGACCTCCTACGGCGTCCCCACCGCCTCCAGCAGGTCTGTCTTCCCCAATGTCGTTGAGGTGGTGCCCATCCTGAGACGCTCTCTAGACGGTCCAGATGGTGCTGTTGTGAAAGCTGGAAAATACTCCAGAGTGTATTACAGTTACTAATCCTTTTAGCCAGCATTGTTCGTTCGTTATTGATACATTCAATAATGTTTTGTGTTCTGAAGATTAATATTGCTTCAATTTGTTTACATTACTACAGCCGTCAGGAGTAGTTACACTGCTCCTGACGGCTCTTTTGCGGAGGTAAAGTTCGTCGCCGACGAGAACGGCTACCAGCCCCAGTCTGACCTGCTGCCAGTGGCTCCTGCCTTCCCCCACCCAATCCCCCAGTTCGTGCTGGACCAGATCGCCTTCGCTGCTGCAGAAGACGCTGCCCGGGCGGCTGCTAGCCTAGGGGGACTCCTCGATCTCTCCTATACAGCACGCCTCTTTAGAGAACTTCTCAGCACATGCCGTCCAGCTTTAGCAATAATTTATTCTGTAATGTTTTCATCAGTTACGAATTATAAACCAGGACTTGCAAGTTCAGTATTATTGGAATAAATTCAAGAGCGAAAACATAAATGTCTAACTTTCCTTAGAGCATAACTTACTTGTAATTTTAGTTTTAATCATTCATTGGTGGGGAATTGAATGCAGTTGTGAAAAAAATTAATTATGGAAACAAATATTGTATATTTACATCAATGATGGTATTGACTCACCAAAGTCACTAGCAGTACTAGTCATTTTCCAGGCTGTCTCCAGTAGTTCTTAAACGGCTCCAACATACGCAGCCAGATTTTATTTTGGGGTCATAACCCGGTAACATCAAAACAGTCATACTTTATATATATTATGAGGCAGAATTCTTCTCAAATGTTTCACTACTGGAATTCACGAATAAATTACCGAGGAGTGAAACAAAGGGATGCCAATGGCATCCTTATACATTATTTATATTAATACTTATACATTATTTAAAGCAACATTAGTGACTATCTCATAATTTTGTTTAATTATCATAAGTAACGGAATCGCAAATAATGTTTTATTACACAATATTGTATTAGTTAATCATACATAAATCATAGTAAATCATTCATGGTGACTTTAGTGATTAACGAAGCCGCATCAATGTTCGCCATCTTGAAATCCCTGAGGTCCTTTTTCTTACTTAATTTATGAACTAAGTTGTGGATTGTTCTTTATATTTCTTCCCGGGGTTTTCCCTGTAGTTGGTTTTATAGTTTGGACAATCTTCTTGTAAAGCTTATATTAAACAAAACCTTTAAACCTCATTATTGGCCTCAGTGAATTTTAAGGTTTATAAATATTGCCACGACTATAGATGTCCGGAAATTTTTGGGCTATTGTAAGAAATGTTTTTATTAGAAAGGTTTTACCTAACAGTTAAAGTTCAATACTTTGTGAAAATTGGTATTTGCAATATAAATTAAAATCAGTTACCAATTTATATATTTTATGCATATTTTCACGTTTGTTAAATATTTCGACTGAATTCACCTTGTCCCTTTTGTTAATGAGTTAATTTTTAATCTGATATAAATACTCATAAATGATTAAGAGTTCTTTAAGAACAGTGCAGTAATGGAGTTATTGCATTAAAACCCTATGTTAGCAATTCATCATTCGGTTTTCTAAATTACGAAATGATTTGGCTATTTCAGCACTTCATATTTATTGATGCGGTGAAATTAAAACATCAACTAATTACCCAAGCAACGAAACAGTGATCAGTTTCGACTTGATAAGAGTCCAAGACGAGCCGAAACATAGTCATTTCCTTTCATGTCATATAAGAGTGTTTGGTTACTTATTTTGTCTCTTTATTGTAATTTATTGTCTGCATCAACTGCCGTCCTGAATTTCACTTCTTCTTTGTACCTTTCTTGTTTGATCACTTAATTTTACTGGCATATTTTCAAGACAACTTCTTCAGTAACTTTGATTCATCCCTTCCCGAGACAATGTAAGCGTTGTCTCATTCCAACTGTCACTCCAAATATAGTTCCAAAGCCCAGGAATGAATCGTAAAACTTGATTCTCAGCAAGAAAGTGTTGCCGTGAACTTGCATGAGTATTTATAAAATGATCATCTTGCATCTTCAAAATTCTATTCAACCTGCTCAGAAATGCAGTTTTATCTCAATATATGAGTGCGAAAAAATCCTCGTGTGACACCGGTAATAAGTTGGTGTCAGTTTCAATATTATTGGCAAAAGAACAATGACTTTTGGCAATAATAATGAAATGTTATTCCTTTTAATAAATTTTCGTGACGGATGAATCATTACATATATAATATGTAATGATTCAACTAAAATCTACGGATAAATAATATAAAGTGAAACATCACTCAATAAAATCGCAAATATTTCTATACAGAGTGTATGTACTTTAACATAAAATATCCTAAAATGTTTAAGAATGAGATTCATTCGACAGACAGACTATTATAGTATAAACAGAATCCAAAATTATATAGCAACAGCTTAATTAATACATTTTCAGCCAGTGAGAAATTGCAGCTCTCTGTCGGACAATGTGGATAATTTGAACTCTCCTTCTCGAGTATAATCTGATGCTGCTTTGCATATTTCTTGGAGAAGGTATTCATGTAGAAGACTCTAGTCCTTCCTCCTGGCCCTCTTAGTCACACATCCATAATTCATAATCAGAACCAGAAGAAGTGTTTCCAACCATTAAGTACATTAACAGTTCTTCGTAACTTAAATGACCATTAATAACTATTCATACTCTACGGTCATTAACAATTATCTCTACACGAGCTACGCTCACTAACTCAGTGTACTCGGGAAGCAACAGTACCAGCGGGGGGAGACTCCCACTCATCAGGTACACACACCACATACAGTACCGTCTTGACCTTAAAGAAGAGCTAGAGTGCTAAGTAACGCGTTCGGCTCTCTGCCAATACTTCCCTAGCAATATAAAGTTTCTAGACACGGATATTACTTCCTTCCTAGTTCTTCATTTACTTCATCGCTTGGTTTCAACTTTTTTTTTTTTTATATTTATATTTTTTTTATATTTTATATTTTTTTATATTTTTTTTTATTATATTTTTTTTATATGAGTAAACAAGATAACAGTAATAGTTTCAATATTTGTCAGCGAGAATTATACTGTATATATACAAAAATAAATACAATATTTTAAAACTTGACAATTTTTTGTTTAAATTCTTAAAATAAATTAAATTCTATTTTGAAACTTTACATTCTCGATAACCTACAAAAGATAATGATATTATTTATCCTATATTTTAAATGGGATCAAATGAATCCAATTTTCTTACCAAAACTAAAAAAAAAAAAAACTCGGCACTGAAGAAAAAAAAGTAGAATGAAAGGCTTTTGCAGCCTTTAAATATATCAGGAGTGAAGAGACAAGGAGCAAGTGGGAGGGGAAAGGAGCTTGATTCTTCCTTATCATCTTAGGGACACAAAAAACTCTAGCAAGCGATGTCTTAAATATTTATTTAGTCTTTATATTAAGTATTGGTGTCCCAGTGTGTCAGTCCACAAAAGCATTTTGTCCAGTAAATATATAAAATGAATCTTTCTGATGCTCGGAGAATGTGTGATCATTAATGATAAAACAAGTACGTTGGTGCTGCTAAGACGAGAGAAGGTATGACCGAGATGGGCAAGCCGCAGGCCATGAAATCCTGAACGTATGGCATTCCTCCACACAATGAGCAAACCACAGTCTCTTCATTTTCCTTTGAAGGGAATGATGAGGGGGGTCACGCTTGCCATGTCTGCGTACTGTACTCTGTTGCATCACGCTTGACATGTCTGTGTACTCCATTCTGTTGCATCACGCTTGACATGTCTGTGTACTCCATTCTGTTGCATCAGGCTTGACATGTCTGTGTACTCCATTCTGTTGCATCAGGCTTGACATGTCTGTGTACTCCATTCTGTTGCATCAGGCTTGACATGTCTGTGTACTCCATTCTGTTGCATCAGGCTTAACATGTCTGTGTACTCCATTCTGTTGCATCAGGCTTGACATGTCTGTGTACTCTATTCTGTTGCATCAGGCTTGACATGTCTGTGTACTCCATATGTTTCATCAGACTTGACATGTCTGTGTACTCTTTTCTGTTGCATCAGGCTTGACATAACTGTGCACGCCATTCTGCTGCATCAGGTTTGACATGTATGCTTACTGTACTCTGCTGTATCAGGCACGAAATGGCTTTATATTGCGTTTAAGGTTCACCAACTGAGCGAGGGCTATTTAGGTCACCGAAGTCAATTGCTGACAAACCAAGAAGTATGCTTAACATAGTATAGTTACATAACACTGTAAACAACAACATAGTTCACGATTAAATAAAGCTGTAATTATATATGAATTTGATAAATGGGGTACACCTCTCAGTATATTGGTATACCACCTCCCTTGGTATACTAGAGTAGTAGGCAATTACATTTTGTTAAATTAATACTTTACTGTTTCATTAGAATTTTTCTAGCTTGTCTCCTGATATTAGATTGTTCCTTCTTTGAATTGAAAAAAAAGAAGTTTTAAGCTAACTTAAAATTTTAAATTTTCAACATTTATTTTAAGTCCCCGCGGTGTAGTGATAAGACGGCTCTCCTGGCGTTTCGCGAACGCTTTGTCTTGGGTTCGTATCCTGGCTGGGGAAAGATTTACTGGGCGTCAATCCTTAACTGTAGCCTCTGTTTACTCAACAGTAAAATAGGTACCTAGTTGTTAAACGATTTGGAGGGGTCGTATTCCGGGGAACATAGGCTTAAGGACTTGCCCGAAACGCAACGTGTGCTAGTGGCCGTAGAAAAATGTAAGAACTCTTGTATATAAAAAAATATATATATATGAAATTAACAAACCAATACAATTTTTGTTTTAAATAATTTAATGTTAATTAGGTTAACTATCTAGGACGTCGTGTTCATTTGTAAAGCATCTAAATTTGCACGAACCACATTCTAAACCCTGTCTGCACGTCGTCCCAAACAACGGTCAGACCAAGTATAAAATAAATCAGGACCAAATGGAGACTTATTTCCACTGCGCATATATTATGCAATCAACTTTCCCAGAATAAAGACGTCAGGAAATAACCCCGTGAGTGAAGGGCCGATCGCGAGGACTCAAGGGTAGGTCAACAAGTGGTACAGAGCGTGTGACCATCAGTATAAAAGCTGTGCGCCTCGCTCACCAGTCATCAGTAGCCGCCAGCAACTCAACATGAAATTCGTGAGTGTCCTCTCCAAGGTATAGATCCACTGAGATGTACACTCTGCGTCTCAGTGTACTGAGGGTTTACCTAGGCCTGAAAACTATCTTCAGGACTAAATGATTGACATACGGGTCGGTCAGTTAGCTATTATGGCTGCGTATATAACCCTCTAGAAGTTTATATGCCTTAAGGCCAACACCAAACTTAAAAACTCTTTGGTGGAGTCCGGTGTATTAGTGCACACCATTTCATGCTACAAACCGGTTTTTGGTTATATTATAATCCACCGGTATGAATTTTGAAGAGTATTTGCTATGAAGAGTATTTGGTTATATCATTCATTATAACACAATGGACATATACTTCACAACTCTTCTTCGAATTCATGTTTGGGCTCTGCACGTCCTCACACTTAATGCACTTTAGTTTGGACCTTATCGGCAGCTACTGCCAGCCTCAGGTGCTTTTGTGGATTTAAATGGATTCAGATTGTACGGATTTTTGATGTAGTGAATATTGGCCTCGATAGGTTACATGGGTTTGTCTAGAATTGAGTTCCAATCATTAGGTTGAATCTCTTCATATTAGATGATTGTCAAATCGAGAGAACGGGCTGGGCATACACTCCTTGGTAGAATCTTTGGGAATACTCTTACTTCATACTCCAAAATGCGTCCTTTACCACTCAACCTATTTTTGAAACCTAATAATGTTGACTAGTCGTCTCACATTTTGCAATCGTCGACATTATGAAGGCGTCGACGATTTTGCTTAATCGGTAACATCTAACAAAATTGTATATCACTTTTTTTCAGGTGATCTTCGCTGTCGTGGCCGCCGTGGCTGTCGCCGCACCACAATACCAGCTCCCAGAGACCTCCTACGGCGCACCCGCCGCCTCCAGCAGGTCTGTCTTCCCTGAAAGCGTTGAGGTGGTGCCCATCCTGAGGGACGACCGTGTCCAAGACGACAATGGAAGATACAACTTTGACGTGGAGACTGGCAACGGAATTACGTTCTCCCAGTCTGGATCTCCAGACGGTCCAGATGGAGCTGTTGTGAAAGCTGGGAAATACTCGTGAGTATCGTTACTTATTTGTTTAAAATATATTACATTACCAAGGAGAAAATGAAGAGAGAGAGAGAGAGAGAGAGAGAGAGAGAGAGAGAGAGAGAGAGAGAGAGAGAGAGAGAGAGAGAGAAAGAGAGAGAGAGAGTAAAGCACAATAAGATAGGTAACAATATTTCATTAATACGGCCATCGGAGACTCGACCACGAGCCCGAAAATTGCGATCCTATTGTCCTACCAACCAGATCACCGTAGAAGCACCAATATGAGATGATATCAGGTTTACCTAACTGGCATCCAACTGAAACTTTAAACCTTTCTTGGATTGTTATTAATTATCTGGAGATTGATGCCGAGTCCTCCTTGTTAAACAACCTGAAGGCAATCATAGCAAAAGCAGAGTAAATTATCTAGGTACTTTGCATCTCAGGGGAGAGATTGTGTGTGATAATGCCCAAATGTTTTTTTTCTGTCTGACTGCAGAAAAGTTTTCCCTTCTATATGGTAACTTATATCTTGGGGTCCTCCTCGAACCCATCATCAGTACTTTGAACTGACCGGAGATAATTTCAGAATGTTGCTTCTTTAAAAAATATAGTTTCAATTTGTGTGGTTTATGTAAATATTGCAGCTTATTGATTCAAGCTTTCTCTTTTTTTATACACTTTTTTTTTGCATATATATATAGTTATACTGCTCCTGATGGAACCTTCGTGGAGGTAAAGTTCGTCGCCGACGAGAACGGCTTCCAGCCCCAGTCTGACCTGCTGCCAGTGGCTCCTGAGTTCCCCCACCCAATCCCCCAGTTTGTGCTGGACCAGATCGCCTTCGCCGCTGAGGAAGACGCTGCCGCTGCCCGTGGTGAGCTCTCCGCTGGGGTCAGAGCCGCTTCTTCTTCTCCTTCTCAAACCTACGGCGTGCCTCAATAACTTCCCCAATGTCATCTAACAAACTTACATGGACCTCAACCCACCTTTATTTATTGTATTTTAAATATAATAATGCTAAGGAGAATTATGTACACATGACAAAATAAATTTTCTGCAGATTATAATTATCTTTAATTGATGAACGTTGTCTTCTAGAACGCACGTGCAGCATGAGTCTAATTAATAAAATATGTAACAATATTTAAACAAAATTGATAAATCAGCTACTCTAGAAAAACCTAGCGTTTAATCATAAAGCACAATATTACTCAGTCGTGACCATGGTAGCTGTAATACAATGAATACTGAGCTGAGTGGAAAGACTACTTCCCAGATATATTTTAGGATACCACTAACATATTTATGCATTTCAAATAGTGAGGGATGATAAATAAAGAGTAAGTAGCTGACATAACCAGCAATGCAATAGTAAAATGTCAGGTATAAGAAAACGTTTAATAAATTTCATGTAAATGGGGATGGAATGAAGCAGAAGGGTTGGGAATTTAACAGAAATATAGTAAGTAGCTTTTCTTATCACCTACTTAATTTATGAAATAATTATTTAGTTTAATATACCCAGCTGGATTAAATAAGTATAAATATAGTATATGTTATGGTTTCAAAACTTCCTCAGTCCCTCAGGTGGGGTGTGAGCCTAGGTGGAGAAGGCAAGCATGTCCTCTCTGGATGGCAATAATGAGGCGCTGCGCCAGGAAACTGCATGCTATCAGGAAAATTGAAAAGTCTCTCCGATTACAATCTCTGATTGTAAACAATAAATTCGAGTGAACTCGTAAACAATAAGTTCAGTTCGAGTGAACTCGAACTGAAGAAATTAGCAGTAATAGCCCACATTCTATAATAATATGTAGGGGCCTATGATACAAATTAATACTTATATTATTATTATTATTATTATTACTATTATTATTATTATTATTATTATTATTATTAATATTATTTTTTTTATTGTTATTATTATTATTATTATTATTATTATTATTATTATTATTATTATTATTATTATTATTATTATTATTATTTCTTTACTATAAACACAAAAGGAAGGGGGTGGTAGGAGAAAAGCACACAGAAACTGTATTGGAGTGGACGTAAACATTCCCTCTAATGCGTTATGTGTGGTTTCCTCCAAGGCTACGGGTCCCCCTTCTTCTGGCTAGAGGTGGTATGCCCTTCCCTATAAAAAAAAACAATATTGCTATTGTAATTGTTACATTCGCCAACAATTGCTCTTTTTTTTCTGCTGACCAATTTTCAACACTTGCTTTTAACTATTTTGGGGCGTTGATTTAACAAATGAATTCGGTTTTTGATTTTCAAGTCAAGTTGACTTTCAAGTCAAATTGTTACATTGCTGTGCAGTCCACTCTCTGGGCTGTTACATAGCTGTGCTGTCCACTGTCTGGGCTGTTACATAGCTGTGCCGTCCACTGTCTGGGCTGTTACATTGCTGTGCCGTCCACTGTCTGGGCTGTTACATTGCTGTGCCGTCCACTCTCTGGGCAGTTACATTGCTGTGCCGTCCACTCTCTGGGCTGTTACATTGCTGTGCCGTCCACTCTCTGGGCTGTTACATTGCTGTGCCGTCCACTCTCTGGGCTGTTACATAGCTGTGCCGTCCATTCTCTGGGCTGTTACATAGCTGTGCTGTCCACTCTCTGGGCTGTTACATTGCTGTGCCATCCACTCTCTGGGCTGTTACATAGCTGTGCCGTCCACTCTCTGGGCTGTTACATTGCTGTGCCGTCCAATCTCTGGGCTGTTACATTGCTGTGCCGTCCACTCTCTGGGCTGTTACATTGCTGTGCCGTCCAATCTCTGGGCTGTTACATTGCTGTGCCGTCCACTCTCTGGGCTGTTGCAATCCGCATTGTACAATAAAATGCCTGCCAGTATATGCACTGTACGAGTCTTTAATTCGGAAGAGTCTGCAATGAGTGTTAGTGTGGATGGTCACAGGATGGGGAGCATCGTGTCCAGAGAGTGTAGCAACGTGACTTGCGACAACAAGCAAGATTCTTCTCGTCTGCCAGGATGCCAGACCGGTTTGCTTTGTTGGGTGTAATGAAGAACCAACACACGCACACACACACACACACACACACATACACACACACACACATACACACACACACACACACACACACACACACACACACATACACATACACACACACACATACACACACACATACACACACACACACACACATACACACACACACACACACACACACACACACACACACACACACACACACACACACACTCACACACACACATACACACATACAGAGAGCCTCACGACCAAGTGGATAGCGTGGCGGCAGCAGTCCTAAGGATCCCCGTTCGATTCCCAGTCGGTGCAAAAACAAAGGAGCAGAGTTTCTTTACACTGTTGCGTTTGTTCATCTAGCAAAAGGAATTGTATAACACATCACTGGTATGGGCTCAGAGATGGTAAATCTTGTCTTTCAGGTTTAATAGAATTCTATGACCATGCGACAAAAATTAGAAGGGTAGGCAAGCTGCATACTTCAACCACCCTCCAGCTCAAGCTTTAAGTCAAATACTGACACTTTGTGATAAGTAAAAATTTGGCTTTTATAGCAGACAATTGACAGGATGAATCATCCATTTATAGCTATAAGAATGTTACTGTGTTTGCCTTAAGATGGAGGCCAATCACTTCGAGCTTGCCTCATCCAGCTTTGCAGGTTGAATAATCTAGGGTATGGGACGGACATAGGCTGGCTGGAGTCGCCAGAATTAAAGAGTGAGCAGCATGCCAGGATCTCATTCTGACCCCTAAGATGATTATGGCCCACTAGCTACACCCAGTTAAATGTTTTGAAGAAAGAAAATGGAGATTACAGCATCATTAATTGATTTTCAGAAAATTAACATAAATTTTCTGATAGCAAACGGATAACAATTACATCTTTAAATATTTCACACCACTAGGCTCCTCTCACCAGCTGACCACCCACACACCTGTGGTAGATTATTATAGTAAAAAAAAAAAAGAGACAGACAGACTGACAGGTCTGTAAATTGACTCGGTCGACCAGGGCAAAGAGACACTGGAAGACTAACAAACAAAAAAGAGACAGACAGACAACACTATACAGGGACAGAGGCAGAGGCAGGTACAGAGATAGTCAGAGACAGACCGACAAAAAGAGACATTAAGAGATAATGAGAGAAGGAATGAGAAGGGAGAAGGGGGGGGTGTTCGAAGAGAGAGGGAACGCGATGGGGGATATATGAGGAGAGAGGAAGAGTGGGGTGAGATTGAGAGAGGGAGGGGAGGGTTGAGAAGATTAAGAAGGAGGAGAGAATGCATGAGGGGGGGGGGGAGGAAAGATGGAGAGAAATTTAGAGGGGGGGAGATGGGAAGAGAGAGTTTGAGAGACTAGAGAGGGGAGATGGGAAGAGAGAGTTTGGGAGACTAGAGAGGGAGATATTAATTAAGAGAGAAGGGGAGAGGAGAGAGTTAGGAGGGAGAGAGACCCGAGAGTGGCTGGACACTACCACTCTAACCTCCTATAATAATTTAATTCACTGTTTCGGGGACAGGAAGCCAGAGTGTATTCATACACGTTTGGATTTATCATGGTCACCCCACCCAAGGCCGAATTACAGACCTCGCCTAGGATGCAACCCCAACAACAAGCTGACTGACTCCTGCGTACCTTCTCACGGCTTCATGAACAGATGCATTAGGTGAAAGGAAATGTTTCCAACCATTTCTGTCCCGTTGGGGATTCGAACCCGAAATTCACGATTGTGCGTCGAGAACAAACCCGACTGTACAACCGCGACCCTCCTCTTTTTCCAGTTATGGCAGTAAGCTGAATATTCTGTCATGGTCTCGAAGACATGTAATATGGAGCAATTGACTGGGTTTGTTTGATATGTAGTTCTATATATAATTTTTTTTTTTATCTGTATCCGTAATTCTAATCCTCAAGTTAGTCTATATAAAATTTACTTGCGTGTTTGGGAAAAAGAAATCGCAGGTGGTGACCGATCAACAGGCCAACAGCCGTGCATAAGGCGGGTTGTTGTGCTCAAGGATGTCTTCCCGTGCTAGCATTTCATTAGTAAAAATTCGGTGGTGACATTCCTCTCAACAGCCAACCACAGAAAGAGATCATTGATAGCGCCGCCTACTAAATGACGTCATCAATATATTTGGAACACTAAACCTATCTATGCCTTTTTTGTCTCAAGTAGTATCTATCTAAAATGTAAAATTTTCAGCAAATTTCATTTTAAATCGAAGATATTGCTATAAGTAGGTGTAACAAAAGTATATCTGATCTCTCTAAGCTGCATTATAGTAAGTAGGTGGCGCTTTGTAATAAGCATCATGAACGTTACAATGTCTCACCCACTAATACTGCGATTAGTGTTAAATTTCGGCCACTAGATGGTACTACTTGTCAGGTATCACTGTTGACATCACAAGTTAGCCAGCAACTATTATAGCCCATAATATATATAATTATTGACAATTGATTGTAATTTTGAAATTGTAATTTAATATAAAACACCTTCTGGATAGATCTGTGATGAAACAGATAATCAAAAATAAAAGGTTACTGATTTCCGGAAAAGAGCCAAGAGGGAGGAGCTTTCAGCTGATCCTTTGCTGTGATTGGCTATTGACGTGAATGTCAACATAGAGTTTCTGCCAATGAAATGCGAGCGAGCTGAATGCATCCTTCAGTCCAGCAACCCGCCTTATGGGCTGCTGTTTGCCTCTTGCTTGATCCACTAGTCGGCTACTCTAAATTCTTCTTCAACACGGATGGCGGGGCTTGGGAACCGCCCTCTGTAACTGTTCAGTTTTATATTCTGTTCCTAGATGGAACATCTTGTACTTAACTTGAGGGTTTTTTTTCTTTTTTTTTTGTAAGTGAATATTTAGGAAGTGTTTATACTATTGGCCGAAAGTGAATGAAGCACGTTTTGAATCATAGCTTCAAACATGTCTAAAGGGACTATAAGTCAAATACTTACTAATGTGACTAATACTTACTAGTTTAGTAAGTCAGTATTTGACTAATACTTTGTGAACCTGACAGCCCTTTGTTTTGATAATGGGCTGACAAATTTTTTAATTGCTAGAAAGCCTTTGGCATAGTACCCCATAAAAGACTAGAATAAGTTGGAGAAGCAAGAAGGAGTGATAAGGGAAGGTACTCTAATGGTTAAGGGAGTTCTTAGGCAACGAAAGACATCGAGTCACTGTGAGGAGTGAGATGTGACTGGTGGAGTCCCACAGGGTTCAGTTCTTAGACCTATCCTCCTTCTCACATATATGTAAACGATCTATCAGAGGGAATAGACGTATTCCTCTTAATATTTGCTGATGCGAAAATTATGAGAGGATTAAGACAGAAAAGATGGCAGGGATCTAAAAAATGACCTGGACATACTGAAAGTATGCAATAAATGTCTACTGGCAACTTAACTCAAGCAAATGTAAATTAGTGAAGACGGAGGAGGGAGCATGAAGCCAGACACAAGGTTTCATATAGATGATGAAACTTATAGTTTCATGGATCCTCCATGAAACTGACTGTAAGATCTAGGAGGGCTTGATATTATATCGAACTTGTCTCCTGAAGCCCACATCCAAAGGATATTAATTTATTGTGTTGGGGGATAGGCAGCCAGTTTGTGTTTATACACGTTAGGATTATATCGAGGTTGTCCCCTCCCCCCCCCCTCACTTCCCAAGGGTGAATTACAGACCCCCATAGGATGCAACCCTACAACAAGCTGACTAACTCCTGGGTACCTACTTCCTGCTAGGTGAGCAGGAGAATTGGGTGATAGGAAATGCGCCCAACCATTTCTCTCCCGCCCGGGATTCGAACACTTTCTCAATTGTGAACAATTTCAGTTTTGTGAGTCGAGAACATACCCGACTGCACTACCGGGCCCCCAACAGCATGTGAGAAAATGGACAACTTCAGAACTGCTTTTAGAAATTTGAGTAAGGAATCATTCAGAACCTTGTGCACCGCATATGTCAGGCCAATCCTGGAGTATGCAGCTCCAGCATGTACTCCATACCTAGTCAGGCACAAGGTGAAGTAGGAGAAGGTTCAAAGTTATGCCTTCCACAATAGTTCCAGAACTGAGAGGTATGAGTTACGAGGGAAGACCCGTAAATTGACCCTCACGTTGCTGGAAGGCAAGAGATCTTAGAGACATCATTATCAAACACAAAATTATCAAGGGAATTGATAAGGAAGATAAAGACAGACTAATTAACGTGGGTAGTGTTCGCACAAGGAGATACAGGTGAAAACTGAGTACCCAAATGAACTAATGAGACATAAGAATTTTATTTTATCAGAGTAGTTAACAAATGATGCACTAGAAAATGTGATGGTGAAGACTCTATAACACAGTTTCAAGTGTAGATAGAGCTCAATTTTATATTACGGCAGCAAATAAAACATTACAAATGAGCTTAATCATATGAGCAGCAACAAAAAAAGTACGTGAGAGAAGGGTTAATAATGATCACAGTACTTGCCAGTCCGGAGAGATAAAGACGTCTCCAGGTGAAAGAAAATTGAAATATTGTCTAAACTTGTTCATATAAATATATCCAGTACCTGGAAATTTAACTATGAATTAAGAATAAAATTTATAAAATATTTGGAACATTAATTTATTACATGACACGTTACATATTGTGCGCAATATAACTAAGACAAATAAATATAAGAAACACAACTATGTAAAGCTTTCAACAGTGTTGAGTTACATGTGTAATGACAGGCAACAAGTGTTACTGAGGCTGGATGTAGGTCTGTGAAGGAGCAGGTAAAGCACTAGCTTCTTGTGCGGCGGCATTGGCAGCGTCCTCCTGAGCGGCGAAGGCGATCTGGTCCAGCACGAACTGGGGGATTGGGTGGGGGAAGGCAGGAGCCACTGGCAGCAGGTCAGACTGGGGCTGGTAGCCGTTCTCGTCGGCGACGAACTTCACATTGACGGGATTGCCGTCAGGAGCAGTGTAGCTGTAGGAGGTAGAATATGATGTAAACCACTGACTAAAGGTTAAGAGAATAAGCCGAATAAATTTAGTTCCAACCGTCCTCCACAGCAGCACCCATCGCTTTATAGAACCAGTATATAGTGCTGCTCGTGCACCACTACACTCCAGCAGTCATCCACAGCAGCACCATCTACTGCATAACACCATGTGTACAGTGATCCACGTGTATTGTGGTATATATTACATACAAATCTATACTATAAAAAGATGTGTTTGTCTGTCCTAAGTTGGAGGCCAGATGCTTGGGGCTAGTCTCTCCCAACGTTGTAGAGGAAATGGAGTTGCTACGTGATGGACATGGGCTGGTCGTGGTAGGAATAAGTTAAATGCTTTAAGAAATATAGCTTCTAACACAACACCCTCGAGCTTTTGGCATGTCTGAATGAATCTGGTATGAACTCGGGAACGAAACTTTCAGAGTGTGAAGTTACTGTTTGTAATTCCCGCACGAATCTATGTATCTGCCCGAAACGCTATGCGTATTAGTGGCTTTACAAGAATGTAAAAAACATCAGTGCAATGTACTCTCAAGGAGTACTGCATAATCCAATGTACCTTCTTGTATATATATACATAAATAAATAAATAAATATAACTGTGACGTTGCTTCACTGTTTATCTGTGCAATTTCGTAATAATATAATTTTCTGAGTAATTGGGAAGAACGGGAAGTTGTTGGTGGAGGGATGAAGGGAGGGGGTAGGGGGAGGAAGGACGATGGGCTGCTAAGTGGTGGGGACGATGGGAAAGTGAGAAAAGGGGGGAGGGGGGACGAAGGGAGAAGATAACACACCCACATAGTTGTTGTTCTTGCTATAGATTCAGCTACTCAGAACAAGTTCCAAGTAGCACGGGCTATGGTGAGCCCGTAACTTACCTGGCACAGGAGCGGGGCAAGTAGCACGGGCTATGGTGAGCCTATAGAGGACTTACAGGACAGGACAGGAGCGGTACTGTGACTTAGAGGACAGGAGCGGTACTGTGCCCCCCCCCCCCCACATAGTTTAGTTGTTTCAGGCCTTGTTTATAATACATTCTCCTAGAGAAGGGGGAGAGGGGGAAAGGGGGGAGGAGGGGGAGGACGATGTGGAGATAACAAACCCATATAACTGTTTCAGTCCTAATTAACAATAAATTTCCTGCCCTTATTTACACTCTTTCCCGCTTCCTTACACAAGCACCCACTTCCCGATACATCCACCGTGTCCATCCATCTTCTTCCCTCGGGACAAGAGAGTCATCTCCTTCATCTTCCATAAAGTTTACTTGAATACACCCTCTTCACCAGCCTGTCATCATAAACTCGTTCAACTCGTTCAACATAACTAAATCGTATCTGCATATTCTCCTCAACGTTGAGGTTCATTGACTTTTATGTACCATGTTTACTATATCGTTTCTTCTAACACCGCAGATGCTTCTCAGAATGTTCATTTCTACTTCTCTAATTCTGATTTTTCAAGTTCAAGAAACACCATCTTCTCACACTCATGCACAGGAGTCGGCACGTCTGCCATGCCAAGTGGACCGCCGGCTGACTATTCATATTTCCTTTTTCTTAAACTTGGTTTTTATTATACCTGCCAATTTTCTTCCCTGAGCGACCTTATTCATATCTTCATTAGCATAAGAATTCGTCTTCGTCTCTTGTCTTATTTTCTTTCAATTCTCAGTCTTAGTGTCGCATAAACATAGATCATCAAAATTTAGTTATTTCCAACTTTTTTCCTGATTAATTCCTCTCACTTTCAGAGGAAATCGGCTTTGCTTTCCGGGGCCTGGGCAGATGCGGTCCCCAGCTCATAGGTTATTTTGACATTTGTGGTAATAAATTTTGGAATAATGGGTTTTCCAGCTCTTCTTTTCTGCCCCCTCACCCGCACCACACTCTCCTCTTAACTTACAGCATATTAGGCTAATAGAACCTTTCAGTGGTTGCGGTAGGTTCTTCACATTCCTATGCCACCCTAAAAACACAAAATAATAATATTACTAATTATTATTATTATTAATGACATTCTACTTACGAGTATTCTCCAGACAAGACCACAGCTCCATCAGGGCCGCTGGGAGCGCCAGACACCACCTGAGTGATGCCATTGCCGGCCTCCACGTAGACAGTAAACGTTCCGTCATCCTCCTGTACACGCTCGTCCTTAATGATGGGCACAACTTCCGGAACTACGCTGGCTTGAGGGAGTGTCGTCAGGGTGGGGTCGAGAGCTGTGTAGGTGGGGTCAGGGGCAGTGTAGGTTGGACCGGGCTGCTGCACTCCGTACTGAGGTGCGGCAAAGGTCACAGCGGCGACAGCGGCAGCAAGAATCACCTGCGACGGAATTACATACATATATACGAATATTTAAGCACAGATAGAATTAAACAAGTAGAATGTTCAAAACGAGGAACAGCAGAGTTATGAAGAAGTTCTGCAGTTTAAGAGCCGTAAATAAGATAAAGATTACATAAGAATGAAGTCAAAGGTAACGCAGTGGATAGTTTTATATTATCAGAAAGACAAGTGAATAGTCACTGCCAAAAGCTATTGGCGGTTGAAAGGAGGTGTTTAGGAACTGGCGATCGATTATCAAATAAATCTCGTTCATATGCACCTAGATACATATAAACACACATATGAACCTAGATACATATAAACACACATAAACAAATTGTGTCCCAAAAGTGCAATGTAGGTTTGCTATGTCAACGGAGCAAGTTACTCACAAACTTCATCTTGTTGGCTGTAGTAAGACTCTTGACACGACCTGACATAACGGTGTTTATATACTCTGGAGAAAGGATGTCCTTCAAGAAGAGTGATGCTATAAACTCTTAAACATCGTCATGAGGTGAGAGTACACCTTGTGCATTACAATCGACCCATAAACATAAGCATCTCATCTTGAGAATTACTGAGAGGCCAATTAAAGAGGACCAGCTGTCACCTTCACCAGCGTCTCAGGTCAGTATGTGTGTCGTAATTCCTAAGAGTGCAGACAGCTTCTGCTCATAGGAAATTATTTGTTTTTAATATAAAATGTTTTAATGTTGCAATATTTGGGAATATGGAATATAGCAAAATATTTTCTTTGACTACCATTCATTTGAGTAGCTGATGATGTAATGATCATTTCTTGATTAGACAGATGCCAGGATCTGGGCTTAGTTATTTCAGTAGATAAAAGGAAAAACGGCTGAATCTCCGCCCGCCCAGACGAGAGGAACTCTTCGCCAAACTCACCGAAAGGATGCATCCCAGACTGTAAGAGATTCAATATAAATAGAGGCTTATTTAAATTATCTGAGGCTTTTGCAGGGTGTAACTCAATATTCAGAGCATCATTAATCGTGCTTCTGAAATTATTTTCTTAAATGTATCATAATTCTTAGACTAACTCACCCGAATGCTTGCATTAACGCCCTCCAGACCGTCATTTTTGAAGATCAGCATCCATCTAAAATGGATTACTAAAATGCCCTTGAACTCAAAAGGAAACAATAATACTCTTGAACAATAGTTTTCAATATAAATAAATGTAAATAAAAGGATTTTGTTTTCACTAATTAACATAAGACACCACTTGAAGTAAAATTTATTAAATCAAAGTCATCGAATGACATTCGTTCACATCTTGAGACGCCCAACCACTTGGGGTGGACAGTAGTGCGACGGTCTCGCTTCATGCAGGTGGGCGTTCAATCCCCGACCGTCCAAGTAGTTGGGCACCATTCCTTCCCCTCGTCCAATCCCAAATCCTTATCCTGACCCCTTACAAGTGCTATATAGTCGTAATGTCTTGGCGCTTTCTCCTGATAGTTTTCTTTCTCACATCTTGAGAAACATATCAGTATTGCACACCAAAAATAGCATTATCATGGGCTGTTTATGTTTATCAAATTTAATTCATTCTTATGATCTTTTTTACTTAAGTAAATTTACTTATTTATATAAGTAAATAAGAATACAAGAAAGGACGAAAATGCAATAGGCCTATCAGCCTGTCTCCCATTGTTCTATTTACTCACCACTCGCGTGTTGATGATTCTTAATCTACTCATATGTATATTATATATCACACTGGGGCTCCAGGATTCTAGGGTCCCTACGATTCAAGGGCCCCATGATGTCTTGCGTTCATGACAGATCTCTTGGCAGAGAGGATAATTAATCGACCACGGTTAGAGAGCACTGGTATTCATATACCTTTTAAAATGATAATTATAATTATAATATAAATAATTTAAATAATTTCTGCATGACAGTCTGACGGTAATCCCACACTTTAGCGGACGCCTGGGGCTCATCATCGGGATAGGGGCCCTGGTGAATGGTTTTATCCAGGGACCATACTGTTAACGGCAGTGTGGGCTCTGGATACCACACTGGTATCCAGGGCCCACACTGCCGCACACCCTTGTAGTGTCTGTGTACTCCAGACGGCACTGCCCATACCCTTGTAGTGTCTGATTTTTATTTTTTTTAGTTTTTCTCTTGTATGTGGATACTTAATTAAAAAAAGAATAAAAGTATAGTCGTAAACAAAAGTTGTATGGAAATATATATCAGTTGAAAAGACCAAGACAATAAAAAAAATTTCAGTAACAATAAAAGAGCTAACAACCAACTTGCAAAAGACGATAATGATGTGTAAACCAAGGAGTCTGAGATGATCAACTCTGGTCTCAATTTAGCAACATGAATTGATTCCAAGGTGTTACGGTTCTGGATGCATCCTGGCCTTGAGGCAACCCAATACGGTGAGATATGTTCATATGTTTGTAACCTGACCAAAGAGCCAGAGCTCAACCCCCGCAAACACAACTAGGTGAGTACACACACACACACACACACACACACACACACACACACAAGACCAATCCTGGAGTATACAGCTCCAGCCTGGAGTCCATACCTATAGTTAAACACAAGACAAAGTTAGAGAAGATTCAGCGGTATGCCACCAGGCTCGTCCCGGAACTGAGAGGATTGAGCTACGAGGAAAGGCTAAAGGAGCTGAACCTCACATTCCTGGAAAACAGAAGAGTAAGGGGGAAACATGATAACCACCTACAAAATTCTCAGGGGAATTGACAGGGTGGACAAAGACAAACTCTTCAGCACGGGTGGGACACGAACAAGGGGACACAGGTGGAAACTTAGTACCCAGATGAGCCACAGAGACGTTAGAAAGAATTTTTTCAGTGTTAGAGTAGTTAAGAAATGGAATGCAATAGGAAGTGATGTGGTGGAGGCTGACTCCATACACAGTTTCAAATGTAGATATGATAGAGCCCAGTAGGCTCAGGAATCTGTACACCAGTTGATTGACAGTTGAGACGCGGGACCAAAGAGCCAAAGCTCAACCCCCGCAAGCACAATTAGGTGAGTACAATTAGGTGAGTACACACACACACACACACACACACACACACACACACACACACACACACACACACACACACACACACACACACACACACACACACACACAGGGCCTCGTAGCCTGGTGGATAGCGCGCAGGATTCGTAATTCTGTGGCGCGGGTTCGATTCCCGCACGAGGCAGAAACAAATGGGCAAAAGTTTCTTTCACCCTGAATGCCCCTGTTACCTAGCAGTAAATAGGTACCTGGGAGTTAGTCAGCTGTCACGGGCTGCTTCCTGGGGTGTGTGTGTGTGTGTGTGTGGTGTGGAAAAAAAAAAAAAAAAAAAAAAAAAAAAAGTAGTTAGTAAACAGTTGATTGACAGTTGAGAGGCGGGCCGAAAGAGCAAAGCTCAACCCCCGTAAAAACACAACTAGTAAACACACACACACACACACACACACACACACACACAACTAGGTGAGTACAACTAGGTGAGTACACACACACACACACACATACACACACACACTGGCCTCGCGGCTGAGTGGATAGCGCTCGGGGGTCGTAGTCTTATGGGCCAGGGTTCGATTCCCGGCTGAGGAAGAAACAAATGGGTTTCTTTCACCTGATGGGACTGTTCATCTAGCAGTAAATAAGTACCTGGGAGTTAGACAACTGATACGGGCTGCTTCCTGGGGATATATGTGTGAGACTTACAGATAAATGGGTAGTAGATATGATAGAAGAAAATAGGTCGGGAGTCAGTACAGTAGACAACCGACGGTTAGAAAGGCAGGATCCAAGAGCTAATCCTGGAGGCAAAACAAAAATAGTAAACACACACACACACACAGGTTATTATGGGCTGTATATGAAACACTGGAAACATAGAACGTAGTTTAGAAACTTAAATCAGAGCTCGTTAAAGGTAATCTAATCAGCCTTTGTTAGATCAGTACTGGACGGTGTAGCTGTTTAACCCGCACCTTGTGAAGCATCAAACCAAAAAAGATATAGTACGCAGGAAAGTAACGTGATTGATGCCAGAGCTAAGACGGTAAAGCTATTGGAATATGTTAAGGGAACTAGACCTCACGACCCTGGAGGAGAGAAGAATGAGGGGGACATGGTCGCGACATACAAAATACTGAGGGGAATTGATAAGGACAAACTCTTTACATTGAGCGAAGGTTGGACGAGATAACATAAGTAGAAGCTGATAGCGCAAATAAGTTAAAGAGATGCAAGCAAATACTCATTTCCTGTTCGGGTGGTCAACAAGTGGAATACGCTGAACATTCGTCATGAACATCGTCCTGCTGTAAGAGTCCACTGCTCCGACTGCAAGCTGTGCATTACAGTAGACTTCCATAAACATAATCATCTCATATAGAGAATTACTGAAAGGCCAATTAATTAAGGAGAACCAGCTGCCACCGTTACTAGCGTGTCTCAAGTCAGTACTCACCTAGTTGTTCTTACGAGGGTTGTTTCTTGGTCTCGCCTCTCAACTGTCAATCAACTGGTGTACAGGTTCCTGAGCCTACTGGGCGCTATCATATCTACATTTGAAACTGTGTATGGAGTCAGCCTCCACCACATCACTGCCAAATGCATTTCATTTGTTAACTACTCTGACGAAAAAGATTTTTTATATTTGTCGATAGCCGTGGAGCACTTGATTCCTTAAACTGTCGAAAAGCAATCTTCATCTCCATAGTTGAGGATTGTAAGAAAAGGATAAATAAGATACGTCTGAAAGGTCACAAAGTGAAATACCTGTGGATTCCATCTCGTGTTGGAATAGTGCTGAACGATGTGGCGGATGACCTGGCCTAACGTGCCACATCAAAACCCCAAGTTGACATTGAATGTCTTTTATCAATGAGACAAATAAAAAGCAAAATTATTAATATTCAGGCACAAATCGAAGTGGCGATGAGAGGTATAATGTATGAGAAAAGTCAAACCATGCAACACTACATGTGAGCCAAAACACCCATTTTACTTATGGTAATAGGAGAAATTCTTGAAGTGACCCTGAATACATGCGGCACAGGCTTGGGTACAAATATTACTTGGAAGATGGAATAAGTGTTAATGATAATGACACGAAGTGTAAACTATGTGGCATTTTAAGGGGCACACCCTCACCCATTATGTTCTTGATTACCCGTTGATTAATGTATATAGAAACGTTATGATAAGCACTCTTCCTGAACAAATAGCCTGGAAATAGCCTGGATGTGTCACAACGGAAAGATTGATGATATTCGGAGATATATAAGAATTTTGCACCAAGATTGTAACATTGTTGAATTATCTGAATGTCTCTTGCAAATGGTCTGTGTACCTAGCCATAAAAGTATTTGTGTCTCCGTCTGGTAACATACTGCATGTATGTAAGGGAAGAAATGTATATGTTTATCACTCAGGATGTTTCGTAATATGCGTCCGGGATGCTTCCGGACGCAGGTTCGAATCCCCGTCACGGCCTTTGTGGATTTGTTCATTTGATGCATCACGTTAGGGTATCATTTGATGCATCACGTTAGAAATCACAGGGTGATTTCTGTGTGTAATGATGTAAGGGCGTAGAGGGAGAACGGCCTATTGACATTGCTCGAGTGCAGGGGCGAGTTGTGTAAAACCCTGGTTTGTGCTTCGGAGAGGCTGCGAGATCCAGTAAGTTTAGTAGAACTTCGGTTTTTTAACTCTTTTTAACCCTGTCGTAGCTCAGTCGATTAAGGCAGTGTCTGGGATGCTCCCGGACATTGAGCGAAGTTGAGTTCGAATCCTCATCACGGTTCTAGTGGATTTGTTCATTTGATGCATCACGTTAGTGTGATTTCTGTGTGTAATAATAAAACCCTGTTAGATGAGTTAAATGTCTAATGTGTTAATGTTCCAGTCACACATTTCAGGTGTCTCTCCTTTGGTACCGTGGTTTGAGTTGCATTTTTGTCAGTATGTGAGAAAACATAACATTTTAAATTTTACAGGAGAAAATCTTTAAACTTACATAACATAAAAATTATGCATATAGAATAATTATGTGGTACATATGTCAACATTACAAATGTTGACATATGTTGCACATAATGATTACTTTTCGAACATTACGTCAACTCTAACTTTCCAAGGACCTATTAATGTAAATAAAGACTTTGATCTAGGGCACGGTTGTGTCCTCATTCCTGCTTTATTTAAAGTATTAATCAAGGTGCTGTAAATCTTTGTCTTGCAAACCCAATTACCACTTAATTAAAATAGCTGATGATATGATGATCTATATCACTGGGTACATTATTATCCAAAATATTTTAAATTCTTGATTAGAACAAAGCCAGAACCTGGGCTTAGTAATCTCAACAGTAATTATTAAGCCCAGACAAGGAAGAACTGCTTTTAAATTTAAAAAAGAAAAATGTATCCCAGATTGACTATGAAAAGAATTAATATAAATAGTCTTATTTGAATTTCTTGAGGCTGTTGTACAATATCATCCAAACTAAACGGAAACGAGAGTAGTACATAATATTTATATGGAAGATACTGGAAGGCTAGATTCCAAATATACACAGAAAATTAACAACGTACTGAATCTAAACAGAGGAAATGTAGAATAGACCCAGTGAGGAGTAAAGGTGATATAAGCACAATCAGAGAACAGTGTTTGAGCATCAGAGGCCCACGGCTTTTTGAGAAACAATAGGATTAGCTGCCGCAGAAGGTGCCGGACCAATTGGGTTGTCATGGTTATGTAGGCCTGCGGACCGCTAAAAGCAACAACCTTCTAGATCAAGTTATCACAAGACAAGCGTAGCCTCAAGTCGTGATTGGGGAGGAGTACTCCAGACATGATACTGTTACAAATGCTAAATTCATTTTTAATTATTTACCTCACATTAGATCTTTAGTGGCCTAAGTTATACCTCTGCCCACTTGAGTGTCCGAAGGAATTCTTGAACGATTGAAAAGACTGAAACCGGAGCAATGCGGATCATCCTTGAGTGTTCTCGTTGCACGAATATACTTAATATGAGAAAATAACTCAATATTCAAAGCATCATAAGTCATGCTACTGAAAATAGAGTTTAACTTTGTACAATAAAAGTCCCAAAGATGTTCGTTTTTTAATTTCAATATCCCTCAAATGGATTGCTAAAATCAGAATGCAGGAGATTCATACTCTTTAACAAGAAAGAACTCTGACAAGTAACCCACTTACAGATTATAATCCCTCCTTTCCAACCAAAGAAGTAAAATAATGATCAGCCCATATTTCGTTCAGATGAAGAGCAAGACAACTTAAGGCAGAGTGATTCTCAACTCACAGAGCTCCCTCGTTCAAACCATTTAGACTGATGGATCCTCTACCCACAGAACTCTCATTCTCAAACCATCTACATTGATGGAACCTCAACTCATTGAGCTCTCGCTTTCTCTTAGACAATCTACAGCGATGGATGCTCAACTCACAGAGCTCTCTAACTCAAATCATTTTCACTGGTGGATTCTCAACACCACCCAGTATTTAGATTTCTTATGAATATATGCATAACAAAAGTTATAATTCACATTTTACTTGGTTTTTTATTACACTGAGTATTTCGAAGAAAATATTAATATATATAAAATCTCAGTTACTTAACAAGATCAGGGGTGAAGCTAAGTAGAGGAAAGCTGATGATATCTGACTAGAAATGAAGCTGAGTAGAGGGAGGCTGATGCAGCATGATCAGAGATGAAGCTGTGTAGGGAGATGCTGGTGATGAATAATCAGAGATGGAGCTGTGTAAAAGGAGGTAAAAAATGAAACTTTCTTTAAAAATTGAGACCTGAATCATTCTCTTAACACTTATACATCATGTTTCTCGTGTTACATAAAAATTGAGTACCACAAGTCCCGTGGTATATTTTTATTCATTATGATATATTAGCTACAATAAAAACTTTACTGAGTATATGCAGAGAATAATAAATATTTGTTCGTGTCCTAGAAGTGGGTTTCCTAACTAAAGGATAAATAAAAACAATTGTATTCTGAGCATTATGATTTTATTTTGCATTTTCTACCTTTCACTCAATAATTTAATGAAACAATAATACAAGTACAGCCCTTAGGTTAGAGTTTCTAACACTGCCTTCTCAGATGGGAAAACCCAAGCAGCAAAAACGGACGCTGTAGCGGCAGCAGTAGCAGCAGCAGCAGACGTTGTAGCTGCAGCAAGAGAAGCAGCAGATGCTGTAGCGGCAGTACCAGGAGCACCAACTACTGAGACTAGAACAAGTTCTAGGCCTGAGGAGGACTTCTTTCTTCAGGAACCTAGATGAGGGTAGCAGCAAGAGCTGCAGGAGCAGCAGGAGCTGCAGGAGCAGCAGGAGCTGCAGGAGCAGCAGGAGCTGCAGGAGCAGCAGGAGCTGCAGCAGCAAAGGCGATCTGGTCCAGCACGAACTGGGGGATTGGGTGGGGGAAGGCAGGAGCCACTGGCAGCAGGTCAGACTGGGGCTGGAAGCCGTTCTCGTCGGCGACGAACTTCACACTAACTGGTGTGCCGTCAGGAGAAGTGTAGCTGTGAGAAAAAAAAATTAATAATTATTTTTGTTTGATAATAAGTTTTACGCTTTCCCTACAATCTTCAAATCATCTGAAGATTACCAGCATAAAGCGCAGACAAACCCAGGATGCATTCCACTTGAAATCATTGCTAAAGAAGACAAGAGTTGCTGCCTTTAAAATCTACATTTACAAAGTCACTGAGAGTTGCTCTTCTTTCAAGTTTGGACGAGGAATCCCTTTTATTATATTTGATCGCCCTCATTGAGAAGGCAGCGACCATGTTTAACTCAATAATATGATGAGCAATTTTATTCAAACAAGTCTTAACATTTTTCCCTTGTGGATGACGCGGACCATTACAAGGTTTCAGGAGTACGTATTTAATGATATTTTTGACATTTTTGAACTTATGACAGAAATTTTATGTCCATCTGTCTGTATCTTTGTTATCCTTGGTGGTCATCGATATCATCGATGACATGATTACATGCCGGTGTGATAGACTAAGTTCCTCCGAACATTTATGGATACTAACCAACATTAACATCGTGACTAGCAGGCTGAGGAGCATCGAACACCACTTGTCTCTGATACCAGGAGGTCTGCCCATGGATATGCAACTTTCAAGAGAATAAGCAGGGAAATCTTACCCAGAGACCATATATTAAAAACTCCGAATCGTATATTTTTCCAGCATTTTCCATTTTAAATCAAAACAAAATCATGTACGTTAACGGGCCATTCACATTTCATCAAATTGCCTCTCATTCTTTTTTACGATATTTGAAGGCGTCAATAGATGATAATATATCCAAATTGTGTACATAAACTTAAGGGAAAGGTTTTAATTAGACACTTAACAAAAGAGTCAATAGGAAGGTATTGAATTAAATATATTTAATTCTATTAAGGAACGGTTATTTCTAAGGATACAAAGGAAGGATATAAATGAAATGAAGTAGGAAACTTCAAGTTTGAAACAAGACTGAGCGCAACTTTAGTAAACTTGCCAAGACACTAAGACAGGACGGGAAATAAGTTCGAATGGCCTGAAAATCTTTACATGATGACTAAGACTTTTAAAATGCACCAAAGATTCATAAATGCACTTTAATGCTGACGAAGGCAGGGTTCCGATCCTAGGAATTTATAATAGTTACAATTTGTCAGCTAAATAACGATGAAAATAATTAAATTACGTTGATTAATTCATTCAAATAATTAATTAAATTAGGCAAAATTGTAAATTAATTTTGTCAACATAGATGTTAATAATAATAATTACTATGATTATTCATCATTATTACTCACGCATATTGTCCAGTCTGGACCACAGAGCCGTTAGTACCGGTGGGGGAGCCAGACCTGGCCAGAGAGATACCGTTGCCAGTCTTCACGTCGACGGTAAACGTTCCTTTATTGTCGCTTGTACGATCGTCCTTAAGGATGGGCACAACTGTGGTACTGGGTGCAGGCGGGGCGGGGGCTTCGGGGGCAGCCGGGGCTGAGGCTTCGGGGGCAGCGGGGGCGGAGGCTTCGGGGGCAGCCAGGTGGTTAGCCTTTGGGGCAGCGAAGGCCACGGCGGCGACGGCGGCAGCGAGGATCACCTGCGACGGAAAGTTTCTCAGATTTTTTGCTAGGAGTTCTCTTAATACGTCCGTGCATTAAAAGAATTCAAAGAATTAAAAGAAAAACTTGATTTAAAAGGAATTCAAGAAATCAAAGCCGTTTAAATTTAGCATTCAAACGGCTTTCCCATTGAGCACTATGTCCAAGAACAACGCCAATTCAACGCTAAATTCACTTTATCAGCATTGATTCCACTTTAATGACGTTAATTCAAAGCTGAACCAATGCCACTCTTGGATATCATGTCTACTGGATTGTTTGATATTTAAAACATAAGTTGTAGGTAAAATTAATTATTAGTAAATCACCTATGCTCTGAAATTTCTCCAAACCTGCAGGCTATGAACATAATGAGTAAGAATACTATTGAATATTATTATTTCAGTGTTACTGGTTCTACAAACACGCAGTCTTACACATATTCACACTTACATACTCGTCAAAACGTATAGATATATTGGTCAAAACTCGCAGAAAGAAAATCTTGATTTTTTCACTCAGGTAGTGAATTGTGACCCAATCAGCGTTAAATATTTTATCCCGTGAGCCGCAATGTGCTGTCGCTACAATGAAGGAGATCGGTACTTACGAACTTCATCTTGGCGTATGTTGTACGACTCGTGCCGGGACTTGGCTTATCCGAGTTTATATACACTTAGAGAAAGGACGTCCTTGGTCACAGCAGCGTTAATATTCCGTTCCGCTCGGCGATTTTCATGCTGGAAGTATCCGCTTCTCCGAAATGAGTGTTATGCATCATAATAGGGATCAGTATGTAAATGTGGCTTTCCTTCATGATACATAGAGAAGCAGACGGGGAGATGAGCACACTCGAAGGCCGTAATGCTACACATGATTCTACCAGTACTCACCAGAAATGAAATTATGCTTTGATCAACACACGCAGATACGCACGCACGCTCACGCACGCGCACACACACACACACACGGAATCTGTACATCAGTTGATTGACGGTTGAGAGGCGGAACCAAAGAGCCAGAGCTCAACCCCCGCAAACACAACTAGGTGAGTACACGCTGACTCCATACACAGTTTCAAATGTAGATATGATAGAGCCCAGTAGGCTCAGGAATCTGTACACCAGTTGATTGACTGTTGAGAGGCGGGACCAAAGAGACAATGCTCAACCCCCGCAAGCACAATTAGATGAGTACATGCGCGCGCGCACTCTCTCTCTCACACACACACACACACACACACACACACACACACACACACACACACACACACAAGGACGAACTTTTCAACACTGGTGGGACGCGAACAAGGGGACACAGGTGGAAGCTGAGTACCCAAATGAGCCACAGAGACGTTAGAAAGAACTTTTTCAGTGTCAGAGTAGTTAGCAAATGGAATGCATTAGGAAGTGATGTGGTGGAGGCTGACTCCATTCACAGTTTCAAATGTAGATATGATAGAGCCCAATAGGCTCAGGAATCTGTACACCAGTTGATTGACGGTTGAGAGGCGGGACCAAAGAGCCAGAGCTCAACCCCCGCAAGCACAATTAGGTGAGTACAATTAGGTGAGTACACACACACACACACACACACACACACACACACACACACACACACACACACACACACACACACACACACACTCACTCACAGGGCTTCACAGACGAGTAAATACATCCAACACACACACGTAGGCACACGTTCGTGATTGGTGATCCAGATACCCGAGTGTGATTTCCGGCCGAAATAGAAACAGCTGGGTAGAGTTTCTTTCACTTGATGGTGCTGTTCACCTAGATATAAGTAAGTTCCCCTGTTTATATGTGTACTTACCTAATTGTGCTCTACGTAGATTGAACTTGGGCTCTTTAATTGGTCCCGTTTCCCAACCATCAGTCTGCTGGCGTACAGATTCCAGAGCCTACTGGACTATCATATCTACATTTGAAACTGTGTAGGGATTCAGCCTCCACCACATCACTGTAACAGTTGTTGAGGTGAATTGTGTTGACTTGGGATAGTAGTTTTAAGTAACTTTTAGTTATATCATAATTTGTAACAACTTGCTTGGTGATGTTATTAGTGGTGATGCACCTGAGATATATAATAGATACTTTATATCACTGCCTAATGCATTCCGTTCGTTAATTACTCTGACAATGAAAAATTATTTTTAACGTGCTAGTGGCTCATTTGGGTAGTCCCTATGTACGAGTTCCACCTGTGCTAAATAATCTGTTTTTATCTACTCTATCAATTCACGTGTTTGTTTTGTATGTGGTAATCCTATCTCCACTAATTCTTCTGTCGTCTAGTGATGTGATAGTCAATTCCAATAGTCTTTCCTCGTAGCTCATACCAGTCAGCTCGGGTACTAGTCCGGTGGCATATGTTTGAACCATCTCCAATTTTGTCTTGTGCTTGACAAGATACAGTCTCCACGTTTTAGCTGCAAACTCCAGGCTTAGTCTGACATATGTGGTATACAAGGTTCTGAATTATTCCTTACACAAGTTTCTAAAGTCAGTTTTTACGTTGGCCATGACATATGTCGCGACTGATATCCTTTTGTTGCGGGCTTCAGTGGGCAGGTCCGGCGTGAAATCAACCCTCAAAGCTTTCTCTTTTTCTGTTTCTTGAAGGATTTCATCTCCCAATGGCACCTTGTATCTATCCTCCTGCTCCCTACATCTATTTTCAATGCTTTGCATTTTCCTCTATTTAAACTCTTGTAGCCATTTGTTGCACCATTCCTTCAATTTGCCCAGGACATCTGGAAGAATCTTCCTGTTCTCGTTTGACTTAATCTTTCTCAAAATTTTAGCATCGTCAGCAAACATTGAGAGGAATGAGTGTATACTTTCTGGAAGATCATTTACGTATATGTAAAACAGAATTGGTCCGAGTACAGAACCCGTTGGGACTCTACTAGTGACATCACTTCATTCTGAGGTCTCACCCCTTACAGTAAATCTGCTTTCGGTTGCTTATGTACTCCATTATTATATGGCGCAGCATAACTGTTACTCCTGCCTGTTTCTCCAGTTTATGCACCAGCCTCGTAAAAGGCATTCTGAGAGACAAAGGAAATACAATCCGCCCACCCATCTCTTTCTTGGTCTCCTGCGTTCTCTCGTGTTTGTGTACTCACCTAGTTGTGCTTGCGGTGGTTGAGCTCTGGCTCTTCGGTCCTGCTTCCCAAAAGTCACTCAACTGGTGTACAGATTCCTGAGCCTTCTGGGCTCTATCATATCTGCATTTGAAACTGTGTATGGGGTCAGCCTCCACCACATCACTGCCTAATGTATTCTACCTGTTAACTTCTCTTGACACTGAAAAAGTTCTTTCTAACGTTCCTGTGGCTCATTTGGGTACTCAGTTTCCACCTGTGTCCCCTTGTTCACGTACCACCCGTGTTAAGCAGTTTATCCTTATCTACCCTGTTAAGTCTTCTGAGAATTTTGTAGGTAGCGATCATGTCTCCCGTTACTCTTTTGTTTTCCAATGTCGTGAGGTGCATTTCCCGCAGCCTTTCCTCGTAACTCATGCCTCTTAGTTCTGGGACTAGCCTAGTGGCATACCTCTGAACTTTTTCCAGCTTCGTCTTGTGATTGACAATTTACGCACTCCATGCTGGGGCCGCATACTCCAGGACTGGTCTTACATATGTGGTATACAAGGTTCTGAATGATTCCTTACACAGGTTCCTGAAGGCTGTTCTGGTGTGTGTGTGTGTGTGTATGTGTACTCACCTAATTGTACTCACCTAATTGTGCTTGCGAAGGTTGAGCTCTGGCTCTTTGGTCTCGCCTCTCAACCGTCAATCAACAGGTTTACAGGTTCCTGAGCCTATTGGGCTCTATCATATCAACACTTGAAACTGTGTATGGAGTCAGCCTCCACCACATCACTTCCTAATGCATTCCATTTGTCAACCACTCTGACACTAAAAAAGTTCTTTCTAATATCTCATTCTAATATCTAATATCTTTCTAATATCTAATATGTGTGTGTGTGTGTGTGTATTCACCTAGTTGTATTTACCTAGTTGTGCTTGCGGGGGTTGAGTTCTGCTCTTTCAGCCCGCCTCTCAACTGTCAATCAACTGTTTCTACTACTGCCTTTTTTTCCACACCACACACACACACACACACACACACACACACACACACACACACACACACACACACACACACACACACACACACACACACACACACACACACACGTCAGGAAACAGCCCGTGACAGCTGACTAACTCCCAGGTACCTATTTACTGCTAGGAAACAGGGGGGCACAGGGTGAAAAAAACTATGTCCATCGGTTCTCGCTGGCGCCCGGGATCGAACCCGGGACCACAGGATCACGTGTTCAGCGTGCTGTCCGCTCGGCTACCAGCTCCCTCACACACACCGGTGTGTGTGTGTGTGTGTGTGTGTGTGTGTGTGTGTGTGTGTGTGTGTGTGTGTGTGTGTGTGTGTGTGTGTGTGTGTGTGTGTGTGTGTGTGTGTGTGTGTGTGTGTGTGTGTGTGTGTGTGTGTGTTTACTATTTTGTATCTGCAGACTCGAGCTATAAGCTTCTGGATCCCCGCCTTTCTAACCAATCTACTTTTCTTCTATTTTATCTACCTCATATATTTCTCTCTAATACACACACACACGCCCTCAGGAAGCAGCCCGTAGCAGTTGTTTAACTTCTAGGTATATATTTACTGCTAGGTGAACAGGGTCATGAAAGTGAAAGAAACTCTGCCAATTTGTTTCTGCCTCCACAGTGAATCGAACCCTGGCCATTAGGCCTACAACCCCTGAACGCTATCCATGCAACAGCGAAGCTTCTGTGTGTGTACTCAACTAGTTGTACTCACCTAGTTGCGCTAGCGGGGGTTGAGCTTTGGCTCTTTGGTCCAGCCTCTCAACTATTAGTCAACTGGTGTACAGGTTCCTGAGTTTATTGGGCTCTATTAAATCAACATATGAAACTGAGCATGGAGTCTACCTCCATCACATCACTGCTTAATGCATTCCATTGTTAACTTCGCTGACACTGAAGAAATTATTTTTAATGTGTCATTGCTCATTTGGGTACTAAGTTTCCACCAGTATCCCCTAGTTCGTGTTCCACCAGTGCTAAATAGTTTGTCTTTGTCAACCCTGTCAATTCCCCTGAGAATTGTGTAGGTCCTAGAACCTGATCACTAGTCCTAGAACCTCTCAGTTTCAGGACCAGTCTGGTGGCATACCTCAGAATCTTCTCTAACTTTGGCTTGTGTTTAACTAGCTATGGACTCCAGGTTGGAGCTGCATACTCCAGGATTGGTCTGACATAGTGGTATACAGTGTTCAGAATGATTCCTTACACAGGTTTCTAAAGATAGTTCTTATGTTGTACAATCTCGCCTATGCCGCAGATGATATCCTTATGATGTAGGCTTCTTGGGACAGGTTCGGTGTGATATCAACCCCCAAATCGTTCTCTCTATATGACTCTTGCAGGAGTTCACCTACCAGATGGCACCTTGTGTTCAGCCTCCTGCTCCCTTCGCCAAATTTCATTACTTTGCACTTTCCTGAGTTGAACTTTAGTAGCCATTTTTTTTAGACCATTCCTCTAGTTTGTCCAGGTCGTCCTGTAGTCTCTATCTATCTATCTATCTATCTGTCTATCTATTTTTTTCTGTTTCCTATAGCATTATCTTTTGACCAGTCTTAAATTTACTGTATGCCAAAGTTACGGGGAATCCTTACATATTTATAGTAAGTGTAATGGGCTGCCTAGCCAAAAAACATCGATAAAATAAAACATATTTGTTTCTTGATATTATATTTTATATGCTGTACTTTTCTCACAATTTTAAAACAAAAATAAATAAAACTGTAGAAGATTGAGAGAAGCCAACCAGTCCAGAGCAAGCTGGGCAACACCTGGCACGAGAAGCTACTGAAGCTAGAACAAGATCAAGGCCGGAGGAGCACTCCTTTCTTCAGGGACCTCGACGACAGGAACAACGTTTCCGCCCGCAGCGATCTGGTCCAGCGCGAGCTGGGGCATTGGGTGGGGCAAGGCAGGAGCCACTGGAATAATGTCGGACTGGGGCTGGAAGCCGTTCTCGTCGGCGACGAACGTCACTTTGACTGGGGTGCCGTCAGGGGCTGTGTAGCTGCCGGAGGAGACATGAGATATTAATTATTTCTACACAGGAAGCTATTATTAAATAAATATTATTATTAATATTATTTGTTTCACTTTTAATTAATATTATCATATTTATTTTATATTACTGTCATATTTATTAAATATTACCCTCATATTTATTAAACATTATCCTCATATTTATTTATCATTAACCTCATATTTATTTATTATCATTGTATTTGAATTTAAATATTCAAGAATACTCACGAATATTGTCCAGTCTGGACCACAGAGCCGTTAGTACCGGTGGGGGAGCCAGACCTGGACAGGGAGATACCGTTGCCAGTCTTCACGTCGACGGTAAACGTTCCTTCGTTGTCATTTGTTCGATCGTCCTTAAGGATGGGCACAACTGTGGTACTGGGTGCAGGCGGGGCGGGGGCTTCGGGGGCAGCCGGGGCGGAGGCTTCTGGGGCAGCGGGGGCGGAGGCTTCGGGGGCAGCCGGGGCGGAGGCTGGGGGGGCAGCCAGGTGGTTGGCTTTAGGGGCAGCGAAGGCCACGGCGGCGACGGCGGCAGCGAGGATCACCTGCAACGGAAGATTGACGGACTTTTATTTCAAGTAATTCGTGTATGTATGTCATTTTGATTTAATAAAAGTTTTTCATTTGCATTTAACAATGATGACTCAAATTGAGTAACATTGAGTGAATACATATAATGAAAGGAGCAAATACATTTTACATTAACTCAGCTCAAAAAATGTAAACAAAGAGTTTACATATATTTACTCAATCTATGCCATGCATTCACTCAAGTAGACATTTCTTATGAAATTCAGAAAGAAAGTCTTTGCTCACTTATATACACTGATGAACTTAAGCAAACACAAGAACAAAGATCTTCCAGCTATTTCAACAGAGCGAAGTACTCACAAACTTCATCTTGGCGTCTGCAGTAAGACTTGTGGTAATGGATGCCCAACAAGAGCTTATATACGCTAGAGAAAGGCCGCCCTTGGTCATGACAGTATTACCATTGTGATCTGCATGATGTGACTTCGTTATAAATTAACCATTATATTAACTTTCAGAGTACGCATATTGCTTTGCTGATGAATATACAATTGCCACATTGAAGAAGTCCTTGAGTATAGAACCGCACTGTTTAATATCGTTTACAGTTACTAGCATATAACTAGATAAGCACACACACACACACACACACACACACACACACACACACACACACACACACACACACACACACACACACACACACACACACACTCACACACACACACTCACACACACACACACACACACTACCAGACCCCCCTCCTAGTGGGGGTCTGGTTGCTGAGCGGACAGCACACGAGGCTCGTAATTTTTTTTTTTTTTTTTTTTTTTTTTTTGAGATATATACAAGAGTTGTTACATTCTTGTACAGCCACTAGTACGCGTAGCGTTTCGGGCAGGTCCCTGGAATACGATCCCCTGCCGCGAAGAATCGTTTTTTCATCCAAGTACACATTTTACTGTTGCGTTAAACAGAGGCTACAGTTAAGGAATTGCGCCCAGTAAATCCTCCCCGGCCAGGATACGAACCCATGACATAGCGCTCGCGGAACGCCAGGCGAGTGTCTTACCACTACACCACGGAGACTGGTGAATTCTGTGGACATTAGGACGTCGTTTAGGAACCTAAACCAGGGCTCCTTTAAGACAATCTTGGAATGTACAGCAACGGCCTGCAATCCCGGCGCTCCACAAGGTCGTGTAAAGCACGGAACCTAAAGTTAAAAGATACAAAGATTTTCAGTCAAATTAGTGCCATAGCTAAGAGAGCTTAACTATGAGGATAGATTAAGGAAACTAGGTTTCACAACCCTAGAAGAGAGAGGAAATAAGACATGATCGCAAAATATAAGATACTGAGAGGAATTGGGTAAAGATGATGAAAGACAGCCTCTTTAAAAATACACAAAGTAGAATAGGAGCACATAAGTGAAAACTGAAAACGCAAATGAGTCCATGAAATAGAAAAAAGTTCTCGCACACTGTGTAGTGGGTCCATAAGTGGAACACACTAAAAGATGAAGTGGTGAAAGCTACGTCCATCCACATCTTTAAGGCCAGACTAGAAAAAAGAGAACTCGAACGTAAAAACAGTTAAATCATAACACAAGAGTTACATCAAAGCTAGTAGACGGGGCATAAAGAGGTAGATCTCGCTCCCCCGTAGTCAATGACAGGTAAGTACACGCGCACGCACGCACGCACCCACGCACGCACGCACGCACGCACGCACGCAAACACACACACACACACACACACAGTTGTACTAGGTGAGTACAACTAGGTGAGTACACACACACACACACACACACACACACACACACACACACACACACACACACACACACAGGGTAGATAAAGATAAATTGTTTAACACGGGTGGTACGCGAACAAGGGGACACAGGTGGAAACTGAGTACCCAAATGAACCACAGGGACGTTAGAAAGAACTTTTTCAGTGTCAGAGTAGTTAACAGATGGAATACATTAGACAGTGATGTGGTGGAGGCTGATTCCATACTCAGTTTCAAATGTAGATGTGATAGAGACCAGTAGGCTCAGGAATCTGTACACCAGTTGATTGACAGTTGAGAGGCGGGACCAAAGAGCCAGAGCTCAACCCCAGCAAGCACAACTAGGTGAGTACACACATGCACATTGAAGCATATGTACATACACAGACATCTATTATTGAATATGAGAGAAAGGAATCGATCAATGATTCCTTCACGAATCTATTCATATTCCTCATGTTCTTCATTTAAGAAGGTAATAGAGAAATCAACTCTCCTAAGTTCATTTTACAGTTTCATATGGCCTCAACCTATGAGAAAGATTTCGTTGAATCTTTAAACATTTTCAAAGGCAAAGGTGAATGAGGTGCATACAAATGAGCTAGGGCAATCGTATATATAACCAAGAAGGGTAAAGAAAGGCGTATGGGCCGATAGGCCGTTTGCAGTTCCCCATCCTTCTGTGCTATGTTGGCTGGGTCAGTATGCTCGATATTCTTGCTTTGTCTTTAGGATAGTATAATATATTTGAACGTTAGCTGGTTTTAATAGTTGGTTGAGATTGTTTAATATGTAGTACTTCGCTGATTTCGAATCTTCTATAGTCTTTGCATCTGTCGATTATTTCGCTGTTGCTGGGTAGAATATCTCTGGTCATGATCTGGTTGTGATTAGAAATTTTATTGAACAGACCCTTTTTGTTTGTAAATTGTCATCGCCTTGAGGGTAATGTCACTCTCTTGGTTTATGATGATGCAACTCATTTCACGGAAGTGATCAAACTTGATACATAGTGTCAAACTTTCGTAACCAATGAGATTAATACAAATTTCGATTCCATGTGTTCTAAAACACAATAGTGTATTGTATTTCTGTATTTTTGTAATATAAATCTGAATGACTGTAATAGTTCAAATATTACTGATGCTTACATGCTGAACTTTTTTTTTATTTGTTCAGTATTATTACCGTTCCCTGTTGGTATTTCTTCATTAGTCTTAACATATTATTAGTTTTAATACTTTTGTTATTATCAATATAATGGCTGCACATATCATGTACTTTGACTCTTCGATGACAGCTTCATATTGTGAAGAGATGTTTGTAATGTTGGTTGATAATAAGTAATTATCATTATTATTATTAAAATTGCTGTCATTATTATTATTATCACGTCACTCTCTAACGTTTTTGGAGCATGCAAGCATGACCTGCACTTTTCTAAACGATTATCGTAAGCAATGAGGTTGGATTTAATTCTCTTACTGAATACTGATGTGGGATATTTGCCATTCAATTATAAAATTGTTTCAGGGTTAAAGTGTAATTTATGTTTTATTACTTTGGTATATTATTGTTTTGTTTTCGTTATTATACGTAAGATAACTAAACAAGTTTCACCATAGCGCAGGAATATCCCTGCAAAAAAATGGAGGCACATGGTTAACTTGGCAGAAGATGTAAAATAGATCAGAAGGAACAAATCTCTGGCGACTAGACATTGAAGAAGACTGAACATGACATCGCTGATGTCATAAATTAGGCAAATGTTCCAGAAATTTTCCATTTTGCCATAAACCAATGAACAACGAAAGGCTTATTATCATCATGCAAAGAGTGTCACCCAGGAGTATTGTTTATGAAACAAAATAATTTGTTGTTAATACATGACAATAAATTAAAAGTAATTACAAAAGGAAATATGGGAAGCGAGAGAGAGAAGCCTTTTGAGGCAAATGGCTAATAATTCAACACGAAACGTCAGAGTAAACAGACTAAAACAGAATTTACAATAACTTTCCCTCTCAAACTGTACCATATAACTTTGTAGATTAGCAACTTCACCAGGTATCTTCACCATATGTATATATATATATATATATATATATATATATATATATATATATATATATATATATATATATATATATATATATATATATAAATATATATATATATATATATATATATATATATATATGTATATATATATATATATATATATATATATATATATATATATATATATATATATATATATATATATATATATATATATATATATATATATATATATATATATGACCGAAAAAGTGAGATTAATAATTCTAACACGAATTTTCTCAATATTTCTTATGTTTCATTTTACTGTCGATGGTAATTGAAAAAACAATTCTCCAAAATTCATTTTTATTTCTAGTCTGAAGCAACGCTAGAACGCGTTTCGTAATACCTTATTACATTTTCAAAGACTTTAGTTTACTCACACAACTGTAACCTAAAAACATTAAACAGAATTTTACTTATACTAACACTAAACAGCTTATCCGTCTTACATATACTCTCACTTGGGTGAGGTGATATTGTGCAACAGTTTTGGATGGGGTGAACAAATTTGTGACAAATGGCAGACAGAACACAAAACAAGGGGTATTAGTTGGATATGAGAGCATAAGAATGGAAGTAACTGCAGAGAGCCTATTGGCCCATACTTCCTCTTGATGCGTCTATATTGGTTCGGAGTCTTGAAGTGGGTAGAATATAGTTGTGCATTAATTGGCTGTTGATTGCTGGTGTTGATCTCACTTTTTCGGTCATATTTAACAACATGTGTTTACAAGAAAGATTGCTACCAAAGTATACTAGTATATATATATATATATCATTTAATGGACGTTCTAAAAAATAGATAAGGATAAAATGTAAAAAAAAAAAAATAAACAATAGAGAATTTATTTTATTTGCAGAAATTTTCACAAAACACTTAAATTAAATAAATACAAGTAATACAGTTACGAGAGTTATCGCCAATTTAGTCTCATCTGAGTAACACCAGAAAGCAGCAGCAGCAGCAGCTGCATGTGTTGGGGTGACAGTCTAGGACAAGGAAGCCGGGTCCTCAAAGACGGCGTCAGCAAGGGCCAAGGACCGAGCAGCGTCTTCCTTAGCGGCGAAGGCGATCTGGTCAAGCACAAACTGGGCGATTGGGTGGGGGAAGGCAGGAGCCACCGGCATCATGTTGGACTGGGGCTGGAAGCCGTTCTCATCAGCAACGAACTTCACTGTGACTGGGGTGCCGTCAGGGGCAGTGTAGCTGCCGGAGGAGACATGAGAGATATAAACTATTTTTGTAAATGCATATATTACTAAAACTGAATTAATTAAGATATTATTAATAATAATATAATTATTATTATTATTATTATTATTATTATTATTATTGTTATTATTATTATTATTATTATTATTATTATTATTATTATTATTATTATTATTATTATTATTATTATTATTACTCACGAAAATTCTCCAGTCTGGACCACAGAACCGTTAGTACCGGAGGGAGAACCAGACTCGGACATGGTGATACCGTTGCCAGTCTTCACGTTGACGGTAAACGTTCCATTGTTGTCGTTTGTGCGCTTGTCCTCAAGGATGGGCACAACTGTGGTATTGTGGTCAGACGGGACTGAGGCTTCGGAGGCAGCTAAGTGTGAGGCCCTGGGGGCACCGAAGGCCACAGCGCACACGGCAGCAGCGAGGATCACCTGTGATGAAAGATTTACGGATTGTTGCTTAAAAAATACACACATAAAAGTTTACACACACTCAAACATGCATACATTTGACTTCAATATTGTTTTGACGAAATTCAGATAAGAAAGTTTAACATTTCGTTTGTGAGCTTTGAACTATTAAAACAAAGAGTGAATGATAAAAAGGAAAAATCCTCCGCCTATGTGAAGAGTGCGAAGTACTTACAAACTTCATCATGATGGTTTCTGTGAGACTGGTACTAACACTTGATCTAACGGAGTATATATACACTGGAGAAAGTATGCCCTTGGTAATGACATTGTTACCATTCAGATCTACTTGCTATGAGATCCCTATTCCAATTAAATAATGCATCACAAGTTTCAAAAGGCGTATTAGGCTTTGCTTGAGAATATCTGATTACCCCTATGAGAAAAATCCTTGGAGTTCGAGTCGTGCAAATAATAAAAGTATTATTCAATCGATGTTATTTGTATTCACGAAGCTACCCAGTAGTCTCTGCCCTTCCCGAGAATGAGACTGCCATTAAGTCTAACGCGATTATCAGTTTAGTTCCTCTGAAATTCTTCTTTAGTTAGATCAGAGCATCCGTGGTAGGACGGTGGTCACAAACTCTGGGGCCCATGTTCGAGCCGACAATGATCCTTATGAATGAAATGGTATTAGTCCAACTGCTGAGGTTTCCAGTTTATATGAGTGATAAAGGGGACTTCATCACTCTCATATAAAGAGATGAGGGAAATATAGAACCTGGAAGGAATCTGGAGGAAAATAAAGTTTAAGTCCTTTTGTACAATAATGTTGTCCTACTGCAAAGGCGTTGGAAGTTATACTGAACAGAGGTAACAGCGAAAACAGAATTCATCTGGTCGCATAAGGCCCTAGTGTGGCTCGATTTGGGAGGATCCCTAACTTTGGAGAAAGGATAAATGGCATAATAACTTTCGAGGAAAATATGTCAGATCCCAACTATTCATTTGAATATTTTTCTTCTCTGTTAACACTAATCAAAGTTATGTACTTTGTTAAGTATTTTATCACACAAAATCTATTAGTTTTCAAAAAAGGACAATACAAATATCAAAGTATGAAAAGTTGTAGATTTCTTCGATCTCCTCAGATGTCGTAAAGGAACTGAGGATGCAGTGTATATTTTCTCTATATATACTCACACTAAGAAGCAGGAACGGAATACGGCAGTCCTAGAGACTCTTGTAGTTTCGATGTGGCTGGAACCTAAATTCCATAGTAAACCTCTTACGATTTTACCCCAGAGCCATGCGTCTCTGATCCGAGTTGGACAAAGTTGTTCCCGTGGTCTTATTCCATGTATTTACTAGACATGTTTATTTCCTGTGGGAGTAGCATAATAGGCTTGATCAGAAGAGAAGTGAAGTTAATGTTGGTGTCAGTGGCACAGTACAATCCAATCTGGGCAACCAGCAGCGAGAGAAAATTCCCCGGACATTGGACAATAGGGTTCTCTAATAGACACTGGTCTGTGTAGAGACGCCATTTAATAATTTCGTCGTGCCTTGTACGTCGTACAACATACAACGTACAACATATAGAAGGAAATACAAAATACAAGTGAACTGGTTTTCTGCAGTTCATATCATGCAACACATTTTCATATGCTTCAGCCTCAACGCAAATACACCGTCCTGATTGGTGAAACACGGCGAGAAGCTGGTGTAAAACCAGCCACTTTGACTAGACGGTAGAACGACGGTCGTGCTTTATACAGGTCGGCGTTCAATCCCCGACCGTCTAAATTGTTGGGCACCATTCCTTCCCCCCCCCCCGTCCCATTCCAAATCCTTATCTTGACCCCTTCCAAGTTCTATTAAGTCGTAATAGCTTAGCACTTTCCCATGATAATTAAAAATTGCGTTAAGTGTCCTAGTGTGTTAAGTGTTGCATAAAGAAAATGCAATGGTAATAGTTTAACTAGGCTGTAGAAAGTAATAATAGCATTTAGCACAACAGCCAATCTCAGTACCGTGGTGACATAAACATGTTTCAGAGCCGATGTCCTTCCAGATTTATGTATATGGCATCCATAACTGATTTGTTGCACGAAATAAGAACTCGCTGGTGACATTGGGCAACGAAACAAGACCCTCATTCCAGAGTATACGACTATGAACGTGAAGAAAGGAATTCCAAGCTTGTTTTTGTTGACAAATGCAAAGAAACATACATTTGAGCTCCAAGTGAAAAGACATAATATTTATAGAGCGCCGTGTAGCTGATAGAAGTAAATAAAGAGAAGTACATAAAAGTAATAACGGCGGATAATTGGGGAGTTAACTGAGGAGCAAAATTATCAACATGATTTTAGGTCTCATTTAAAGATTATTACCAATGGTAGACTTCTGTTCTTATCGTAGATTTTACGCGTTACCTTGGACACCTTTTCTGTATATCCAACTCTTGATTATTGCGTCCAGTTTTCGTCTCAATATTGGCGGTTGTTTGATATAAGAGAAATGAAAGGTTTTTCTTGGCAAAAAATTCTATCATAACATTAAAATATAATTGAATAGTTTTACAGTTTAAAGAAGGACGATTAGGAGGTAACTTAACAAAAGAACTCAAATTTATTAAAGAGCATGACTGATGATTCAGTGAAGATTAATATATGCAATCTTAACAACGCAAACAGTCCTTTTAATTTAATCGACTTTAATTGTTTGCTCCCCTGAGATTTTTAGTTTAATTGTTGTACATTTTTAGGAGATGTGATGTCACTGTCTTGATTTAAGAAGATGCAAATCATTGACCGGAACTAGTCGGACTTGAAATGTAGTGTCAAAGCTTAGTAACCAATGATATTTATACATATTTCTATTCCATGTGCTCAAGAACACAAAAATTAATTTAATTTCTGTATTTTTTTAAATATAAGTATTAATGTCGTTAATAGTTAAATTATTACTGTTGTTGATAAGTTGAAGATGTTATATTTATTTGTTCAATCTTATTACCGTTCCATGTCGGAATATCTTCACTAATTTTGACATCATCTTTGTTATTATAAATCTAACGGCTGTAGAGATAATGTACATTGACCTTATCCATTGACAACTATATATTGCTAAAGTAATGTTTGTAAAAAAGCTTATTAAATAATATTTTATTATCATTATCAGTGCTGTTAATTTCATCATAATTTTGTACATGCCACTAAATGTTTTTGGAGTATGCAAAGTACTGCTGCACGTTTATTTAGTTTAGTTATCTGTAGCAATGCGGAAATTTTAAAATCTTATTGAATGCTTCTCTGTGGTATTAACCATTCAATTATAATACATTGTTATAATTCAATTACAATACATTAAAATTTAACATTGTCGAAGTGTGTATACTAGGATTTATTAAGGTTTATTATTATGATATATATTATTATTATTGTTTTTCGTATTATGAATATAATAATATATCAGACCGCTGAAAATGTTGCACAATCGAGGTACATCTTTAACTTGGCAGAAGTAGTCCAGGAGGAACAAGTCTCTGGCTACTAGACATGAAATAAGACTGAGCACGATATCACTTATGTTATGCACAAGGCAAATGAACTTGAAGTTCTCTACTATGCCGCAAAACAGTTAACATTGGAAAGGGTTAATATTACGTAAAAATGACAACTATTAGCATTACACGTCAAACAAATTCTTTTGCTAATAATGCATGACAAAAGTAAAAGGAATTGCGGAACGCAGAATTTCTGAAAGCCATAATAATTAATAGAAATAATGGGGAAACGAAGAGAAGCAATTTTGCGGCATTACAATAATGATTTAACACTAAAAGTGGGAGTGGAGAGCTCAAACTTAAAAATGTTCCTACTTCTCTATGCATAATTAACCTTTTTAAAAGAGGAGCTTCTCCTAGAAAGAAACAAGTAATCAGAATTACGTTTTAGACATATATATGGAAATAACAATACTTAGGTGCTACAGGTCCTTGGTTATACTGAATATATTATTTATAATAATAATAATAATAATAATAATAATAATAATAATGAGAAAATTCATAGGAACTGTGATGAAGGTTCGAACCTATGTGGTGGGTGTTTCCAAGCATCAGGCTCCTACTGATTTTCTCATTGACACGTCACGTAAGTGTGACTACTTTGTGTAATAATAATAAACATTATTGATTGTGTCGGAGGGGGGTTAGACAGACAGTGCATATATAATTATTAGGGTTATATCGCCATCCCCATCAAGGACGAACTACTGACCCTTCCCCGTATGCAACCCCACAACAAGCTAACTCCTGGGTACCTCTTTACTGCTGGATAAATTAGAGGCAATAAGTAATAGGAAACACGCTTAATAATTTATGTCCCACCCGAGACTCGAACCCGGAATTTTCCTTTGTGAGTCGAGAACAAGCGCGACTGTACTTCCGGGACCTTCAAATGCACAGTGTAATAAATATGTGATTGTTTTATTGAACGTTCTAAACAGTAGAAGCTAACAGATAATAAAACACATAGATAATTTAATATTATTTTATTAGGCGTCATTTTTTAAATAAAATTAAAAGTAAAATAAATAAAAATAATACAGTTACAAAGGTTATCGCCAGTTTAATCACAGCTGAGTAACACCAGAGAGCAACAGCAACAGCTGCTGCAGATATTGGGTAGAGGTCTAGGATAAGGAAGCTGGGTTCTCAAAGATGGCCTCAGCGAGGGCCTAAGAGCGAGCAGAGTCTTCCTTAGCGGCGAAGGCGATCTGGTCCAGTACAAACTGGGCGATTGGGTGGGGGAAGGCAGGAGCCACCGGCATCATGTTGGACTGGGGCTGGAAGCCGTTCTCATCAGCGATGAACTTCACTGTGACTGGGGTGCCGTCAGGGGCAGTGTAGCTGCCGGAAAAGACATGAAATATTAACTATTTTTGTAAATGCATATATTACTAAATATTAATTTATTTAGGTAATATTATTATTATTATTATTATTATTATTATTATTATTATTATTATTATTATTATTATTATTATTATTATTATTATTATTATTATTATCATTATTATTGTTATTATTATTATTATTATTATTATTACTAGTAGTAGTAGTAGTAGTAGTATTATTATTATTACTCACGAAAATTCTCCAGTCTGGACCACAGAACCGTTAGTACCGGAGGGAGAGCCAGAACTGGACATGGTGATACCGTTGCCAGTCTTCACGTTGACGGTAAACGTTCCATTGTTGTCGTTTGTGCGCTTGTCCTCAAGGATGGGCACAACTGTGGTATTGTGGTCAGACGGGACTGAGGCTTCGGGGGCAGCTAAGTGTGAGGCCCTGGGGGCACCGAAGGCCACAGCGCACACGGCAGCAGCGAGGATCACCTGTGACGGAAGATTTACGGATTGATGTTTTAAAAAAAAAGAATTGTGAACACAGAACGTACATGAGTTAACACACACTTAAACATGCATACATTCGACTTCAGTATTATTATCACGAAATTCAGATAACAAATTTAACATTTTGCTCATGAACTTTGAATTATTAAAACAAAGAATGAATGATAAAAAGGAAAAATCCTCCGCCTATGTGAAGAGTGCGAAGTACTTACAAACTTCATCATGGTGGTTTCTGCGAGACTGGTACTAACACTTAATCTAACGGAGTTTATATACACTCGAGAAAGTACGCCCTTGGTAGTGACATTGTTACCATTCAGCTCTACCTGCTATGAGATCTCTATTTCAATTAAATTATGCATCGCAGTAGCTTCCAGAAGGCGTATTAGGCTTTGCTTGAGAATATTTGATTACCCTATAGGAAAAATCCTTGGAGTTCGAGTCGTACAAATAATAAAAACATTAATCAATCGAGGCTATTTGTATTCACATAGGTGACGAGCAGTCTCTGCCCTTCCCGATAATTAGACTACCGTTTTAAGTCTCAGACAAGTACCAGTTTGGTTCCTCTGAATTTCTTCTTTAGTTAGATCCGAGCATCCGTGGTAGGACGGTGGTCACAAACTCTGCGCCCATGATCGAACCAACAATGATCCTTATGAATGAAATGGTATTAGTCATACTACTGAGGTGTCTAGTTAATATGAAAGAGATGAAGGAAATAAAGAAATTGGAGGGAAATAAATTTTAAATCCTTTTGAATAATAATGTTGCTCCTCTTCACAGGCGTTGCAAGTTAAACTGAACAGAGATAACAGCGAAAACACAATTCATCTGGTCGCATAAGGTCCTAGTGTGGCTCGATTTGTGAGAATCCCTAACTTTGGGGAAAGGATAAATGGCATAATAACTTTCGAGGAAATTATGTCGGTTCCCAACTATTCATTTGTATATTTTTTTCTTCTCTGTTAACACTAATCAGAGTTATGTACTTTGTTAAGTATTTTATCATACAAAATCTATTATTTTCAAAAAATAACAATACAAATAGAAAAGGATGAAAGGTTGTAGATTTCTTCGATCTCCTCAGATGTCGTAACGGGACCTGAGGATGCAGTGGATATTTTCTCTCTTTATACACACAATGAGAAGCAGGAACATAACGCCGCAGTCCTAGAGACTCTTCTAGTTTGGATCTGCTTGGAACCTAAATTCCATAATAAACCTCATGCGATTTTACCCCAGAGCCATACGTCTCTGATCCGAGTTGGACAAAGGTCTTGTTCCATGTATTTAATGGACAAGGTCATTTCCTGTGGAAGAAGCATCATTGGCTTGACAAGTAGAAGAGTGAAATTAATGTTAGTGTCAGCGGCAAAGTATAATCCAATCTGGACAATCAACAGAGACAAAAAATTCCCCGGACATCGGACAATTGAGTTCACTAATAGACACTGGTCTGTACAGAGGCTACATTTAATATTTTTGTCGTGCCTTGTACGTTGCACTATGGGTTTTCTGCAGTTCAGATCATGCAACACATTCTCATATGCTTCAGCCTCATCGCAAATACCCATGTAAACCATCTGGATTGGTGAAGCATGGCGGAAAGCTAGTGTTAAGCCCCCCGCTTTGACTGGACGGGAGAGTCTTATTTCATGCAGGTCGGTGTTCAATCCTCGACCGTCCTAGTGGTTGGGCACCATTCCTTCCCCACGTCCCATCCTAAAACCTTATCCTGACCCCATGAAAATGTTATAAAGTCACAATGTCTTGGTTCTTTCCCATGATATTTATAAATTGTGTTAGGTGTCCTAGACGCAGGAAGAAAATGCAATGCTAATAGTTTAACTAGGCTGTAGAAAGTAAGAATAGCATTAAGCACAGCGGCCAATCTCGTTACCTGAATGCCACAACGGCCAATCTCGGTACCGGAGAGACATGAACATGTTTCAGAGCCGATGTCATTCTCGATTTATGAATATGTCATCTATAACTGATTTGTTGCACATAATAAGAACTCGCTGGTGAAAATGAATAACGGAACAAGGCCCTCATACCAGGGTTTACAGCTATGTAACGTGAACAAGTGAATTCCAAGCTTGTTTCTGTTGACAAATGTAAAGAATCTTATATATAAGCTCCAAGTGAAAAGGCCTAATATTTATAAAACGTCGTGTAGCTGATGGAAGTAAATAAAGAGAAGTACATACTAGTAATAATACAGCGAATAATTTGAGAGTTAACTGAGGAGCAAAATTATCCACAGGATTTTATTACTCATTTAAAGATTATTTATTATAGATTGTAGACTTGGGTTCCTCTCGCAGATTTTAAAAGTTACCTTCGACACCTATTCTGAACATCCAACTCTTGATTATTGCGTTCAGTTTTTGTCTTAATATCGGCCGTTGTTTGATATCTAAGAAACGAAAGGATTTTCTTGGAGAAAAAATCTATCATTAACATTTAAAAATTTGAACAGTTTTAGAGTTTTTAAAAAAGGACGATAATGAGATAACGGTAACTTAACACAAGAACGCAAATGTATTTAAGAGCATGATTAACGATTCAGTGAAGATTGTTATGTATAAGCCAAACAACGCACTCATTTCTTTTAATTTAATCGACTTTAATTGTTTGCTCCCGAAAGATTTTCAGTTTAATTGTTGTACATTTTTGGGAGATGTGATGTCACTGTCTTGATTTAAGCATATGTAAATCATTGACCGTAACTAGTCAGACTTGAAATGTAGTGTCAAAACTTAGTAACCAATGATATTAATACATATTTTGATTCCATGTACTCAAGAACAAAAAAATGAATTTTATTTCTGGGACATTCTTAAATATAAATGTTAATGTCGTTAGTAGTTCAATTATAACTGTTTTTGATAAGTTGAAGAAGTTATTTCTATTTGTTCAGTATTATTACCGTTCCATGTTGGTATATCTGCATGAATTTTAACATTAACTTTGTTATTGTAAATGTCACGGCTATACAAATCATGTACATATACCTTATTCATTGACAACAATATATTGCTAAAGTAATATTTATAATAAAATTTCTTAAATAATATATTAATATCATTGTCGCTACATTTATCTTAATTCTTTACAAGTCACATAAAGTTTTTTGAGTATGCAAGGTACAGCTGCACATTTTTCAGTCCAGTTATCTGTTGCAATGCGGAAATTTTATACCCTTATTGAATGCCTTCGTGTGGTATTAGCCATTGAATTATAATACATGGTTATAATTAAATTATAATACATTCAAATATTAACGTTGTTGAAGTGTACATATTATGATTTATTACGTTTTATTATTATGATTCATATTATTATCATTATTTTTGTTATTATGAGTTTAATAATATATAAGACAGCTGAAACTGTTGCACAATCGAGGTACATCTTTAACTTGGTACTAGAAGTCTAGGAGGAATATGTCTCTGGCGACTAGAAATTAAATAAGACTGCGCACGATATCACTGATGTTATGCATAAGGCAAATGAACTTGAAATTTCCCACTTTGCCCTAAAACAGTTAAGAGCAAAAGGGTTATTATTACGTTAAAAATTCGACCATTAGCATTACACGTCAAACTAACTATTTTGCTATTAATGCATGACAAAATAAAGAGGAATTACAGAACGCGGAATTTTTGAAAGCTACAATAATTAATGGAAATACTGGAATAGACGAAGAGAAGCAATCTTGAGGCATAACACTAATGATTCAACACTAACAGTGAGAAAGGGAGAGAACAATCAGAGAGAACAATAAGAATGTCTCTCCCTCTCTATGCATAATTTAACCTCATTAGAAAAAAAGCGACTCCAGGAAAGAAAGAATTAATCAGAATTAGCTTCTAGTCATACATATGGAAATTACAGTACTTAGGTGTTACAGGTCCTTCGTTACACTGAATACATTAAATAAAATAACAATAATAAGATATAATAATTATAATGAGAAATCCATAGGAGCCGTGATGAGGGTTCGAACCTATGCTATAGGTGTTTCCATGCATCAGGGCTCCTACGGATTTTCTCATTGACACATCACGTTAGTGTTATTACTCTGTGTAATACCAATAATAATTATTGATTGTGTCAGGGGGGGGGGGGGGTTAGACAGCCAGTGCATATATAATTATTAGGGTTATATCGCCATCCGCATCAAGGACGAACTACTGACCCTTCCCCGTATGCAACCCCACAACAAGCTAACTCCTGGGTACATTTTTACTGCTGGATAACCTGAGACAATAGGTAATAGGAAACACGCCTAATCATTTCTGTCCCGCTCGAAACTCGAACCCTGAATTTTCCAGTGTGAGTCGAGAACAAACGCGACTGTACTTCCGGGACTTTCAAATGCACAGTGTAATAATTATTTGACAATGTTTTAATGAACGTTCTAAAAAGTTGAGGACAACAGATAATAAAACATATATATAAATGAATATTATTTTATTAGGCATCATTTTTCCAATAAAATTAAAAGTAAAATAAATACAAGTAATACAGTTACGAAAGTTATAGTTTCAGCTGAGTAACACCAAGGAGCAGCAGCAGCAGCTGCAGGTGTTGGGTGAAGGTCTATGACAAGGAAGCTGGGTTCTCAAAGACGGCCTCAGCGAAGGCTAAGGAGGGAGCAGCGTCTTCCTTTGCGGCGAAGGCGATCTGGTCCAGCACAAACTGGGCGATTGGGTGGGGGAAGGCAGGAGCCACCGGTATCATGTTGGACTGGGGCTGGAAGCCATTCTCATCAGCAACGAACTTCACCGTGACTGGGGTGCCGTCAGGGGCAGTGTAGCTACCGGAGGAGACATAAGATATTAACTATTTTTGTAACTACATATATTACTAAAATTACATTAAAATAAGTATAATTTTATTTTTATTATTATTTGTATTATTATTATTATTACTCACGAAAATTCTCCAGTCTGGACCACAGAACCGTTAGTTCCGGAGGGAGAGCCTGACTCGGACATGGTGATACCGTTGCCAGTCTTCACGTTGACGGTAAACGTTCCATTGTTGTCGTTTGTGCGCTTGTCCTCAAGGATGGGCACAACTGTGGTATTGTGGTCAGACGGGACTGAGGCTTCGGAGGCAGCTAAGTGTGAGGCCCTGGGGGCACCGAAGGCCACAGCCCACACGGCAGCAGCGAGGATCACCTGTGACGGAAGATTTACGGATTGTTGTTTAAAATATAAAGAATTGTGAACACTGACCCTACATGAGTTTACGGTCATTCAAACATGCATACATTCGATTTTAAACAAATTGCTCAATTTGGCGAACAATATGAGTGAATGGGTATGTTTATGAGTGAATTCTAACTCAAAAATTTTGATATTCAGAAACGAGAGTGAAGGAGAAGAAGTAAGGTCTCCCTGCTATGTCTAGAGTGCGAGATACCTACACTCTTCATCTTGGTAGCGTCTGAAATACTGATACTAACACCTGATCTAACACTGTATATATATTCTAGACTAGAGAAAGGGTTACCTTGGTCATGACACTGTTACTAGTTATATGTACTTGCTCTGATATCTCTTTTCCTATTATAAATTATGTATGACAATAGTTTCAGAAGGCGTATTAGGCATGAGAATAACTGATTATCACTGTGAGTGAAATCCACGGAGTTCGAATCGTGCAAATAATAAAGAATGTAATCTGTCGGTGTTATTAGCATTCATGGGATGGAATTTATACAAGGAAGACTGCCTACTGAAATATATGCAACATATTTTAGTAGGCAGTCTACCAAAATATACATGTGTATCTAAATATATAACCACGAACTAGTTAACACGAGATAAATAATGTGACAATTGTTAACCCCGATATAAGTTATATATATAAGTTATATATATATATATATATATATATATATATATATATATATATATATATATATATATATATATATATATATCTATATATATATATATATATATATATATATATATATATGTATATATATATATATATATATATATATATATATATATATATATATATATATATATATATATATATATATATATATATGTGTGTGTGTGTGTGTGTGTGTGTCGTACCTAGTAGCCAGAACGCACTTCTCAGCCTACTATGCAGGGCCCGATTTGCCTAATAAGCCAAGTTTTCATGAAGTAATTGTTTTTCGACTACCTAACCTAACCTAATCTAACTTTTTCGGCTACCTAACCTAGCCTAACCTATAAAGATAGGTTAGGTTAGGTTAGGTAGGGTTGGTTAGGTTCGGTCATATATCTACGTTAATTTTAACTCCCCCACAAAAAAATGATCTCATACATAATGAAATGGGTAGCTTTAGCATTTCATAAGAAAAAAAATTAGAGAAAATATATTAATTCAGGAAAACTTGGCTTGTTAGGCAAATCGGGCCTTGCATAGCAGGCCGAGTACGACGTTCTGGCTACTAGGTACAATATATCTATCTATCTATATATATATATATATATATATATATATATATATATATATATATATATATATATATATATATATATATATATATATATATATATAATATATATATATATATATATATATATATATATATATATATATATATATATATATATATATATATATATATAACTGAAAACTCAACACACCAGAATGATTCGAACCCAGACAACCAGGAGCACTATGCACCATGGCATACCTGGTTCCTTAACCACTCGACCACCGTGACTGTAAAAAAAAATCATTTGTAGCCAAGGCTATATCCCCAACGACCCGACAGCACTTGGTGGTAAGCTTGGGCATAGATATTTTATTGAATCACCTCACTTTGTTGGGCCACGTGGAACAACACAAATTATTTGTGTTGTTGTACGAACGTCGAGGCCTGGAAGTCTGGCAGGAAGGGAAGCTTGTGTCCAATGTAGGTCATCGAAAGAAAGTTGACATACAGAAAGAAAATTACCATATTTACCCAGACTTTAACCTGTATGCTCGAGTGATATGTTAAATTATACTGACCTTCCTATGTGTATTCAGACAGAGCCTACCATAGATGATTATAACGCTGGGCATAGGAATATTGGTAATTCGCAGTTCAGTAATTGTAACGGCAACCAACTGGTGTAACTGTTAGGTAGTCACGATGATGCACAGATTGTGGGTGACCTTTAATCGACGCATATCTACGTAGGTATTCTGGATCTATGTCTCGGTTTCAACGTCTCCCACACCGTTTGCGCCTCGTCAATAGTGCCAGATCTGTAGTCTGGTCATCTGCCCATATTAGCCACTGTAAGCATTGGAAACTCTATCCTCCCCGGCGGAATGTTCAAGCGGAAGAGGCTGGCTGTGCCCATCGATCAACTAGACAATTTTGTTGTTCATGTTTCAGAATGATACAATGCCTTTGAGCCTTCTTCAGTTGAAAATGTTAACAATAAACTCTCAGGTATTGTCGAAAAGTTCATTGATTCACTTGATCCATCGTCCAGGCAGCATAATCCAAATTATATTGGTCATAGCAATTATGCCTATTATAATGATTTCAAATTACATGCACTAAAACGCACTTCCAGAAGAATTGGACTAGCTTATTTAAGGTCCCGCATTACTGAAGTGCTTAAGCTCTTTAAAACGGCTCTGGTTGAGGTCAGGGAACGTATGGTGGACCTGAGGCAGACAGACTGGCAAACTTTTGTCAGTGGTCTCAATTCTTGCACCCCACTAAGCTGGGCATGGAAGGATATCAACAAGATCAAAAGGAAAAATGCTGCAAAAATCTCACACCTTAATCCTCTGCACAGAGCAAATGATGTGCTTGTTGATGCTTGGGCCACAACTTTCAGCCTTGACAGTCTTCCTCTACCCACACAGAATGAATTAAATAATAGATTTGCTGATAGAGCAAGGCTCCTTGACTTCATGCTTCATCAAGAGGATGACTGTAACATGCTTTTTACTGAATACGAACTAGACTCTGCTCTTCAGAATGACAGATCTACATCTCCCGGGGAGGATGGAGTTATTTATTGCATATTGCGTGTGCTTCTGTTAGTACCAGTGGAATCCTTTGCTTGACTTGTATAATATTAGCTATGTAACTGGGGAGCTTCCAAAGTTATGGACCAACAGCCTTATTACTCCCATTCCTAAACCAAACCAGCAGAATGCTTTTCGCCCAATCTCCCTCACTAGTTGTCTCTGTAAGTGTCTTGAGAAGAAGATTATAAACTATCTCCTTTACAGAATTAGTAACTTGTTGTCACCCAAGATATATGGCTTCACGCATGGAAAGAGTGTACATCACTATATTACCGCCTTCCTCACCCTGCATACTGATAGGTCATATACCACTTTCCTAGATACTAAGTCAGTCTTTGACATTGCTAACCGACATGTCATTCTGAGCGAAAATGCTAAAATGAATGCTGGGGAATAGCTACTATGGTGAATAAGAGGCTATCTATCCAACAGGAAGTCATCTATGTACGGTTCCAAGGCATAGGAGAGTAACGAGAGATTTTGAACTTGGCACTCCACTGTCCTCAGTCCTACTTTGTTCAATGTGTTAATCAATACACTCCTGAACTCAGTAACTAAGAGGTCCAGCGAACACATCATTAGCTATGCAGATGATATACTGATCCATACCAATGGGTATACCAACACCCAAAATTTTCTGAACTCTGTATTGCACACATGTCAGTTATCTCAGTAGAGAAAACAAAGATCCTAACCTGACGCCCACCCTGACGGGGTGGGGCTGTTCGCAAGATGCAGCTGCATGATGGCTCTCTGCTCGACTATGTAACCAGATACAAATACCTTGGTCTTGAGGTTCCATTGTTCCGTAATGTTGTAGGCAGACTGGGTCGTCAATGTTTTTTTTTATTTATTTAGCTTTTATTTATATATACACGAGTTCTTACATTCTTGTACAGCCACTAGCACGCATAGCGTTTCGGGCAAGTCCTTAAGGCAAATTTTCCCCGGAATACGACCCGCTAAATCTTTAACAACCAGGTACCCATTTTACTGTTGGGTAAACAGAGGCTACAGTTAAGGATTGGCGCCAAGTAAATCCCCCGGCCAAAATACGAACCCAGGCCAAAGCGCTCGCGAAACGCTAGACGAGTGTCTTACCACTTCACCACGGGGACTGTAAAGAGAGAGAGGCTCGGTGTTCTCAAGGCTGTGACAGACTACATCCAAGTTATGGCGCAAATAATTGAGAATTGGCATAAGGCTGTATCTCTCATATATGAGATCTCTGATTGATTATGCTGCACCCATGCTTGCTCTAGTGCAGGAGAAAATGCTTGGAGGGCTGGAAAAGATGCAAAACGAAGCCATGAGGATTATCCTTAGATGCCTCCGTACAACTAAATTATTAAACATGAGAAAGGAAATTAATATTTCATGCGTAAGTGATTGTATCACTGAAATTAATGTTTTAATTGGTATCAAGATGCTTAGACTAACGCACCCTAACCCCTTCACTGAAGCCCTCCAAGCCTTCTTTCTTGACGGTCAGTATCTCTCCAAATGGATTACCAAAATCGCAACTGTACTCAGAATGTTTAATATTCATCACCTCTACCAAGAGAGACAACAACGACACTTTCCTGCCCCATTGGAGATCATACTTTTCCAAATTACTGCCCCCCGCCCCTTTCCCAACCAAGAAGCTGATTAAAGAACAACTCTTAAGAACAATGCCTTAAGCCAAATTGATGCATTAGTCATTGGACGCTTCCTTTCCCAAATTATTTACACTTATGGCTCCTTTGCACCAGCCCTATTGGGCAGCTGGAAGTGCAGTTGTTGTGACAGCGAAAGATGGTTCCTTCTCCTTTGAGTGTGGAGCGCGTATAAATAACTGGGCCTCCACGCTTTAAACAGAATTGGTTGCCATAATCCTTGCACTCGAGCGCGTATATGAATCCAAAGTTGACACGCTAATTGTAAGTGACTCCTTGTCATCCTTGACTGCCCTCAGCTCCCCCAAGGCATAACTGTGACATGCTTGTGTCTGAAGTTAGACACAGATATGATGAAATAATCAATGATGGTGTCACAGTTTGTCTTCTGTGGATTCCTTCCCATATTGGTCTCCGAATGCATGATAGAACTGATGAGTTAGCCAAAGCTTTTGCTCATAAAGAGAGAATTGATTACTATCCTGGACTGCCTTTGAGCAGCCTGAGGGCAGTAATATTGCGGGAACATCAACAAAATCTCGTAGATATTAGGCAAAGTGAAATTCACACCAGTTACTCCATCTATCATCATTCTATAATGCAGGAAGCACCGCACGTCTATGGGTCATCCAATAAAATTAGCAGACTTCTAGATGTTATCACTGCTAGGCTTAGGCTCGGCTACAAGTACCTCTGGGAGTTTGTAACATCTGCTGATGTAGATTTGACTATATGTAAACTCTGTCAGCAGAAATATTCGCATACTTGCGTCATTATATAATGGAATGTGAAAAAATAGCTTAATTCAGAGATAACACATTCAATGGAGTCCAAGAAATGTGTAAGTACTTCATTCATAATGATATACTGTCAGAAATCTCAGCGAAGTATCCAAAATGTGTATACTGTAGGTAATGCATGCACATGGCTGTAAATCTGCCACCCAGTTGGGTGGGTGTGGAGCAAGACTAGTAACTGTGACTCACGATAGATGTAAAGTGTCTTGTATAGTGGCTGTTGTGAGCCTCTTGTTGAATCACTTATGATACAAAAAGATTATCGATATGTATATGTACTTGTGTAAATGATTGCATATATATATGTACATGTATATATATCATTAACAGTTGTGTAACTAGCTTCAAAAGATTGTCACTTGCTTAGCTAAATGAACTATGGGATTCAGTTCCTGACCCGGTTGTGTGCTCTGTAACCCTTTCCACCATCGCCCACGGAATGGGTATGGGGTGCATATTATAAAAACGAAATTCTAAAAAATTGAGGCTATTGTAACATTGCGAACAACTCAGAAAGTAGGTTAACATGGGGAGGGACAGACAACTGGTGATGAGGTAAAGTGCATCGTGAGTATCAGTGTCTCCAGTCCTCTCATCCATCCTCTTCAGGACAGCGCTCATCTTACTAAGGACATCGTCACTGGAATTCGACCCAAGTGAAGCTCCTAGGAGTGTGCACTCTCTTCGGGTTTGATTATATGTATTTTAGGCAAAATATGGTTTATTTGATCTATAATGCGCTGGTTGGAAGAGGTCATTTCACTCTTAAAAATGTTTAGTGTGAGGCCAAGATTTGCTCAATGCAATGCATCAGAATTATTCTGATGTCCTTCATGAGAGATTCCTTGGAACCAGCTAGGGCACATTCATTCAAGAACTAGATGTTAAACTCGCTGGACAAGATTTTCGGTGACCTCTTTACTAACTAACCAGAAAAGGAGAGGAGCAAGGGGGTCACCCTGGAGGATACCTTCTTGAGAGTCAATTTCATGTTCCCTAAATATAAGATTCAGGCCCCGCCTTAAGCACGATTATATAAATGGGTACATGAAGGCGAAATGATGATGAGTAAACAAGGAAATATAAGTATATCGATCCAAAGCTGGAACCTTCTTCAGTAGTTTTGTCATATTTTATTGCTAATTGTCCCATTGCACTTTATTCTCATAGAGACATGTATATGTGTATAATGTCTTTCATCGCCTGCATCACTCTATCATGTCCTCATGATGGCCTACTGAGCGAAAACACATTTGCCAATCGAAATGGTGCTTCGGCACAAAAAAATAACCATCACAACTCTCATGTTTGGCTGCATATAAATGTTTTGCTTGCAAGTAAGACTAGCCAAGGAAACTACCAAAATTCCATTAATAACATTTATAAGAATGTTACTCTCGTATTTAGGACTATTGAGAGAGAGAGAGAGAGAGAGAGAGAGAGAGAGAGAGAGAGAGAGAGAGAGAGAGAGAGAGAGAGAGAGAGAGAGAGAGAGAGAGAGAGAGAGAGAGAGAGAGAGAGAGAGAGAAGGAGAGAGAGAGAGAGAGAGAGAGAGAGAGAGAGAGAGAGAGAGAGAGAGAGAGAGAGAGAGAGAGAGAGAGAGAGAGAGAGAGAGAGAGAGAGAGAGAGAGAGAGAGAGAGAGAGAGAGAGAAGGCGAGGTCAAGACCTGCAATAGGGTAGGCAAACTTCTCGTGAGGCACACACAAGGCCAGCCATTGTTCACCTCACTACCGTCTATCTCCGCCGTCATGGACACGTTCAGATAGCAGAGCATTTCCATTCTTCTGCAAAGAACAGAAAATGTCAGAATTGGAACATATATACACACACACATTATATATATATATATATATATATATATATATATATATATATATATATATATATATATATATATATATATATATATATATATATATATATATATATATATATATATATATATATATATATATATATATATATATATATATATATATATATATATATATATATATATATATATATATATATATATATATATATATATATACAAGCAAGTGAAGTTTTTACATCTTTAGAACACTTTCCCATCAGGAGAGTCGAACCCGAGCCAGCACAGAAGCCTGTGCTGGCTGGTTAATTACGGGAGTAAAATTAATGTATTACTAAAAATAATAATGAATTTCTTTATGGAAAAAGGAAGTACCGTTGTTTATGTATACGTTTATTTACTGTTTTACTATTACCAAAAGTATAACAGAGAAATATTTAAAAAAATATGAAAGCTTTTTATAAAGCCTGCTAAACATTTTTGAATATTAATGTTTTTAACAATATAATTGAAAATAACATAATTTATCAACAGAATCTTGCCTTATAAGCAACAAGATATATGAACGAGATGCAATAAGCTTTGGTTAATAATATTGGATGCCAAGAAAATAAAGCAAGATAGTAAATCTTAGAGAATTTTGACCAGCAGTTGAACTAATTATGATAATTAAACTGGTGGTAATTAGTTGAATTAACCCAATCAACAGTTGAAATAATGATGCTTATTCAACTGACAGTGTGATAATAATAGTAGTGTTAGTAGTAGTGGCAGTTGCAAGTCATAACATCAAAAGTAGCCACAACTAAATTTTAATTATCTTATATATATAATTATATAAATATATATATATATATATATATATATATATATATATATATATATATATATATATATATATATATATATATATATATATATATATATATATATATATATATAATTTATCGACAGGTACAAAATGTTAAATTAAAGACAAGATGTTGTTGTTGTTGTTTAAGATAAACTACCTGGAACAAAAAGTTCCAAGTAGCACGGGCTATAGTGAGCCAGTAGTTAAAAGACAAGAATTCCTTACACGCAATTGGGCTTAAATCTTGTCAACCGCAAGACGGTTATTAAGGCCACCACATTTGCTTACTGACCAACCAGCAAGTACACTCTAGTCCTGGACATGGTCTAGGACTAAAGGTAAATTTCTGGAGAAAGCGCTAAGCCATTACGACTATTACAGTTGGAAGGTATAAGGGAAAATATTTAGGATAGGAGGGATAGAAGGACTAAAGTGTATTCTCAAGTGCATATATATATATACCGAGAAGCAGGATACACCTCCCTGTGTATATCCTATCTTGACAAGTATACCATACAATATATTATAAAAAAATAATTATTGTGAAATAATTGCTGACTGTGATTGTGTATTGTTTGTTCACAATGATTGTGTATTGATTGCTCACAATGATTGTGTATTGATTGCTCACAATGATTGTGTATTGTTTGCTCACAATGATTGTGTATTGTTTGCTCACAATTATTGTGTATTGATTGCTCACAATGATTGTGTATTGTTTGCTCACAATGATTGTGTATTGTTTGCTCACAATGATTGTGTATTGATTGCTCACAATGATTGTGTAGCGTTTGCTCACAATGATTGTGTAGCGTTTGCTCACAATGATTGTGGAATCATCGTTCACAATGATTGTGAACAAATTACTTGCAATAATTGTATTTTTTGTGCAATAATTGCATTCAGTGACTGAGGAATGATCGCTCGAACTAATGATCGCTCATATTACTCCCAGTGCTTGTAGAGTGATCGTATACAATGATTATGGAATGTTCGCTAACAATGACTGCGCTGTGATCTTTTACAGTGACTGTGTTGTGATCTCTTACAATGACTGTGTTGTTATCTCTTACAATGACTGTGTTGTGATCTCTTACAATGACTGTGTTGTTATCTCTTACAATGACTGTGTTGTTATCACTTACAGTGACTGTGTTGTGATCTCTTACAATGACTGTGTTGTGATCTCTTACAGTGACTGTGTTGTGATCTCTTACAATGACTGTGTTGTGATCTCTTACAGTGACGGTGTTGTGATCTCTTACAATGACTGTGTTGTGATCTCTTACAGTGACTGTGTTGGGATCTCTTCCCCAGACTGTCTTGTGATCTTACGCGGTTGGAGTGTGATCGCTCTTAATAATTGGCTAGTACTGGATCACTCAGGCTACGGCTAGCTATTTCAACAAGACTCACATTTTGACCCTCGCGATCAAACGATTTCCAGACGATACATAGCCGTAGTGATAACACGCGCTTTGCGTGCGATTTGGTCCGAATTCGAGTCGCCAGGGTGGAGTGATTAGGCGAAAATTCTTAATTTAATGGTTTACCCCTGTTCACCCAGCAGTAATTTGGTACGTGGTTGTTATTAAAAGAAGAAGACGAGGAAGAAGAAAAGGAAGAAGAGGAAGAAGGTGAAAAGGAAGAAGAGGAAGAAGAGAAAGTGGAATAAGAGGAAGAATTAACTGTAGAACTGCCAATATCATACCACCACTGTCATACAGCCAACAGTAAGACCACCACTGTCATACAGCCAACAGTAAGACCGCCACTGTCATACAGCCAACAGTAAGACTGCCACTGTCATACAGCCAACTATAAGACCTCCACTGTCATACAGCCAACAGTAAGACCTCCACCGAGATGCTGTTCGCCTACAGAAAGAAAACTTGATGTACAACTGCGGTGGAAAGGGTATCAGAGACAACGTGCTGCGTCATGCCAAACTGCACCCGTTGTGTCAAGAAGCACTCAGTGCGTCTCAGTCATCTGCGTCCTGGCCACCAGCACCACACGTGAAACACATCAGAACGCAATGCTCCTGATTGTTATGGGGTCAGCCAAAATATATTATTGAGAAGAGAAAACAAATACCACGTACCTTATTGTGTAATATATTATTTAGTTGTCCTAATTAGTGACAAGCATGGGAAGGAAGGTGACAGAGATATTACATTCTAGGCAGCCCCAATAATTACAGGTTATATACACGATTAACGTTTATATTGTTGACCAAACCACACGCTAGAAAGTGAAGGGACGACGACGTTTCGGTCCGTCCTGGACCATTCTCAAGTCGATTGTGTAACGTTTGTGTAACGTCAAGTTACGATTACGATTACAATCGTTACGACTGTAACGATTGTGTTACGTCTAGTTTAACATTTATATTTAGAATGAGAGAGTGAGACAGAAAGAGAGAGAGAGAGAGCAGCAGCGAGAACGAGACAGAGATAGAGTGAGAGAGAGAAAGTAATGACCAGTGAAAGAGGCTAGAAAAGCTGGGTCATCGGTGAAGGGCGACCTGCCCTTCCCGAGGTCAGGACCAAGGAACGCCTGGCGGTCCACCCCCTATATAAGCTCCCGGTACCATGACCACGGCATCACTTGGCCGCTGCCACCATCACCATGAAGTTCGTAAGTGATCCCAACTTCCCATTCACAGAAGTTGCTGCTGCTTATAACGTAGACTTCACTTACTGTTTGGAATTGACTCTCCTCTGAGACTTGCCTGAAGATCTCAAACTAGTGCCAGGAAGAAAACTACACATTATCGTCCCAGGGACTCTTATTCGCTCTAGGAATAAACTTGTAATTTTGTAAATTTCTCCAGGTCTATTGAAAGTTTCGAACAGTAAACAATCCTTAATACTTCAAACTTGAAATGAGTATACTGTATTCATTGCCATGATCATTACAAGTAAAGTAGAATACGATACAATTATTGATGTAATTACAAATACATCTACTGCTGATAAATGAAATTTTAATAATATTAATTCATTGCTGACGGTTGTAACTGTTAGAAATTATAATAAAACAATTATAAGCAATTGACATAAAAATAAAATTACAACGTATTATCTCTCAAAAATGGTACTGAATATATTATATAATATTAGTGTAGCTGGGTTAGTTCTCGACTCGCGATTGGAAATTTAAATGAGAATATAAATGTAAAAATATATATTGGAACACTAAGGTAGCCAATTTTTTGGCTAGCTAGCATTAGCAAGTTTTTTGAAAAAAACAAAGAGCATAAATAACTATGGGAGAAGTTAAAGGTAAATTCAGAGGGAATATTAATTTGATTATTACATCAGGTGATCATTGCTGCCGTGGCCGCCGTGGCTGTCGCCGCCCCACAGTACCAGCTCCCACAGACCTCCTACGGCGCCCCCGCCGCCTCCAGCAGGTCTGTCTCCATCGACAGTGTCGAGGTGGTGCCCATCCTGAGGGACGATCGTGTCCAAGAACCAGACGGAAGATACAGTGTTGACGTGGAGACTGGCAACGGAATTGTCCTGTCCCTGAACGGCTCTCCAGATGGCTCAGATGGCGCTGTAATTAAGGCCGGACAATACTCGTAAGTTTTTGTTGCCGTACAAAATTTCTTGTAATATGTAAGGTTCATTCGTTCGTACGTTCCTTGTAATTTGTAAATTCCTTTCAGTATTACGAGTGGCATATACACAAAATAATGAACGTTAAGTTACTGATGTTCTATTCTCAGCTACACCGCTCCTGACGGCAGTCCCGTCAATGTGAAGTTCGTCGCCGACGAGAACGGCTACCAGCCCCAGTCTGACCTGCTGCCAGTGGCTCCTGAGTTCCCCCACCCAATCCCAAAGTTCGTGCTGGACCAGATCGCTAAGGCTGCTGAAGAGGACGCCGCCGCCGCCAGAGCCGAGGGTGCTAGTGTGAGGGCCTCTGCCTCCGCTCCCTCCAGGACCTACGGCGCCCCTCAGTAACTGCTGAGCACCACCAACCTCCCGCCTTTGAAGATACTCACATTTATTTATTGTATACATGAGTAGTGCGTATAATTATGTAATGAATAAACTATAGTTCCATGCATTATTTGGATTGTTTGTTATCCTACTTACATAACTGACTGCACAATGCTTGGTTTGACGTAATATGCTTGTAATTCTTAGATAAACTTTGTAAGTGATATTAAAGTAATACAATTGTGTATTTTGCCATAATATTGTGATTTAAAAACATAAAGATAAAATAGCAGACTGAGAATGGTTTAGCTAGAAATTAACATTTAGTTTTCATGTGCATTTAACTTCCTTGTTTTTTTTCTATGAAAAAAATGAATCTTATCAGGTTTGGACAGATGTTCTTTTCAACAGTATGCATAACTTGGTAGAGTTGCATATAACAATTTAAATTGTTTTTTCCAAGGTAAATTAACAAGTTTTGTTCAGCCAATTTGAAATAGGCTGCTAGTTAAATAGCAGTTTCAAGTGGAGAGCTATTTACATTGCCCAGCTCCCCATATAATTATTATTCTCTTCTGGTTTAACGACAAAGATATAATTGCGGTCATTTGCTTAAATAATTGTTATAAAATACTATTATTAATAATAATATATGTAATTAGAGTATTTAGAGCCAGTAATAGTAAGTGATTATATATTGTTAAATTTAGTCAGTAGGCATATATATAGGTCGGGTAAAATGAAATAATATATGCATTAATACTGGCAATAATATATAAATTAATACTGGCAATAATATATTCATTAATACTGCCATAATATATTTACAAACTATGTAAATATACACATTGTAATAATAGGACGTGATCATTTAACAATGATACTGTTAGAAAATCCGTAGGAGCGGATTTACAGGACTACAACGGATCCTGTAGTCTCTATGAGACACAAACCAGGGTTTTACACAATTCCCCCAAGCACCCAAAGGTGCATGTAAAGGCGAAGAGGTAGAACAGTATATTGGCGGAGCTCGGGTGCATGGGGGGAATTGTGTAAAACCCTGGTTTGTGTCTCGGAGAGACTGCAGGATCCTTTGGTAGGTCAGGATGATTTCCCGGTTGCAATTATTTTACCATGTCGTAGCTCAGTTGATTAAGGCAGCGTCTGAGATCCTCTCGGACGTAGGTTCGAACCCCTCGTCACAGCCCTTGAGGATTTGTTCATTTGATGCATCACGCTATTGTGATTTCTGAGTGTAACCTATTTTCTCATTGATACATCACATTAGTGTGATTACTTTGTGTGTACCGACACAGTTGTTAACACATAAGAAACACCAATATGCAGCAAAAACACTGGCTTATAAAAAGAAGAAAACTAGCCCCAAATGTTGGGAAGAATAATCTCTCTGCTTCAGAGTGACAGTTAAAGTATTGCTGGAGACCGCTCCTCGCTGCCTTAAGGCACAGACAGCTTATTCTGCCAATCAGTAGGCATTGTGGAGAGTAGATTGATCTCACTCTGTTTAAGTGTGACAATTACATCACGAGTTAAGTAATTTTGAAATTTTGTATATCTTAACTGTTTGTTTGTCTGTTTTCGCCTAAAATTAAGCTATTGTTCAACAATAATACAGACAAATTTAATTTTTTCCAACTCACAGTATACCAAACAACTTTTTCCAACTCACGGTACATTGAACAACCTTTAGCAACTCACGACACACCGAATGTGGTGCTAAAACCGTCAAAGGACTTTCTTATTTTTAAGAAGAGACCTTACCATTGATAAGAACGAGAATTACGATTGTGTTTAAAAGTTCAGTAGCTAAAATAATAGACTAAATAAAACGCAATAGAAAAAAAGCATTCGAGCAAACTCACACGGAGTTAGGGGTCTGGTAGCCGAGTGGACAGTGCGCGGGATTCGTAATACTGTGGCCCGGGTTCGACTCCCGGCATCGGCAGAGACAAATGGGCAGAGTTTCTTTCACCCTGCCGCCCCTGTTACCTAGCAGTAAATAGGTATCTGTGCGCTAGACAGCTGTTACGGGCTGCTTGCTGGGCGTGTGAAAAAAATTAGTTAGTAGCTAGTAACAGTTGATTGATTGACAGTTGAGAGGCTGGCCGAAAGAGCAAAGCTCAACCCCCGCAAGAACAAGTAGGAGAATACACGGAATCCCCAAACCATTCTCTAGCCCCAAGCAATAAGTCAAATAATGAGTTTTTATTAAGTGCTGTGTTTTATTTATTCAGCAGACATGTAAATGACAGGATGAATCTTCTATAAAATAAAAACTTTTTTCTGAAATGTAAATTAATAGTATTATATATTGTGGGTTTATGTATAATTAGGTCTAGGTTAGATTTAAGGTGTTATGGTTACGTTGGTTTAGGGAGTGTTTACACTACACCACACTCTGAAGGTGAACTAAGCACGTTTCAAGTCATAGCCTCGAACATGGTTCTGTGGACTATACAGCGCGTCCTCATCAATAAAGGTCAAATGCTCGTTAATCCTGCCGCCAAACCCCCCTTTTTATGGATGAAAAATGGTTTACACATAAACAAATCCACAAGGGCCGTGACGAGGATTCGAACCTGCCTCGGAGAGGCTACGGGATCCAGTTAGTTCAGTAGAACTTCGGTTTCAACCCTTTTAACCCCGTCGTAGCTCAGTCGATTAAGGCAGTGTCTGGGATGCTCCCGGACGCAGGTTCGAATCCTCGTCACGGCCCTTGTGGATTTGTTCATTTGATGCATCACGTTAGTGTGATCTCTGTGTGTGGTTTACACATAACTCACATCTGATGACTTTCAATTATTTTACAAATAGTGCTTCGCTAAAGACTTTTGATCGAATTGCAACGATGTAAATGATTATTTTACTTATTACAAATACAATAAATCACCAAGAGTACCTAAACACCTAACCTAACCAAACCTACGCCAAAGTATAGAACTTTAATATATAATATTAATATTTAAATGAGAACAAACGTATTTTTAATGCGCAATGCGTTAAAATTGTTCAATGCGTCTTGAGGGACTTCAGCAGCTCGTGTCTGACCTGAGGACTTGTTGCGACTATAAGTCCGAACAATAACTGCCTGAAGATTGACGCTCAGTGTTGCCAGGTGGAGGTCTTTCCAAACTTATCTCGACTTTTTTTTTTTTTTGTATTGTTAAATTTAGTTGTCGCCTCATTTCGAACTTCCCCAAACTCCTGTGGGCCCTTCGCGACATACTGTTGTGATCCACTAATGCTTCAAAGCAGTTACTGTTTAAACTAGCATGTACTCAAGCATATACTCCTAGTACCAAGTCAAAAGTTTAACCTCTGGACGTATCTGGAAATAGCGTTAACATCTGTAACAATCAGTTCCTACATGTTTCATGAAGTTACATTTTACTACATCATATATACATATTTTAATTTATGAATGCGTAAATGCCATTTTCTATTGTTAATTGCCACACAGGACAGAGATCGATTTCATAAATGTCGAAAACATCTTTTCTTCCCTGTTTTCGCCTTTTGCTTTGAGAAATTTTTTATTTTCCTCGATTTCTCTGTATTATATTAATATAATTTTGTTCTATACTAATTATAACTGTTGTGTGGCTGCCTGACAGTCAAAATCAGATGCATTCCCAAGGTAATCAAAGGGATATTCTAGCGTGTTTCAGATTTTGAGGCTATTTCCAGATACGTTCAGAGTTTATGCAGACCATAAGTCACAAGAACGTGACTGAGGATATGATCAAACTACAGAGTTTATTAGTGCTGATTTGGTACTAGAAGTACATGATTGAGGCTCTTTCCGTGGTAATTTTAGACAGTAACAGTAGTAGGGTTGGCGCCACACAGACGATATTTTTTTTTCAGGGAAAATATCGTCTGTGTGGCGCCAGGGTTTTCAGGTAAATTTAGAATATCCCCTGTGCGCCCCAAGGGTTTCAGGTAAATTTAGAAATATCGTCTGTGTGGAGCCAGGGTTTTCAGGTAAATTTTGTCAGTCGCAGATTTTAGAAGTAAGGATTTCTTATGAGAAAAATAATTTCCGAGACTTAGAAGTTTGTTAAAGCCTTATGGGAGAAATTCAAATAACGTGTGTAGCACTTTAGGGCTTCCAGGAGAACTCTACGGACATATTTTACATGTTTTCAACTTACAAAATCGTCTATGTAAGCCTTAGTTATTCATATAAATTTAGAAAATCACCTGTGTAAGTCATTGTTTTCAGGGTTTCGTACATCACACCCCCCTCCCTCCCCCCCTTACCTCGCAATCTGTCGCCTCACCTGTGTTTACTTTACGCCCGGTCAGCCAGACCTCTTATCTTATGTTATCTTCTCATAATATCTGGACCGTCCCTCCTCTCTCTCTCTCTCTCCTTTCATTCAGTTCAACTATTTTCCAACATCGTATGTTTGCTCCTTTTCATTAAGCAAGTCAGTATGTTTGCTCCTTTTCATTAAGCAAGTCAGTTTTACACAAATAAATCATGTTAGTAAGCAAGTTCTAGCTCACGTTCCCCACCTTAGTCCCCTGTCGTATAAAGAATACTATCATTCCAAAATTTAAAAATAATCATATTTCAAATGTTGTTCAATACAGTAATTTAGTTACCAAGCTCCAGCTCTTGTCCTCCGCCTTAGCTCTCTCTCGTATCTTCGTTAGTAACAGTCCAATTTCCCTGAAATTTCTACCCTCTGTATTTCAGACATAGTTTAGTAAATGCAAACAATTATCAAACTCTAGCTCTTGTCCCCAGCTTAGTTCATTTGTACAAAATCATTAGTAACAGTCCAAATTCCCTGAGATTTTTAGCCTCTGTATTTCAGACACCATAAATAAGATCAAAACAGTTACCAAGCTCCAGCTCTTGTCCTCCGCCTTAGTTCTCTTTCATATCTTTGTAAATAAACCACCAATTTCCCTGAAATTTCTACCCTCTGTATTTCAGACACCGTAAATAAAATCAAGTCAGTTATCGAGCTCCAGCTCTCGTCCCCGCCTTAGTTCTCCTTCGTATCTTTGTAAATAACCCATCAATTTCCCTAAAATTAAAAGCAGACATACTTCAAAGTTAGTAAATAAAATCAAGTCAGTTATCGAGCTCCAGCTCTCGTCCCCCACCCTCTTCCACCCTCAAGTCTTTGTAAATAAACCATCAATTTCCCTGAAATTTTTTACCCTCTGTATTTCAGACATAGTAAATATGAAGTAAACAATTATAAAACTAGCTCTTGTCCTCTGTCCAAGCTCACTTTTGTAAAATCATTACTCTCAGTCCAAATCACCCAACTACATTTTCAGACATAGTAAATAAAAACCAGTTCAGTTATCAAGTTTCAACTCTTGTGCCCCAGCTTAGTTCATTTGTGCAAGTTCTTTATTTTCCAACTAAATCATCCTGAGATTTAAGATCACCGTATTTCTAACGTAGTAAAATTAATCGGGGCATTAACCAAGCTCCATTTCCTCAGCCTTAGATCATCAGACATAAATATATTCGATCAAGTCCCTCTCCAGCCTATCTGTTTATCAGAGTATTTACTTTACCCTTCTCATCCCCAACGTATCAATCCCCAACGTATCCAAACCTTCAATAATCATACTGTATTTGCATATTTTCTCTATATTCACTGTGTTCTTCGTATTCTCATCCGTGTTCACTCCATGTTCTACAAATGTTCACAGTCCCATTCAGTTCATATTTTCACAAGTATCTCCATTTTTTTTTTAGTCTCATTATGTTCTCTACAAATTCTAGTCATATTTTCTATGTTTTCATATTCATCACATGTTCTCTTTACAACTTTTATACTCAATATTCATGCTAACTTCCATATGTTGTGTTCTTTGTCAATATTCATGTTCCTCTACAAGTTCATGTTCCTCACAAGATCACTTCGTTTTTCACCTTCACTTACATGTTTTCTACATTCTTTGTCATATTCTCCATGTTCTTCACAAGTCCATTGTTCATTCTTTGTATTCCCTATTCTCCTTATCATGTTTTCATGTTCTCTGTAAGTTCATATTCCCAGCATGTTCACTGTATTCATCAACTTTTTCTTACATGTTTTCTGTGTTCACCGTATGTTCACTGTGTTCATTCCCTTACTTAACCTCAATTTTTTATGTTCTTTGTTTCTTCCATTCACTAACTAGTTCTTTGTCAAATATTAGCATCAGCAATACAGTTTCCTCAACAATTTTAGTCACCAAGTTTTTATTTGCAAAAACTAGGTCAAAGTAATTCTCGTAGTCAACTTAATAGTTCTACCAGCCATATTCTTAAACAAATCTACAATTTATTCAGTTCCAAATTTACAAAGACAAACCTTTCTTGTAACTTCTTAACTAAAAATCTTTCGCCAATCAACTAAAAACATAGTCACTTTCGTCATTTCTCAACTAAACTTATTATCCAGTCAACTAAAAATAGTCAGAAATAACCTCGTTCAACACTGTTCTTAACTAAAACACCCTTTCTCTTAGCTGAAAATTGTCAAAGGAAACTTCTTTCAGCACTTTCTTAACAGCCGCTATGTTTCATCAAGAAAAAATTGTCAAAGGAAACTTTCCAAAACTGTTCATAACTAGCTTTTATCCATCGTCAATCAACTAAAAATAATAACTTTCATCATTTCTTAACTAAACTTATTCCCCAGTCATCAGAAAATAACCGTGTTCTTCATGTTTCATTGTCATTTCTTATCTAAAAATTATCCGCCAATCATCAGAAAAAGTCATGTTCATCATGTTTTGGCTTTTGCTCAACTAAAAGTATTCATCGGTCAACTAAAAATAGTTACTTCATCGTGTTTCCTTGTCATTTCTTAACTGAAATATCACTTCTCTCATCTGAAAATAGTCATGTGTAGTCTCTTTCCAACACTGTTCTTAACTAAAACAGCCTTTCGCTTAGCTAAAAATTGTCAAAGGAATCTTTTCAGCACTGTTCATAACTAACTTTATCCATCGTCAAGTCAGAAAATATAGTCAAAGATATCTATCATCGTCGTTCTTAACTGGCATTATACTTTGTGGAGCACTAAAAAATAGTCACTGTCGTCATATTTTGTCTTTTTCCTCAACTAAAAGAGTCAAATGTAACTTTTTCAACACTTTCGTAACTAAAATTATATGTCGCTAAGTAAGAAAAATAGTCAAAGGTGCTCTCCGTTACACCAAAGTTACTCTTCGAGAAATCAAAGACACTCTTCAATACATTAAGGACTTACTCAAAGACACCAAAGTTACACTCTAAGACATCCTTCGAGACATCAAAGACATCCTTTAAGACTTCAAGGGCACTCTTCGAGATATCAAAAGACACTCTCAAACACTCAAATTTACTCGCATCCTCAAAGTTATTCTCAGAGTCATCAAAAAGTTAATCTCAGTCATCAAAATGCTATTCTCTAAGTAGCCTTTCGTTCATCAGAGAAACTTTCTAAGACATCTTCGTTCATTAAAGTTAATCTCAGAGGCATAAACGTTATTCTTGGAGCTATCAAAATTAATCTCTAAAACAACAAAAGTTAATCTCTGTCATCAAAGTTAATCTGCAAGATATCTTCGAGACATCAAAGTTACTTTTCATTACATCAAAGATGCATTCAAATACTACCCATGTTCTCAGAAGTCATTCTCTAAGCCATCAATGTTCTTCTCTAATACATAAAGTTATTCTCTATGTCATCAAAAATTTATTCTCTGAGCTAACAAAATACTACTCATGTTCTCAAAGACATTCTCCAATTCATCAAAGTGGTTTCAAAGACATCAAAGTTAATCTCAGAGTTATCCAAAGACATTCTCAAAGTCATCTAAAGTTATTCTCTAAGACATCAAAGTTATTCTAAGAGTTATCAAAAGTTATTCTCAGTCATGATATGTTATTCTCTAAGTAACCTTCCATTCATCAAAGACATTCTCTAAGCCCTCAAAGTTATTCTCTAAGACAACAAAGTCATTCCCAGTCATCAAAAGTTATTCTTCGAAACATAAAATTTGCTCTGTAAGATATCTTCGTTCATCAAACTTATTCTCAGAGATATCTAAAGTTATTCTCAGAACAATCAAAAGTTATTCTAAGACAACAAAAGTTATTCTCAGAGCTACCCAAAGCTATTCTCAGAGTCACCTTCGTTCGTCAGAGAAACTTTCAAAACATCTTTGTTCATCAAACTCGTTTTCAAAGTCATCAAAAGTTAATCTAAGACATCTTCTTTCATCAAAGTTATTTTCAGAGACATCTAAAGTTATTCTCAGAGCTATCAAACTTGTTCTCAGAGTCATCAAATGTTATTCTCGAAGTCATCAAAGATATTTTCAGAGACATCTAAAGTTAATTTCTATGTTATAAAAGTTATTCTCAGAGACATCTAAAGTTAATCTTGGTCATCAAAGTTGTTCTCTAAACATCAATGTTGTTCTCCAAGACATCAAAGATATTCTCAAAATCATAAAAGTTATTCTCAGAGCTATCAAAGTTAATCTCAGAGTTATCCAAAGATATTCTCATGTCCACAAAAGTTATTCCAAGAGACGTCAAAGTTGTTTCAAAGACATCAAAGTTAATCTCAGAGTTATCCAAAGACATTCTCAGAGACATCTAAAGTTAATCTCAGACATCTTCGTTCATAAAAGTTATTCTCTAAGACACCTTCATTCATCAAAGAAACTCTCCTTCTTCCATCATGTTATTCTTTAAGACATCTTCAGTCATAAAATTTTCTCTCCAAAATGTAACTAGTTCAGCTTTTCATACCAAACCTGCATTTCTGTTAAAACATATTTTCTTAGTTGCTTTACCCTAAAACTGTTCTCTGAACTACACTGTTCAAACCTACGTAACCTATCCTCTCCACCCAATGTTACTTAGTTAACGTAACGTTCCTAAACCTAGCTTTACCTATCCTAACATACCTTACCTATCTTACCTAACTTTACCTATCCTAACATAACTTACCTTACCTTCCCTAACTTAAGCTAACTTTACCTATCCTAACTTAACTTACCTAACTTATTCTGCTTAACATAACTTACCTTACCTTCCCTATCTTACCTAACTTTACCTATCCTATCCTAACCTAACTTGTCTTACCTAACTTAATCTTACTTTCCCAAACTGATGTATCCTAACTTATCTAGTCCAACCAGACATGATCTAACTTAAGTATTCCTTCTTGTCTTTGTGTTTCGTCAATCATTGTCTCATATTCATTTACTCATTTCATTAGTTAATTTCTCAAATGGTCACTTATGCATTTCAAGTGCTATTTGTTAGAGATTGGATATTTAAGCATTTCAAAGAATTATAATTTCTCAAATGGACGTTTTTGCATTTCAAGTGCTATTTGTTTAAGATTGGGTATTTAACCATTTCAAAGGATTTTTGTTATATATGGGAACTTACTCGTTTCAAGGGATAATTTCTCAAATGGACGTTTTTGCATTTCAAGTGTTATTTGTTTAAGATTGGGTGTTTAACCATTTCAAAGGTTTTCTTATATATGGGAACTTACTCGTTTCAAGGGCTAATTTCTCAAATGGTCATTTTTGCAGATCAAGGGTTATTTGTTAAAGTTCATCAAGTTGCCCATAAGTTGTATTTAGTAGGTTCTATCATATGTTCTTATTCCCCAACCCCTTAACCTAACCTCTTGTAATCGTAGTGTATTTGGTAGGTTCTATCATATGTTCTTATTCCCCAACCCCCTAACCTAACCTCTTGTAATCGTAGTGTATTTGGTAGGTTCTATCATATGTTCTTATTCCCCAACCCCTTAACCTAACCTCTTGTAATCTTAGTGTATTTAGTAGGTTCTATCTTATGTTCTTATTCCCCAACCCCTTAACCTAACCTCTTGTAATCTTAGTGTATTTAGTAGGTTCTATCTTATGTTCTTATTCCCCAACCCTTTAACCTATCCTTTCAGATGTAGTTTGTTGAATATATTATCCTTTTCCTAACCTTTCAGATGTAGTTTGTTGAATATATTATCTTTTTCCTAACCTTTCAGATGTAGTTTTGTTTCTCCTTTTGTATATTTTTACCCAAACCATCTTTCCTTCTTTACTTTGATTCTCCTACTCCTTCTAACCCTCCTTTTCTATCTCTCTCCCTTATTCTCTCTCTTCCTCCCCTCTCTCTCCCTCATTTGCTCAAATGCTCTCTTGTTTCTCAAATTCAAGTCTTATTGCTCCCATTCTCACACCCTCATTCTCATTCACTTAGTTTTTCTTTTTCTCAATTCAAGTCTTATTGCTCCCATTCTCACACCCTCATTCTCATTCACTTAGTTTTTCTTTTTCTCATTTCAAGTCTTAGTGCTCCCATGCCTACACTCTCTCTCATTCTCTCTTCTTTGGTTCCCATTTTCTTCCGCCCCCTCTCTCTTACTCCTTGCTCTTCTTTCATGCTCTCACTCCCTTGAGCTCTTGTTTCTCAATTTCAAGTCTTAGTAGATCTGATTCTTTACTATTGTAATTTTATTATTACTATGATAAAGAATGAACTTATATGTGAAAACAAAGTAAAGAAGGAAAGATGGTTTGGGTAAAAATATACAAAAGGAGAAACAAAACTACATCTGAAAGGTTAGGAAAAAGATAATATATTCAACAAACTACATCTGAAAGGATAGGTTAAAGGGTTGGGGAATAAGAACATAAGATAGAACCTACTAAATACACTAAGATTACAAGAGGTTAGGTTAAGGGGTTGGGGAATAAGAACATAAGATAGAACCTACTAAATACACTAAGATTACAAGAGGTTAGGTTAAGGGGTTGGGGAATAAGAACATATGATAGAACCTACCAAATACACTACGATTACAAGAGGTTAGGTTAGGGGGTTGGGGAATAAGAACATATGATAGAACCTACCAAATACACTACGATTACAAGAGGTTAGGTTAAGGGGTTGGGGAATAAGAACATATGATAGAACCTACTAAATACAACTTATGGGCAACTTGATGAACTTTAACAAATAACCCTTGATCTGCAAAAATGACCATTTGAGAAATTAGCCCTTGAAACGAGTAAGTTCCCATATATAAGAAAACCTTTGAAATGGTTAAACACCCAATCTTAAACAAATAACACTTGAAATGCAAAAACGTCCATTTGAGAAATTATCCCTTGAAACGAGTAAGTTCCCATATATAACAAAAATCCTTTGAAATGGTTAAATACCCAATCTTAAACAAATAGCACTTGAAATGCAAAAACGTCCATTTGAGAAATTATCCCTTGAAACGAGTAAGTTCCCATATATAACAAAAATCCTTTGAAATGGTTAAATACCCAATCTTAAACAAATAGCACTTGAAATGCAAAAACGTCCATTTGAGAAATTATAATTCTTTGAAATGCTTAAATATCCAATCTCTAACAAATAGCACTTGAAATGCATAAGTGACCATTTGAGAAATTAACTAATGAAATGAGTAAATGAATATGAGACAATGATTGACGAAACACAAAGACAAGAAGGAATACTTAAGTTAGATCATGTCTGGTTGGACTAGATAAGTTAGGATACATCAGTTTGGGAAAGTAAGATTAAGTTAGGTAAGACAAGTTAGGTTAGGATAGGATAGGTAAAGTTAGGTAAGATAGGGAAGGTAAGGTAAGTTATGTTAAGCAGAATAAGTTAGGTAAGTTAAGTTAGGATAGGTAAAGTTAGCTTAAGTTAGGGAAGGTAAGGTAAGTTATGTTAGGATAGGTAAAGTTAGGTAAGATAGGTAAGGTATGTTAGGATAGGTAAAGCTAGGTTTAGGAACGTTACGTTAACTAAGTAACATTGGGTGGAGAGGATAGGTTACGTAGGTTTGAACAGTGTAGTTCAGAGAACAGTTTTAGGGTAAAGCAACTAAGAAAATATGTTTTAACAGAAATGCAGGTTTGGTATGAAAAGCTGAACTAGTTACATTTTGGAGAGAAAATTTTATGACTGAAGATGTCTTAAAGAATAACATGATGGAAGAAGGAGAGTTTCTTTGATGAATGAAGGTGTCTTAGAGAATAACTTTTATGAACGAAGATGTCTGAGATTAACTTTAGATGTCTCTGAGAATGTCTTTGGATAACTCTGAGATTAACTTTGATGTCTTTGAAACAACTTTGACGTCTCTTGGAATAACTTTTGTGGACATGAGAATATCTTTGGATAACTCTGAGATTAACTTTGATAGCTCTGAGAATAACTTTTATGATTTTGAGAATATCTTTGATGTCTTGGAGAACAACATTGATGTTTAGAGAACAACTTTGATGACCAAGATTAACTTTAGATGTCTCTGAGAATAACTTTTATAACATAGAAATTAACTTTAGATGTCTCTGAAAATATCTTTGATGACTTCGAGAATAACATTTGATGACTCTGAGAACAAGTTTGATAGCTCTGAGAATAACTTTAGATGTCTCTGAAAATAACTTTGATGAAAGAAGATGTCTTAGATTAACTTTTGATGACTTTGAAAACGAGTTTGATGAACAAAGATGTTTTGAAAGTTTCTCTGACGAACGAAGGTGACTCTGAGAATAGCTTTGGGTAGCTCTGAGAATAACTTTTGTTGTCTTAGAATAACTTTTGATTGTTCTGAGAATAACTTTAGATATCTCTGAGAATAAGTTTGATGAACGAAGATATCTTACAGAGCAAATTTTATGTTTCGAAGAATAACTTTTGATGACTGGGAATGACTTTGTTGTCTTAGAGAATAACTTTGAGGGCTTAGAGAATGTCTTTGATGAATGGAAGGTTACTTAGAGAATAACATATCATGACTGAGAATAACTTTTGATAACTCTTAGAATAACTTTGATGTCTTAGAGAATAACTTTAGATGACTTTGAGAATGTCTTTGGATAACTCTGAGATTAACTTTGATGTCTTTGAAACCACTTTGATGAATTGGAGAATGTCTTTGAGAACATGAGTAGTATTTTGTTAGCTCAGAGAATAAATTTTTGATGACATAGAGAATAACTTTATGTATTAGAGAAGAACATTGATGGCTTAGAGAATGACTTCTGAGAACATGGGTAGTATTTGAATGCATCTTTGATGTAATGAAAAGTAACTTTGATGTCTCGAAGATATCTTGCAGATTAACTTTGATGACAGAGATTAACTTTTGTTGTTTTAGAGATTAATTTTGATAGCTCCAAGAATAACGTTTATGCCTCTGAGATTAACTTTAATGAACGAAGATGTCTTAGAAAGTTTCTCTGATGAACGAAAGGCTACTTAGAGAATAGCATTTTGATGACTGAGATTAACTTTTTGATGACTCTGAGAATAACTTTGAGGATGCGAGTAAATTTGAGTGTTTGAGAGTGTCTTTTGATATCTCGAAGAGTGCCCTTGAAGTCTTAAAGGATGTCTTTGATGTCTCGAAGGATGTCTTAGAGTGTAACTTTGGTGTCTTTGAGTAAGTCCTTAATGTATTGAAGAGTGTCTTTGATTTCTCGAAGAGTAACTTTGGTGTAACGGAGAGCACCTTTGACTATTTTTCTTACTTAGCGACATATAATTTTAGTTACGAAAGTGTTGAAAAAGTTACATTTGACTCTTTTAGTTGAGGAAAAAGACAAAATATGACGACAGTGACTATTTTTTAGTGCTCCACAAAGTATAATGCCAGTTAAGAACGACGATGATAGATATCTTTGACTATATTTTCTGACTTGACGATGGATAAAGTTAGTTATGAACAGTGCTGAAAAGATTCCTTTGACAATTTTTAGCTAAGCGAAAGGCTGTTTTAGTTAAGAACAGTGTTGGAAAGAGACTACACATGACTATTTTCAGATGAGAGAAGTGATATTTCAGTTAAGAAATGACAAGGAAACACGATGAAGTAACTATTTTTAGTTGACCGATGAATACTTTTAGTTGAGCAAAAGCCAAAACATGATGAACATGACTTTTTCTGATGATTGGCGGATAATTTTTAGATAAGAAATGACAATGAAACATGAAGAACACGGTTATTTTCTGATGACTGGGGAATAAGTTTAGTTAAGAAATGATGAAAGTTATTATTTTTAGTTGATTGACGATGGATAAAAGCTAGTTATGAACAGTTTTGGAAAGTTTCCTTTGACAATTTTTTCTTGATGAAACATAGCGGCTGTTAAGAAAGTGCTGAAAGAAGTTTCCTTTGACAATTTTCAGCTAAGAGAAAGGGTGTTTTAGTTAAGAACAGTGTTGAACGAGGTTATTTCTGACTATTTTTAGTTGACTGGATAATAAGTTTAGTTGAGAAATGACGAAAGTGACTATGTTTTTAGTTGATTGGCGAAAGATTTTTAGTTAAGAAGTTACAAGAAAGGTTTGTCTTTGTAAATTTGGAACTGAATAAATTGTAGATTTGTTTAAGAATATGGCTGGTAGAACTATTAAGTTGACTACGAGAATTACTTTGACCTAGTTTTTGCAAATAAAAACTTGGTGACTAAAATTGTTGAGGAAACTGTATTGCTGATGCTAATATTTGACAAAGAACTAGTTAGTGAATGGAAGAAACAAAGAACATAAAAAATTGAGGTTAAGTAAGGGAATGAACACAGTGAACATACGGTGAACACAGAAAACATGTAAGAAAAAGTTGATGAATACAGTGAACATGCTGGGAATATGAACTTACAGAGAACATGAAAACATGATAAGGAGAATAGGGAATACAAAGAATGAACAATGGACTTGTGAAGAACATGGAGAATATGACAAAGAATGTAGAAAACATGTAAGTGAAGGTGAAAAACGAAGTGATCTTGTGAGGAACATGAACTTGTAGAGGAACATGAATATTGACAAAGAACACAACATATGGAAGTTAGCATGAATATTGAGTATAAAAGTTGTAAAGAGAACATGTGATGAATATGAAAACATAGAAAATATGACTAGAATTTGTAGAGAACATAATGAGACTAAAAAAAAAATGGAGATACTTGTGAAAATATGAACTGAATGGGACTGTGAACATTTGTAGAACATGGAGTGAACACGGATGAGAATACGAAGAACACAGTGAATATAGAGAAAATATGCAAATACAGTATGATTATTGAAGGTTTGGATACGTTGGGGATTGATACGTTGGGGATGAGAAGGGTAAAGTAAATACTCTGATAAACAGATAGGCTGGAGAGGGACTTGATCGAATATATTTATGTCTGATGATCTAAGGCTGAGGAAATGGAGCTTGGTTAATGCCCCGATTAATTTTACTACGTTAGAAATACGGTGATCTTAAATCTCAGGATGATTTAGTTGGAAAATAAAGAACTTGCACAAATGAACTAAGCTGGGGCACAAGAGTTGAAACTTGATAACTGAACTGGTTTTTATTTACTATGTCTGAAAATGTAGTTGGGTGATTTGGACTGAGAGTAATGATTTTACAAAAGTGAGCTTGGACAGAGGACAAGAGCTAGTTTTATAATTGTTTACTTCATATTTACTATGTCTGAAATACAGAGGGTAAAAAATTTCAGGGAAATTGATGGTTTATTTACAAAGACTTGAGGGTGGAAGAGGGTGGGGGACGAGAGCTGGAGCTCGATAACTGACTTGATTTTATTTACTAACTTTGAAGTATGTCTGCTTTTAATTTTAGGGAAATTGATGGGTTATTTACAAAGATACGAAGGAGAACTAAGGCGGGGACGAGAGCTGGAGCTCGATAACTGACTTGATTTTATTTACGGTGTCTGAAATACAGAGGGTAGAAATTTCAGGGAAATTGGTGGTTTATTTACAAAGATATGAAAGAGAACTAAGGCGGAGGACAAGAGCTGGAGCTTGGTAACTGTTTTGATCTTATTTATGGTGTCTGAAATACAGAGGCTAAAAATCTCAGGGAATTTGGACTGTTACTAATGATTTTGTACAAATGAACTAAGCTGGGGACAAGAGCTAGAGTTTGATAATTGTTTGCATTTACTAAACTATGTCTGAAATACAGAGGGTAGAAATTTCAGGGAAATTGGACTGTTACTAACGAAGATACGAGAGAGAGCTAAGGCGGAGGACAAGAGCTGGAGCTTGGTAACTAAATTACTGTATTGAACAACATTTGAAATATGATTATTTTTAAATTTTGGAATGATAGTATTCTTTATACGACAGGGGACTAAGGTGGGGAACGTGAGCTAGAACTTGCTTACTAACATGATTTATTTGTGTAAAACTGACTTGCTTAATGAAAAGGAGCAAACATACTGACTTGCTTAATGAAAAGGAGCAAACATACGATGTTGGAAAATAGTTGAACTGAATGAAAGGAGAGAGAGAGAGAGAGGAGGGACGGTCCAGATATTATGAGAAGATAACATAAGATAAGAGGTCTGGCTGACCGGGCGTAAAGTAAACACAGGTGAGGCGACAGATTGCGAGGTAAGGGGGGGAGGGAGGGGGGTGTGATGTACGAAACCCTGAAAACAATGACTTACACAGGTGATTTTCTAAATTTATATGAATAACTAAGGCTTACATAGACGATTTTGTAAGTTGAAAACATGTAAAATATGTCCGTAGAGTTCTCCTGGAAGCCCTAAAGTGCTACACACGTTATTTGAATTTCTCCCATAAGGCTTTAACAAACTTCTAAGTCTCGGAAATTATTTTTCTCATAAGAAATCCTTACTTCTAAAATCTGCGACTGACAAAATTTACCTGAAAACCCTGGCTCCACACAGACGATATTTCTAAATTTACCTGAAACCCTTGGGGCGCACAGGGGATATTCTAAATTTACCTGAAAACCCTGGCGCCACACAGACGATATTTTCCCTGAAAAAAAAATATCGTCTGTGTGGCGCCAACCCTACTACTAGTAACGGCTTGTAAGTCTGGAGTATTCTTATCCTATAGTATATTTGAAGTGAAAGAACTATCAGTTTTATACCAGCCTGTCTAAAACATATTTTATAGATGTGATACTTGAACACAGCTGAATAAAACTAGCTTTTTCGTTATGAAAATTATTTAATTATATCTAATTACTTCATATACGCATTACTCATGAATACAATAAATATATGTATCTTCAAAGGCGGGACGTTGGTGGTGCTCAGCTGTTACTGAGGGGCGCCGTAGCTCGTGGAGGGGGCGGAGGCAGAAGCCCTCACACTAGCACCCTCGGCTCTGGCGGCGGCGGCGTCCTCTTCAGCAGCGAAGGCGATCTGTTCCAGCACGAACTGAGGGATTGGGTGGGGGAACTCAGGAGCCACTGGCAGCAGGTCAGACTGGGGCTGGTAGCCGTTCTCGTCGGCGACGAACTTCACAACGACGGGAGTGCCGTCAGGAGCAGTGTAGCTGAGAAGAGAATATCAATAATTTAACACTTATTACTTGCTGTATAGATGAAATATTGAGAGCACTTCACTAATTACAACATGTGCCACAAAAGTAACTCACGAGTATTGTCCGGCCGTCACTACAGCGCCATCTGGGCCGTCGGGAGAGCCGGACTGGGACAAGACAATTCCGTTGCCAGTCTCCACGTCAACACTGTATCTTCCATTGTCCTCTTGGACACGATCGTCTCTCAGGATGGCCACCACCTCAACACTGTCAACGGAGACAGACCTGCTGGAGGCGGCGGGGGCGCCATAGGTGTCTGGGAGGCTGTACTGTGGGGCGGCGACAGCCATGGCGGCCACGGCAGCAAAGATTACCTGATATAATAATGAAGTTAATTTACACAAAGAAATCACTCTAATGTAATATATTTATCAATGAAAAATTTAATTGGAGCAATGAGGTAACTCGGACCAGCGATCTGGGTACTCCCAGCGTCATACCTCACCCCTGCACCACGATATGGTACAGGTTATACAACCTGGGGTTCTACTGAATCCACAGGAAGTCTGGAGGCTTGTACTGAAGCCACTCCAAGTTTTATATATAGCCCCCCATGCACTCTGGTATAGGCAAAGTAGTTCATCAACCGTACACTCTAGTTGATGAACTGTATAATGATGAACTATTTTACCGGCACTATGATTGGGGTGACATGTAAAACTTGTACTGAAGTCTGGAGGCGTCAGTAGAAGCCTCCAGACTTACTGTGGATGCAGTGAAATCCTTGGTTGTGTATAACAAATTCCATGTTGTAGTTCAGGGGTAACGTGCGCGGTTGAGAGTATCCTAATCACTGATTTGAATCATCGCAGTTGGTATTCTCATTGAAGTTAATATTTAACTTCAAATTCTCTTAATTGTAACAGTACAAGATACTTTTTGATGTATAATATACCTACTTGATATATTTAATATAACTCACTCAATAACGATTATTAATTAGCAAAATTTAGCTTGTTTGATAACAAAGTTAAAATAATTTTGCAATAATATTGAACGGTAAGCAAGGCAATTATCTGATAATTTATAGAACAATGTTAAGCACTATGAAAGATTACCTGATATAATAATTCGCATAGTTAATGAATATAAACAAACACAAAATGCAAGATTTTTCTATTTATAATATTTTTCGAGTCGAAGATAACTTCCCATCTTCCCATCTTCTTGAGGTTATCTTGAGATGATTTCGGGGCTTTTAGTGTCCCAGCGGCCCGGTCCTCGACCAGGCCTCCACCCCCAGGAAGTAGCCCGTGACAGCTGACTAACACCCAGGTACCTATTTACTGCTAGGTAACAGGAGCATTGGGTGAAAGAAACTCTGCTCATTGTTTCTCGCCGGCGCCTGGAATCGAACCCAGGACCACAGGATCACAAGTCCAGCGTGCTGTCCGCTCGGCCGACCGGCTCCCATTGAGACACATTACGAACATTTTACTAAATTTAATGTAATTCCGTTTACTTTTAATGGACAATAGAAAATGTGACCATGGAGTGATAGAACACAGAACTCCCAGAACCTCATCCAGGTAAAATCCAGGAACACCTGTGAATGGAAGTTGGGATCACTTACGAACTTCATGGTGATGGTAGTGGCAGCCAAGTGATGCCGTGGTCATTGTAACGGGAGTTTATATAGTGGTGGACCGCCAGGCGTTCCTTGGTCCTGACCTCGGGAATGAAATGCCCTTGGTACACTCACCGAGGATCAAGTCATTCTCGCCCGAAAGCTTTCGTGTAACTGAACCTCGCCCTCATGTAAATGTATCTCGCCCTCATGTAATTGTATCTCTACATACTCGTCTTCATGAGTTGAGTGCACTCAGTCCCTCAATCATCCTCTCGCTATTTACACCCTATAATGATTTTCTTGGTTACTGACGATTATTGTTTTTTATTTTAATATTTCGTTAATAGTAATAACAACAACAATATAAATGACAATAATTACAATTATGATAAACTATAATAATATTTATTTTCATTACCTTTTTGATTAATAATAAAAAACACTTGCAAAACGATTTTCCCCCG